>NC_053497.1:131897913-132218368 GCF_905171775.1 Rana temporaria
ATGATTACATTACCTTAAGACTACTAATAATTACTGTTCCAATCTAGAGATGATTATACCCTGCTGATGTTTATTTTGTGCAAGTCCAAAGATAGTTGCACTTAGACTAGTGATAATGACACCATTTAATTTCTGGCTAGAGAGCAAAGCTTGTGTGCCAGATCACAGATTATCTGTGTTTGTCAGAACAGAGACCTTGTAATGATTTAGGCCAGAGATGCTCACAGTAATCAAATTAAATTTGTAAGGCTTCCGTCAGGCCACACTGGCAGTATGCAAGGTTAGGGATTATGTAGGCGGTTCATGACACCCGCCCGCAGCGTGCTGTATTCTGGATTATGTGCATGTGTCAGATCAAAGATAGTCTCAGTGGGTCACGTACAGATGATGAACAGTTTTTATCTATGAATTTATCAGGATCACTCATTCTGGATGTTTGTTGGGAAAGGCATATGTCTCATTTACTTTAGTTTATTAAAAGGAGCAATAATCTTTTATATCAGCTATACATGCAAGTGTGATAAGTTTTGAGTAATTTTTATCTTTTTAGTATGTAATAAGGGGCACTTTTGTATGATGAGGGGACTCTGATGTGGTGGGAGACTCTGATAGGAAGGGGGCTTCTGATGTGGTAGAGGAACTCTGTGATGGGGAAACTTTGATTTGATGGGGGGCTTTCACGTAGTATAGGGGGGACTCTGATGGGATGAATGGGGCTTCTGATGTTGTGAGAGGTTTCTATGGTCAGGGGACACTGTGATGGAGGGAGGCTCGTTGAAGGGGGGACTCTGATGTGATGGGGGGGTTGATGTAGTAGAGACACCTCTGATGTGATGGAAGACTCTGTTGTGAAGGAGGACTCATGTATAGGCGGTTCCTCTATTGGAATGGGTGGGGCTTCTAATGTGATTGGGTACCCTGATATAATGAAAGGACTATTATGTGATTGAGGGAATATATGATGGAGGGAATTCTGATTTAATACAAAGATTCTAATGTGATGGGGGACCTCTGATGTGATTGGGGGGGCTGTGACAGGAAGTGGGAACCTCTGATGTGATGGGGGTTACTCTGAGTTGAAGGGGGAACGTCTCATGTGAAGGAAGATAAGTAAGACAAGTAAAGATAATTCCATCAAGGTGGTTGTCTACATCGTCCCAGGCCCATATTTTCCAGTAATAATAAGTAACTATTACACTTTGGACTGGGTTTCTCAAGATTTTGCATATTTGTTTAAGGGTGTAATGACTGAAAAAAGGTTGAGAAATGCTAGGCTAACCCAATAAATGGCGCAAAGTGCATTAACCTATAGCAGTCAACCAGTACAAGTTGGATTCTGACTGGTTACTAAGCCAATACATTTTTCAGTGCATCATGCCTAATGGTTAGCAGGGACAGCACACCAATTACAATGTGTCAAAACAGCCATCAGATCCTTTAGGCTTACTGTATCATAAAGACGCTACTAACATATTGTGAAGAGGTTGGGCTAAAATGGCAAACAGGATGGTGGATAGGAGATATTTGGAGATATTTGTCACCCAGAATATTGACTGGGGCAATAATGGGCTCCAAGGAAGACTAATGTGAAAAATAGGTCAGTTTCCCTTTAAGATGCTGATCATAAAAGTCCTCTGTTGGGCTTGGAGTTCCAGCTGTGGAATAGATTGGGTGGGTCCACAGCCTGACACCGGTACACAATTCCACCTACGAAAATACCTGGTTTCAAGGCTGCTGTTAGAAATCATGGAGCCCTATACAGCCTTCCTAACGGGGCCCCACCTCCACCCCCCTGAGGTACAGCAGAACAGACTTTATCCACCTAGCCCCGAAAATAAAAAATACGTGTAATTAAAGCCTTTGTAAGCAAGTAGGAAAGGGGGATCTAGTGAAATTAATTTATTCATTTAGGCAGAAATGAACAGTAAAGCTTCCCCGGGCCCCCTGTTTAGCTGATGAGGCCTGGGCCCAGTAGAACAGGACCAGTTGTACTGCCTTATTAGCGGCCCTGTCTGGCTTGTTATAGAAAGGCTGTGAAGCCTTATGCCTTGTACACATGGCCGGTTTTACCGTCTGAATAAACTCTGATGGTTTTTCCGACAGAATTCCGCTCAAGCTGTCTTGCATACACACGGTCACACTAAAATCCGACCGCCAGGAACGCAGTGACGTAAAACACTACGATGAGCAGAGAAAATGAAGTTCTGAGCATGCATGGTTTTTAGTCCATCGAAATTGCATACAGACAAACGGATTTTCCGATTTTTTTTACATCTGAAAAATTGAGAACATGTTCTCTATCTAATTCCGTCAGAATTTCCGACAGAAAAAGTTTGATGGGGCATACACACGGTCGAAATATCCAAAGAAAAGATCCCGTCTGACTTTTTCCATCGCAAATTCCGCTCGTGTGTACAAGGCATAACAGGAAGGGGCTGTGCTAAAGCTCTGTGGGGAGTGAACAGACAGACTACTGTGTGAGAGCGCAATTAGAACTCACCAATCAGACTGCAAGTTACCTAGGCTAAGTAAAAGCCTACTATTCTGTGCGATTAAGCAAGCAGGGTTGCGCCTACCACCCAGAAAAGTCACACCTTGCCCAGATACATAATCTTATAAAGCATTGGCTCCAACCAGAGCTGTTGGTGGTGACTCAGGTCACAGAACAGGTAATCGTGGACCGATTACTGCAGTATCTACCACAAGAAATATAAACAGTATAAGGCTTAGTTCACACTGGCATTAAGAGCAGGCGTTTGACAGGCGTTAAAAATACCCCTAAAACGCCTATGCACAACATATAATAGACAGCACATTGTGCCCCTCAAACGCCTATGCGCAAGATATAATAGACAGCACATTTTGTGCTGTTCACACTGATGCTGCGTACACATGATAGGTTAGTCTGATGAAAACGGTCTGATGGACCGGTTTTATCAGACCAAACCGATCGTGTGTGGGCGCGATCGGTTATTTATCCATAGGTCAAAAAAATAGGAACTTGTTTTAAAATTATCTGATGGATGAAAAAACCTATAGAAAAAAAACGATCGTCTGTGGGTACGTCCATCGGTTAAAAATCCACGCATGCTCAGAATCAATTGATTTGGACACAGGCACAATTTTTGTTTTTTACAGGTATTTATCAAAACATATTCAATCTATAGTTATAATGGATATGGGCTGAAAGTGCACACTCTTAGGTTTAATTTGAGGGTATGTACATGCAAATCGGAGGAAGGGTTTAGGAATTACAGCTCTTGATATTAGCCACCCCCTTTTTTCTAGGGTCCAAAAGTAATTGGAAAATTGAATCAAAAGCTGTTTCATGGCCAGGCGTGGGCTACTCCTTAGAGTTGATTCTAAGTGTGGTATTATTTGCATTTGGAATCTGTTGCTGTGAACCTACATCATGTGTTTAAAGGAGCAGTCCATGCAAGTGAAACAGGCCCTTGTAAGGCTTCAAAAACTAAACAAATTCATCAGAGAGATAGCAGAAACATTAGGAGTGGCCAACACAGCAGTTTGGTACATTCTGAGGAAAGAAGAATGTACTGGTGAACTCAGAAACATTGGGCTCGATGTCAAAGTCTACAATCAAGAGAAGACTTCACAAGAGCAAATACAGAGGGTTCACAACAAAGTGCAAAGCATTCATAAGCCTGAAGAATAGAAAAGCCAGATTAGACTTTGCCCAAAAAAATATCTAAAAAAGCCAGTACAGTTCTGGAAAATAATTTGTTGGACAGATGAAACTAAGATTAATGTACCAAAATGATGGGAAGAAAAAATTGTGGAGAAGGCTTGGAACAGCTCATGATTCAAAGCACACAACATCATCTGCAAAACATGGTGGATGCAGTGTGATGGCATGGGCATGCAAGGCTTCCAGTGGCACTGGGTCATTGGTGTTTATTGATGATGATTCGGATGAATTCTGCAGTGTTTAGAGATATACTGTCAGCCCAGATTCAGCCAAAAGCAGCAAAGTTGATTGGACAGCGCTTCACAGTACAGATGGACAATGATCCAAAACGCACTGCAAAAGCAACCAAGGAGCTTTTGAAGGAAAATAAGTGGAATATTCAATCACCTGATCTAAACCCAATTTAGCAGGCATTTCACTTGTTGAAGGCAAAACTAAAGGCAGTAAGACCCATAAACAGAGAACAACTGAAGACAGCTTAAGTTAGAGCCTGGCAAAGCATCAAAAAGGAGGAAACCCAGTCTTTGGCAATGTCCATGAGTTCCAGACTTCAGGCAGTCATTGCCAGTAAATGATTCTCAACAAAATATAAAAAATTAACATTTTATTTATGATTATATTAATTTGTCCAATTACATTTGAGCCCCTGACATTGGGGGGACTGTGTATAAAAATAGTTACAGTTCCCAAAACTTGTACTTACCATATATACTCGAGTATAAGCCGAGTTATTCAGCACATTTTTTGGTGCTGAAAATGTCCCTCTCTGCTTACCGTATACTTGATCACCTTTTTGCGCCTGATCTCCAGGACTTTGGGGACCCAGTACCGGCCGGCCGTAGGTCCCCTGGACCCCAAACTTGGCACACATGTAGTTCTCTACAAGTGTGCACAGTTTGCTGTCTGGGGGATCTACGGCTGGGAAGCACCGATTTTACAAAGCCGGGCACACCTTCTATATACTCCCATGACCCATGTTAAACGTGAGGCATGGACACAGTGAGGCACAATGAGGTATGGGCACAGTGAGGCATGGACACAGTGAGGCACAATGAGGTATGGGCACAGTGAGGCATGGACACAGTGAGGCATGCACATGGACACAGTGGGGCACAGTGAGGCATGCACATGGACACAGTGAGGCAATGTGAGGCATGCAGATGGACACCCTAGGCTTATACTCGAGTCAATACGTTTTCAATTTTTTTTGTGGTAAAATTAGGTGCCCCGACTTATATTCGGGTCGGCTTATACTGAAGTATATACAGTATCTATTTATGTTCAACACCCTTATATTAAAGCTGAACGTCTGTACTTCAAATTAATTTGGATTGTTTCATTAAAATTTTATTCTGGTGACATACACAGCCAAAAGTATGAAAATTGTGCCTGTGTCCAAATACTGTATATATGGACCTAAATGTATACTGGCACAATTATTTATTATTTTACTGTATTATTTGTTGAATGTACTAATGATGTATTGGTTCTATGCACCTATATTGATTTGCACAGCTTTTTTTGTTATGAATTGTTTTGATTCATTGATGTATTGATTTAATGCACTCCTTTTGGTTGTATGCATATGGTCTGAATCAGTGTTTCTCTGACTTTTTGCAGTAAAGGCACCCTTTAAAATTCTACACATTCTTAAAGCGGGGGTTCACCCTTAGAGGGCACTTTTCCCCCTTAGATTCCTGCTCGTTATTACTAGGGGAATCGGCTATTTATTTAAAAATAGGTGCAGTACTTACCCGTTTACGAGACGCATCCTCTCCGTCGCTTCCGGGTATGGGCTTCGGGAATGGGCGTTCCTTCTTGATTGACAGGTTTCCGAGAGGCTTCCGACGGTCGCATCCATCGCGTCACGATTTTCCGAAAGAAGCCCAACGTCGGTGCGCAGGCGCAGTATAGAGCCGCACCGACGTTCGGCTTCTTTCGGCTACGAGTGACGCGATGGATGCGACCGTCGGAAGCCTCTCGGAAGACTGTCAATCAAGAAGGAACGCCCGCTCCCGAAGACCATACCCGGAAGCGACGGAAGAAGATGCAGCTCGAAAACGGGTAAGTACTGCACCTATTTTAATACAAATAGCCGATTCCCCTAGACCGAACGAGCAGGAATCTAGGGGAAGAAAAAAATTTTTTTTAGAAATGGGTGAACTCCCGCTTTAAGGCACCCCATTCCAAACTTGCCAACTGTCCCAGATCTACTGGGACAGTCATGCTTTTTGGTCTGATGTCCTGTGATGGCTCTGTCCTAGGATTTGTCCCGGAATCAGAGCCACAATGACAGACCACCTCTCACATGTTGTTCCTAGCTCCACCTCCCGCCCGCCTCTGAGATTTTCTGATGGCCATGAAGGGGTCTTGGGAGACACTTAGTGTGAAGGAGCCCAAAGTAGTAGCTTTTGCAGGTGGCTCTTGCTGTCAAAGTACCCAGAACAGAAATCGGGGCACACATACAGGGTATGGTGACCACATTTCCAAACTGCCATTCAGGGACACTTTTGACAAGGACTGGGGGGGGGGGGTGTTGAATGTAGTTTTGGGGGTTGACGGGATTTTGGCGGTGAGTGATTTGTCAGGTGAATGACTGGTTTTAGCACGTATATCATCCCAATATCATGCTTGGAATGTATTTCTATTATTATATTGTAATAATAGACCCCTTCCCTTAGTACAGACCCCCTTCCCTCGGTATAGACACCCCTCCCTCAGTACAGACCCCCCTCTACTAAGTATAGACCCCCTCCCTCAGTCCAACCCCCTCTCCACTAAGTATAGACCCCCTCCCTCAGTATGGACCCCCTCTCCACTAAGTATAGGCCCCCTTCCTCAGTACGGACCTCCCCCACTAACTAAAAACCCCGTCGCTCAGTACGGACCCCCCTCCACTAACTATAGACCCCCTCCCTCAGTACGGACCCACCTCTCCACTAAGTATAGACCCCCTTCCTCAGTACGAACCCCCCTCTCCACTAACTATAGGCCCCTTCCCTTAGTACGGACCCCCTTCTCCACTAAGTATAGACCCCTTCCCTCAGTACGGACCCCCCTCCACTAACTATAGACCCCCTCCCTCAGTACGACCCCCTACACTAAGTATAGACCCCTTCTCCATCAGTATAGACCCCCCACTAAATACAGACCCCTTCTCCATCAGTATAGACCCCCCCTCAGCATATACCCCCTTCAGTACTGACTCCCCTCCCTCATTATAGACCCCCCACTAAGTAAAGACCCCCTACAGTACTGACCAACCTCAGTATAAACCCCCCCACAGTACAGACCCACCCTCAGTACAGACCCCCCTCAGTATAGACCCCCACCCTCAATACAGATCCCCCCTCAGGCCCTGTACACACAATCAGTCCAAACTGATGAAAACTGACTGAAGTTCAGTTTCATTGGTCCAAACCGACCGTGTGTGGGCCCCATCAGTCCGTTATCCTTTGGTCCAGAAATTTAGAACTTGCTTTAAAATTGAAATGATGGACTGGTAACCGATAGGTCAAAACCGAGGGTTAGTACGCAAAAGCATCGGTTCCAAACCCGGGCATGCTCAAAATCAAGTCGACGCATGCTTGGAAGCATTGAACTTCGTTTTTTTCAGCACGTCGTTGTGTTTTACGTCACTGCGTTCTGACACAATCGTTTTTTGAACTGATGGTATGTAGGCACATCAGACCATCAGTCAGCTTCATCGGTTAACCAATGAAACTGAACTTCAGTCCGTTTTCATCAGTTTGAGACTGATCGTGTGTACAGGGCCTCAGTACTGACCCGCCCTTCCACTTGTGCTAGTAGAGAGGTGGGTGTCAGAAACATGCTGGGGGCACTTTTCACCCTTTTCCTGATCACTATCCATGTCCCCCTCCTCTGTCCATCTACATGCATATAATAATGCATGAACAGACCTCAGATCAGCGCCAGAAATGCACAGCGATGTCCCTCTGCCATCTCCTATGTACTTGTAAATAGCCGAGGAGGGGGAGGTGGCTTCGGTCTGCTCTGCGGTATGAGGCAGGGAGACATCTAGGGGCAGAGCCAGTGGATTAGTGTCTTTGGGGCTTCCCCTGCTGACAGCCTCGTCCGGCATGGCGGAGAGCGTTAGGCACGGAGGAGGAAAGTTAACAAACTCTTTGCATGCTGGGCAGAGTCACGGCTGTGGGGTCACTGGTTGGCATATGCCAGGCGGCTCTAGCAACCAGTGACCAGAGTCTCAGGTGGAGCTGGAGGCAGAGCGAGCGCCAGCGCTATGGCTGGGTTTGCTCGCTCTGTCAATTCCATTCCGGGATACTGCATTGTCCCGGTATGAAGGTGCCCTGGGCCCGGGATAGACCTGCTAATTACGGGAATGTCTGGGGCAATCCAGGACACGTGGTCACCCTAAGGTCCCATACACACGGGAGGATTTATCCGCGGATACGGTCCAGCGGACCGTTTCCGCGGATAAATCCTCTCGAGGATTTCAGCAGATTTTAATGCGATGGAGTGTACTCACCATCGCATTGAAATCCGCGCCGAAATCCTCTGGCGATGACGTGTCGCGCCGTCGCCGCGATTATGACGCGGCGACGTGCGCGACGCTGTCATATAAGGAAATCCACGCATGCGTCGAATCATTACGACGCATGCGGGGGATCCCTTCGGACGAATGGATCCGGTGAGTCTATACAGACCAGCGGATCCATCCGTTGGGATGGACTCCAGCAGATGGATATGTTCTGCATGTCAGCAAATATTCGATCTGCTGGAATCCATCCCAGGGGAGATATATCCGCGGAAACAGATCCGCTGGCGTGTACACACCATAGGATCTATCCGCTGAAACCCATTTGCTGGGATTTATCTGCGGATGGATTCTATGGTGTGTACGGGGCCTAAGACAGGGTTGCTGAAGTTGGTGGGTGGGGCAAGGGGTGTGGCTACTTGCTCCCCTCTGATGTGGAAAATACCAAAACAACAAAATTTGTAAGTAAATTTTCACCTCCTAGCACAGTTGGCTGCTTCATTCAGGTTTATCTAGAAGCTGAGCTAAAGATGATAAATAAGGAGAAGCAGCCCTGGGAGCCTTCTCTCTACATACTGCACACTGTCTGCCTATCACTACATACTGTACACTGACTTTCTTATCACTACACACTGCACACTGACTGCCCTATCACTACACACTGCACACTGACTGCCCTATCACTACACACTGCACACTGACTGCCCTATCACTACACACTGCACACTGACTGCCCTATCACTACACACTGCACACTGACTGCCCTATCAATAAATACTGCACACTAATTGCCCTGTCCCTACATACTGCACACTGACTGTCATATCAATACATACTACACACTGACTGTCCAGCCACTACAAAAAATGTACTGATTGGCCTTACCACTACATACTTCTCACTGACCACTCTGCCATTAAATACCGTATTGTTTGATTGCCCTGCCACTACATACTGTTCACTTACCGCCCTGCCAATACATACCGCTATACATACCAATACAATAAATTATATACCACTATACAAATGCAATACATACCAATACATACTGCTCGCTGACTGCGGTATCAATACATACTACACACTGACTTCTGCCTTATTATTACATACTGCACACTGACTGTCGTTTTACTACATACTGCACACCGAGTGCCCTGCCACTACATACTGCTCATTGATCACCCTGCCACTACATACTGTTCACTGTCCTTCCATTAAATACTGTTCACTTACCGCCCAGCCACTACATATTGTGTACTACCCTACCACTACATACTGCTCACTGACTGTTCTGCCATTACGTAATGCTCAGTGACCGCTCTACCCTGTACATAGCTCATCCCAGCACCCTGTACATAGCTCATCCCAGCACCCTGTACATAGCTCATCCTAGCACCCTGTACATAGATCATCCCAGCACCCTGTACATAGCTCATCCCAGCACCCTGTACATAGCTCATCCCAGCACTCTGCATCCTGTACATAGTTCATCCCAGCAAACTGCACCCTGTACATAGCTCATCCTGCACCACGTACATAGTTCATCCCAGCACCCTGTACATAGCTAATCCCAGCACCCTGTACAGAGATCACCAAGCACCCTGCAATCTGTACATAGCTCACCCCTGCACCCTGTACATAGCGCAACCCATCACCCTGTGCATAGCTCACCCAGCATCCTACACCCTGTATATGTACTCTTTTACCCTTTTTTTTAAATTAATGTACTGGCGTTTGTATGTATCCATGAGACTCTTGCTTGTGGAATAATACTAAAAGCATATTTTATAGGTACAAGGAAGCCCAAGTTTTGTTTAATGATGCCCCTTAAGCTCCTCCCATGGTCAATAGTTTGCATTTGCGCAGCGCGCTATGCAAGGTTACCTTTCTCAAGTGTCCCTCATTCTGAAGTTCAAAAGTGGGGAGGTATGCTACTGAGGACTCCCAGGCACTGTGGGACTTTTGAATGGCCCCTAGCTGTAATATTCCACAAGCTCCCTTTTAATGTCTGCCTTTACCTCTAGTGAGACGTAGTAGGCAGATGGGAGGATGCACCCCAGTGTCCAGCTTGTGGACAACAAGATGCATCCTTCCAGGTTTCCCTGTGAACCTGTCACGGCATACCACCAGCATTCCCAGCGGGTGATGTACCTGGGTGAAGTTGATCCGGAAGGCTGAGTCCACCTCCCTGATGTCAGCTAATAGTTTTCTGCAAACTTGCATGACATAAGCTGTGTAATCATAGTGGGCTTTGAGCATGATCACGTAAATGGCTTTCTGCCGTCTACCCCCTTCTCCTAAACTGTCCAGGTAGGTTCCACCATTCACATACTTGGTGATTAGGTACATCCAACCCATGCACCTTAGATTGTTACATAGTTAGTCAGGTTGAAGAAAGACACAAGTCCATCCAGTTCAACCACAATAAAAACAAACAAACAAAACAAAAAAAAAAACAGTACAATCCCATACACCCAACTCCATACCCATAGTTGATCCAGAGAAAGGCAAAAAACCCCAGCAGAGCATGATCCAATTTGCAACAGCAGGGGAAAAAATTCCTTCCTGATCCCCCGAGGGGCAATCGGATTTACCTACAAATCTTAGTACTCGGTTATGTGCATTTAGGAAAGAATCCAGGCCTTTCTTAACCCCTTCCTTACCGGGCCATTGTAAAATGACGCCGGCAGGAACCCTCCCCTGATCCGGGTGGACGTCATATGACGTCCTTTGTTCCCGGCGATCTAGGAAACGCGCGGTACACGATTGCCGCCGGCACCCGCGATTGCCGGTGATCACGGCGGGAGTGTGGATCTGGGTGTGTAAACACCCAGATCCACCTCCTGTCAGAGGTGAGGAGGCTGATGCTGTGTTCCCAGTACAGAGGAACACACATCGGTCTCCTCCCCTTGTGAGTTCCCCTCCCCCCCACAGTTAGAACACACTTTAGGGAACATTTTAACCCCTTCAGCGCCCTCTAGCGTTAACCCCTTCCCTGCCAGTCACATTTACACAGTAATCTGTGCATATTTATAGCACTAATCGCTGTATAAATGTGAATGGTCCCAAAAACGTGTCAAAAGTGTCCGATGTGTCCCCCGCAATGTCACTGTCACAATAAAAAAAAATCGCAGATCGCCGCCATTACTAGTAAAAAAATAAATAAAATAAAAATGCCATAAATCTATCACCTATTTTGTAGACGCTATAACTTTTGCGCAAACCAATCAATATACGATTATTGCAATTTTTTTTACAAAAATATGTAGAAGAATACGTATTGGTCTAACTGAGGAAAATTATTATTATTTTTTTTTAAATTGTGATATTTATAAATTAAAAAGTAAAAAATATTGTCCCGGATTCAGATAGGAGATACGACGGCGTATCTCCTGATACGCCGTCGTATCTCTGAGTGCGGGCCGTCGTATCTATGCGCCTGATTCAGAGAATCAGTTACGCATAGATTTCCCTAAGATCCGACTGGTGTAAGTGTCTTACACCGTCGTATCTTAGGCTGCATATTTACGCTGGCCGCTAGGTGGCGCTTCCGTATAGTTACGCAATGAATATGCTAATTAGGTAGATACGCCGATTCAGAAACCAACGTCCGCCCGGCGCATTTTTTTTACGTCATTTGCGTTAGGCTTTTTCCAGCATAAAGTTACCCCTGCTATATGAGGGGTATATGCGCCGTATGCTATGTTGAGTATGGCCGTCGTTTTACGTCGTTTGCGTAAGTCGTTCGCGAATAGGGCTGGACGTCATTTACGTTCACGTCGAATCCAATACGTCCTTGCGGCGTATTTTGGAGCAATGCACACTGGGATATTTCACGGACGGCGCATGCGCTGTTCAGAAAAAACGTCAAAAACGCGGGGTCATCGAAGATGTAAATAAAACACGCCCACAACATCCCCATTTGAATTAGGCGGGCTTACGCCGCCACACATACGTTACGCCGTCTTAACTAAGGGCGCAAGTTCTTTCTGCATACAGAACTTGCGCCCAAAGTTACAGCAGCGTAACGTATCTAAGATACGTTACGCCCGCAGATAGATAGTGCATTCTATCTGAATCCGGGCCAGTGTGTTTGTTTTTCATTAAATTCGCTCTTCTTTTGTTTATAGTGCAAAAAATAAAAACCGCAGAGATGATCAAATACCACCAAACAAAAGCTCTATTTGTGGGGGGAAAAAACATAAAGATTTAATTTGGGTACAGTGTTGCATGACCGCGCAATTGTCATTCAAAGTGCTACAGCGCTGAAAACTAAAAATTGGTCTGGGCAGGAAGGGGGTGAAAATGCCCTGTATGGAAGGGGGTTAAAGGGTCACTAAAGGAATTTTTTTTTTTTTAGCTAAATAGCTTTCTTTACCTTTCTGCAGTCCTGGTTTCATGTCCTCATTGTTTGTTTTTGCTCTGATGTTGCAGGATAACATGCAAAAACGAAACTAGATGCAAAAACGAAACTAGAGGTACATTATATGATTGATTTTTATCTATTTTTAATCAATTTTAAAAGGAATCAGTTAACTATTATGTCTCTATACCCTGTAAATAGTCATTTCAGCAAAAACATTTTTTTCCTTTACAACTCCTTTAAAGCAATCTTCTGAGCTGGCCAGAACCACCTCTGGAGGGAGTCTGTTCCACATTTTCACAGCTCTTACTGTGAAGAAACCTTTCCATATTTGGAGGTGAAATCTCTTTTCCTCTAGACGTAAAGAGTGCCCCCTTGTCCTCAGTGTTGACCGTAAAGTGAATAACTCAACACCAAGTTCACTGTATGGACCTCTTATATATTTGTACATGTTGATCATATCCCCCTTATTCTCCTCTTCTCAAGAGAGAATAAATTTAGTTCTTCTAATCTTTCCTCATAGCTGAGCTCCTCCATGCCTCTTATCAGTTTGGTTGCCCTTCTCTAAACTTTCTCCAGTCTCCAAATATCCTTTTTGAGAACAGGTGCCCAAAACTGAACTGCATATTCCAGATGAGGTCTTACTAATGATTTGTACAGGGGCACAATTATATCTCTGTCTCTGGAGTCCATACCTCTCTTAATACAAGAAAGGACTTTGCTCGCTTTGGAAACCGCAGCTTGGCATTGCATGCCATTATTGAGCTTATGATCAACCAAAACCCCCAGATCCTTCTCCACTACAGATCCCCCCAGTTGTACTCCCCCTAGTATGTATGATGCGTGCATATTCTTAGCCCCCAAGTGCATAACTTTACATTTATCAACATTAAACCTCATCTGCCACTTAGTCGCCCAATCAGACAGAGCATTGAGGTCGGCTTGTAAATTGGAGACATCCTGTAAGGACGTCATTCCACTGCATAGCTTGGTGTCATCTGCAAAGACAGAAATGTTACTTTTGATCTCAGACCCAATACCATTTATAAATATATTAAAAAGTAAGGGTCCCAGCACTGAACCTTGGGGTACACCACTGATAACCTTGGACCATTCAGAGTAAGAATCATTGACCACGACTCTCTGAATTCTGTCTTTCAGCCAGTTTTCTATCCATTTACAAACTGATATATCCAATCCTGTAGACTTTACCTTACACATGAGCTGTGTGTGCGGAACTGTATCGAACGCTTTTGCAAAATCCAAATATATCACGTCCACAGCCACTCCTCTGTCCAGGGTTTTACTTACCTCTTCATAAAAGGAAATCAGGTTTATCTGACAACTTCTGTCTTTCATGAATCCATGTTGTCTGCTGCTTAGATAGTTTTTTTCCAGCAAGAACTCATCCATGTGGTCTTTTATTAAACGTTCCAGTATCTTCCCAATGATAGAAGTTAAACTAACAGGTCTATAGTTACTTGGTAAAGACTTTTTGCCCTTTTTAAATATGGGCACCACATTGGCCCTGCGCCAATCCAGTGGTACTATTCCTGTCATCAATGAGTCCCTAAATATTAGATACAGTGGCTTTGAAATTACAGAGCTCAATTCTTTTAGGATCCGTGGGTGGATGCCATCTGGTCCAGGTGCTTTATCCACCTTTATTCTGTCTAAATATTTCTGGACCATATCACTTTTGAGACATTGTGGATTTGGGGCTGTGTCACTCCCACCCCCATTATGGACATGAGCTCCCCTATGCTCCATTGTATACACAGAGCTGAAGAAAACATTTAATAAATTTGCCTTCTCTTTGTCCCCAGTCACCCACTCTATATTATTTTGTAAAGGGCCTACATTCTCAGACCTGACCTTTTTACTATTAATATATTTGAAGTTTTTTTGGGGGTTTGTCATACTATCTTTTGCAATCTGTCTTTCGTTTTGAATTTTTGCATCCTTGATTTCCTTTTTACACATTCTGTTATATTCTTTGTATCATTTTTATATTTTTTAAAAGCTCTTTTCTTATTGTTTATAGCTTTTTTAACTTTGACCGTGAGCCACATAGGTTTTATTTTTAGCCTTTTAAACTTATTGCCCATGGAAATATACTTTGCAGTGAGGTCCCAAACAGTCTTTTTGAGGAATTCCCATTTTTGTTCTGTGCCCATTGATGCCAATATTCCCTCCCAGTCTAAGTCCTGGAGAGCAGCCCTCATCCTTGAAAAATTTGCTCTCTTGAAATTTAGTGTTTTTTATCTTTCCTGTATGTATTTCTTGCTTATAGTTAACATCAAATGAAATCATGTTATGATCACTGCTACCCAGGTGTTCCTTTATCTGAACATTAGTAATAAGCTCTGCATGGTTTGAGATTACCAGGTCCAACAGAGCATCATTCCTAGTTGAGGCTTCAATAAACTGGACCATAAAATTGTCCTGCAATAGGTTTTTAGATTTTTGCCCTTTAACTGTCCCAGAAGTGCCATTAATCCAGTCAATTTCTGGGTAGTTAAAATCCCCCATTATTATCACTGTCCCAACCCTTTCCATCTGTGCAAGGAGCTGAGTCTCCACCTCTTCGTTAACATTGGGTGGTCTATAACAAACTCCAATGATTAACTTTGAACTAAGCACATCTGTATTCAGTTCCACCCATAATGCTTCAGCCTCATCACACTCTCCATCAACCAGGTCCTCTTTCACGCTTGTTTTGAGGTCACTTCTCACATAGAGACAGACCCCGGCACCTTTCTTTTTTAGCCTGTCTTTCCGAAAGAGAGCATAGCCAGGAATATTAATAGCCCAGTCATGTGAGGATTGAAGCCAAGTTTCAGCAATACCGATTACATCATAGCTCTCCCCATGCACCAGAGCTTCCAACTCACCTATTTTGTTTGGCAGACTTCTGGCATTGGTGAACAAACACTTAAATGCATTGTTACATTTTTCTATGGTGTTTTTTTATATCATTTTTAGTAGTACAAATGGCACTATAGTTTCCAATGGCTGTTTGCAACATGGGAACTTTCTTGTCACCTGCCATAACCCTCCCCCCATCTATCCCCATTCCACTCTCCATTAATGTCTGACCCCTAACTGACCCGTGTGCCCGATGTAATTCTAGTTCACCCTCCCCCTCAAGCCTAGTTTAAATACTCCTCCAGCATTTGTAGTTGGCTCTGTTATATAGGAAATAGAACATACACTTGCTGACCAACATTGTACATCTGTTCTCAGGAGTTACAGTCATACCAACGTTTCAGTTTGGTGTAGACTTTGTGCCTTGTTCTTTTGTACTATTCCCATTAGTATAAACATTTTGTCTTGGAGCTCTAGGATGTAATCCATCAGTGGCACCTCAGGGTCAGCAATGTTGCCTTCCTAAGTCTCGCAGAATAGGTGCAAGGCCCCCTTACCCCCTTACCCTTTATAGAAGTTCAAATAATACAAAGCATGTGGACTCCTGGGGTACCTCTCTGTAAGCAAAAAAGAGATGGGCCATTTATTATTCCCATTTCTTTCCCTGTCATTCCACAAACTCGCACAGCTTCTGTTTCAAGGAAGGTTCCATTGAAACTCTTGCATGGATCTTTGGTTTGTGGATAGTAGAAACTGCCCATGATATTCATCATATATATCCTTTGGCAGAGAGTTTGCATCAAGTTGGGCAAACTGTGGGCCTTAAATCGCTAATGAGCTCTGCTAGAAAACCTAATGACGTGAAGATTCCTAGTAAAGCATCAGAGAACTTGTCCCCATGGAGGAATGAGAGAGCCATAGCCTCTGGGTGTGGCATAGTTCACTACTGTCAGGATATAACATTTGCCTAAACTATTAGCACTGCCTAGAGGCTTAATAATATCTACTGACACCCTCTTAAACGGTTCATCAATTGCAGGAAATGGTTGTAGCAGAGCGCTGTGTAAATCTCCAGGCTTGCCAATCTGCTGTAAAGTAGCACAGGATCAATATTAATTAGCCATGTCAATGAGCATTGTAGGCCAGTAAAATGTATGCAAAAAGCGGGGTCCCGGTCTTGGTGATCCCTAATGTCCTCTTTAGGGAAATTTATTGTGCCACTTTCAATAAATGCCCCCTAAATTGATTGAGTACAACAAGTTGCCGCCTTTCCTATGTGGGCAGCGCCTCCATGTACAGCCTTGTATTGTCCCAGCAAATCTTTTGTTTATCATCTTCTACGGGGTATGATTAGCTAGACTACTGAGCTGCTCCAGTATTTGGTCAGTCTGCAGTGTTGTCTCAAAGTCCCAGCCAGCTGTCAATAGCAAACAAAGACAGCTCTTGAGGCAGAGTTCACTGGGTCAGAGCAAGGAGGGGGACTGCAGGCTCCAGCCCAAAGACTGCTTTAAATAGCACTGCGAGTGACCATCAATATTGGCAATGCCTCATCATCACATTCAGCCATTACAGATTAAACATGTTATTCATACCGGTACATGCAGGGTTCACCTCCTCTAGGAGGAGAACCCTGTATTTTTATTTCATGCTCCTCCTCCTTCTGCCCATTCCCAGATTGCCCAAATATCAATGCAGCAACTGTACACGGTACCCTCTAGGGGTCCAGTTGGTATATCCAGGGTTTCCTGAGCAGGAAACTAGGATCCCCAGATCTGCGATTAACAAAACTTCAATGGGAATCTCATTACAGAATCACTGAATACAATACCCAAGCTCTACTGCTGGCGAGGCTAGCTAAGGATAAAAACAGTTGCTCTTGGCTAGGATGTGCTGTCTCTCAATACTTTTAACGTTGATCGATATAAGCCGGAAACTCTGTGGACTCAAATGTTGAAAATCTTTATTGGCTACAAAATTACTTCCAGTAAAACAATAGTAAGGCAACAGCAGCCGAAACACATTTGATTTGTTTTACTGAATTTACTTGTGTAGCCAATACAAATTTTCACTGCTTCAGTCCCCTGAGTTGCCAGGTTATTTTTATCAACGTTAGAGGAATATTATTGCAGACTAAATCTTCTCTCATTCCACTTCCTGCACCCCAGTGGATGAAAACTCTTGTGCAGGGTACATAATGTGACCGGGTCCCTCTGACACCAGTAAGAAACTTCTTAGGGATGATGTCTTGTTTTTCTATCAACTTGGGGCAAACTAGTGTGACTTCCATGCTGGTGGCTCTGATCCGGTTATCCAACTAACTTTAGGTTAGCATTAGTTCCCCTCAATTGTCTGCTGACAAACAGCACAGAGGAATAAGTGCTGGCCAGGTTATGTTACCTTCTTCTGCTCCAGATAATGACTACTGGAATATCCGTGCTTACGACAAGTGTATCCACCTGCTGGTATCAGCTGAGGCTGGCTTGACACCAGGAGCTCCAGGTACTGGCTTCTGAGACATTTGGCTCACAAGTGTAAAAATGGTTGTTGTGGGTGATTTCTCTCCTTTTCTGTCATTAGTGATGGTCAGATACCCACGTGTTGATGGCCATTTTTGCCAATTCTGCAGCTACTTTGGCAGATTCTAGTTCACGCTCAAACACAAACTGTCTGATGGACAGATGTGTAGACGCTGATCCTATGCTGTGAGATCCCCAGGGATGCTAAATAATCTGCTCTTAAGCCTCTGGTCTCCTTTTGGAATGGGGCATGAAGGTGATTTACCATATCTGTGTAAGTCTGCAGGTCCTTTCTGCAGAAATCTAAATCTCTTATGTTACACTTCAGATTATTGTATCCTTTATTCTCTTTAGCCTCATTCTGCTCATTTGGCAGTTCCACATAGGCATCCAGGGCTTGAAATTCTGCCTGATTTTGAATCACTAACTGCTCAAGTGGATGTGACCGGTGAAAGAAAAAAATACCCTGTTAATAGAATGGTTTTTCAAGTACCAATGTTTCTCCTTTACCGTGAAGCACAAAGTGGAAAAGATTTACAGTAATGCAGATCTTATCTCCAAGACCCATTGTTGGGAACGTTTTTGACCTGATGTAATTATGCAGAGAGCAGAGTACGTGACAGAGCTTGGGCTAAAATTGCAGTCAAGGATGGGACATATTTGTCACCCAGAACGCAGACAGACTGACTGACCACTTGGGCTTCAGGGAGGCCTTGTGAGGAAAATAGATCAGTTTCCCTATAAAAGACTGATTGTAAAATGTATCTGTCAAAATATTTGACAGACTGTTTGCACTGAGAGAGCACTGGGGGAATTCACCCGTCAGACTGCATATTACTTAGGCTGAACATTATTCTGTTTGCTGAATCAAGCAGGACTTTGTTTCTTCAATAAAAAATATTTTCCACATCAGGTGCCATTTTTAAACACATGAAAGGAGAAGTAGGGCCAAAGATTTTTTGGCACCACTTTTTCTGGGGATTACAGGAGTGCACTTTGTTCTGTAATCCTGTGACCCGTATTCAACTGACAGTGGGCTAAAGCCTGCTGTCGACTGATGTCACTCAGCCAGTCCAGGCTCTAGAGAGATCCCGACTTTGATGTTGGGATCCACCCATATGCCTAGCTGGCAGCTATCCCAGCCTCTTAGTGTTTTGCTGAGAGCCTAAGCTATGGAAAAAAGAAATTATCCTGGACTGCCGCACTCTGATAGGCGTTTTATTGAAACAAAAATAAACAAAGGATAAAATCCAAAGCTGTATGACATCCAAAAATTCATGCAACACTGCAATCAATGGTAGAATGTAGACACAGGGGACAAAAAAGCTTCACATCATAGATAGATGCTTACTCATGAGCTATGAGTAAGCATCTATCTATGATAAGCATCTATCTATGATGTGAAACATGTCAGCTTTTTTGTCCCCTGTGTCCACTTTCTACCATTGATTGCAGTGTTGCATGAATTTTTGGATGTCATACAGCTTTGGATTTTATCCTTTGTTCATTTTTGTTTCAATAAAATGCCTATCAGAGTGCGGCAGTCCAGGATAATTTTTTTTCCACGGATCAGCGCAGAGTCTGCACCTGTCAGTACTACAGGGCGGGAGCACAGTATCGGTCGCAGGGCTTGGAGCGGTACTCTTTTCCATTGAGAGCCTAAGTTAGCCACTCCCATCCCCTCCACAGCCTGGCATTCCTGTGAGCGCTGGAGAGGCAGAGCAGAGAGTTGGTGACTGACACTATCGCTCGCTGCTCACTAAAGACCAAGAACTGGGTGATCAGCATTCTTTGATGGCAGGGGACAGGTGCAGCATCGGATTGATGTTGCATCCACCTAGATGAGTATGAATTTTTATTTTTTTCATATCCCACAGTTCTCTTTTAAAAATCTGGCATGCCAGTGATCAACAGCGCGGTATATTCATATAGTTTGTTTTCAATTTCTGAACTCATAGTTGCACTAATGTCAAGTAAAACTCATTAGGTATTATATTAATTGATGTTTTATGTTTAGACATCAGATCAGTCCCAAATCCTTCTCCATCAGGCTAAAGATCAGTCCCAATTTCTGTACCTTCAATAGTTAAATCAGCCACAATTCCTTTACTTCAAATCAGCCCCAGTTCCTGCACCTTTACTGTACATCTCAAATCGGTGCCAATTCTTGTACCTTTTTTTTTTTAACCAGAAAAATCAAGTTTATTGAGATGAAAAGGAGGTAAACATGCATAACAAAAAAAGAAAAGCAATGGATTAACAGCAACTAAACTTGAACAAGGGTTTTACATTTGTACACTGTAACTTACAGACCGTCCCTCCGGTTCAACCGGTCATTACAATCAGTAGCACACCAGTACCAAACCAATACACTGATAAGCACACCCCCCCCCCCCCCCACTCAAAACCTCCATTGTATAGTAGCTCAGACCGTGCATGTTTCTCCGTCACCCATCCACCTGTCCCAGACGTCAGAAAATTTCTGTGGTCGCCCCCTATGGACATAGATCATCCGCCTGTATGGAAGGGTGATATTAACCTCCCTTTTCCATTCTTCTAATGTTGGGGCCCTGGCCCGCATCCAGGCTTTGGCTACCACCTTCCTAGCCATAAACAGTGTTTCATATATAAAGATAGTCCGGTACTTATCTACCTCTACATCTGGCAGTAAGCCCAGGAGACACAGCTTTGGATCCATGCCTACCGGGGATCCCATGTTGTCATGGAGAAACTGCGTCACCTGTAACCAGTAGGCCTGTATGTCTGGGCAGTGCCACAGAAAATGATAAAACGTTCCTGTTGTTGCAGCACACATGGGGTCCCTTGTGGGTTGGAATTTTGCCAGTCTCAGGGGTGTTAGGTAAGCGTGATGAATTATATACAATTGTGTTAATCTATCCGAGAGTTTGGGGGATGACGTCTTGACTCCCTCTAAGATCTCTCCCCAGTCAGCATCTTCTATATGTCCTATGTCCTGTTCCCATTTTACCTTAGCCATCTGGGACACCCTACCTACCCTACGCTGTCTAATAATACAATACAGATTAGATGTGAGTTTGGCAGAGCTCCGAAAATGACATCAAGCACCGGCGGGCCCCTCAAGTCAGCTACAACCGAGTCCATCTGTGTTCTAGTTGCATGCCTAAGCTGTAAATATCTGAATAGGAACTGTGATGGGAGGGAGAACTCCTCCCTGAGACTCGAGAAGGACTTAAGTCCGGAGTCGGTCAGAACCTGAGACAAAAAAAGAATCCCATATGCCGCCCAGAGCCCCGGGTCCGGCACCGTCCCCAATTCGGGTAAACATCCTATTGTGCCATAACGGAGTGTGGGAGTGCAGATGCGACCTGTCTTGTTTCTTGAGGGCTATATCCCATACTTTTTGATGGTGCTGTAACATATCCGCCCCGAAGCGCGACGATCTACACCCCCCGTGCAATTCTTGTACCTTTACACCTCAGATTTGCCTCAATTCCTGCACCTTCACACTTCAGATCAGCCAAATTCCTGCACCTTCACACCTCAGATCAGCCCCAATTCCTACAGTCAGTCCCAAATCCTGCACCTTCACACCTCAGATAAGGTCCAATTCTTGAATCTTTGGACCTCAGATCAGACTTATGTTCCTTTAGATCTCAGATGAGCCCCATTTCCTGCACCTCCACACCTCAGATTGCCCCCGATTCCTGTACTTTCACACTGCAGGTCAGTCCCAATTCTTGCACTTTACACCTCCCATTAGCCCCAGTTCCTGAAACTTCACATCTGAAATCAGTGCCAATTCCTGCACCCTCAAACTTCAGATCAACACCAAATCCTGCATCTTTAGATCTCATATAAGCTCCAATTACTGCACCTTCGGATCTCAGATCAACCCCAATTCCTGCACCTTCACACGTTAGGGTTAATACCAATTCATACATGTTCAGACCTCAGATCAAATCCAATTTCTGCACCTTCACACCTCAAATCAGCCTCAATTCCTGCACCTTCACGCTTTAGGTCAAGCCTAGTTCCTGCACCTTCCCACCTCAGAACTTTAAGACCTCAGATCAGACCCAATTCATGCACCTTTAGACCTCAGATCAGCCCAATTTCCTGCAACTTTATGCTTTAGGTCAGTCCAAATTCCTGCACCTTTAGATGTCAAATCAGCGCCAATTTCTGCACCTTCAGAAATCAGATCATCTCCAATTTGATCAGCCCACCTCCAGAAGAATACCTGCTGCAGGGCTCAAACCAGAGAAGTAAGAGTGTAGATGTGCAAGCAGTCTTTTCCCACAATCTGATATCCTTAGCCGCTGGCTGGTATTAGCTTTCAGTAATGTCAGGGAGATGGATGGGCCGTAGATCAGTCTGTGAACTCAACTCTTCTGGGAAGGCTGTCCACAAGGTTTAGGAGTGTGTCTATGGGAATGTTTGACCATTCTTCCAGAAGCGCATTTGTGAGGTCAGGTACTGATGTTGGATGAGAAGACCCGGCTTGAAGTCTATGCTCCAATTCATCCTAAAGGTGTTCCATCAGGTTAAGTTCCTCCACCCCAAACTCGCTCATTCATGTCTTTATAGACCTTGCTTTGTGCACTGGTGTGCAGTCATGTTGGAACAGAAAGGGGCCATCCCCAAACTGTCCCAACATGAAATTGTCCAAAATGTCTTGGTATGCTGATGCCTTAAGAGTTCCCTTTCAGTGGAGCCCAGCTCCTGAAAAACAAACCCACACCATAATCCCCCCCCCCACCAAATGATTTTGACCAGTGCATAAAGCAAGGTTCATAAAGACATGGATGAATGAGTTTAGGGTGGAGGAAATTGACTGTCCTGACCTCAACCCAATAGAACACCTTTGGGATGAATTAGAGTGGAGACTGCGAGCCAGGCCTTCTTATCCAACATCGGTGCCTGACCTCACAAATGCGCTTCTGGAAAAATGGTCAAACATTACCATAGAGCAGGAATATTCAATTAGTGGACCTCCAGCTGTTGCAAAACTACAATTCCCATGAGCCATATTAAGACTCTGACAGCCACAAGCATGACACCCCGAGGCAGAGGCATGATGGGACTTGTAGTTTTGCAACAGCTGGAGGTCCGCTAATTGCATATCTCTGCCATAGAGACACTCCTAAACAGGGCAGTCATTAGAAATTTTTGGGCCCTCACATTTTTGGGCTACTTTAGGCCTAGGCTCCCCCCACACCTGATAGCCAGCATTCCCCAGGGTCTGCCCATGGGCCATCCCACTGAATCCACACACCAGCCACCTCATCTGTATGCACTCAGCCCCCCCCCCCAATCCTGTATTTATGCCAGCCCCCCTCACACCTGTATATATGCCAGCACCCCCACACACACCTAAATATATGCCAACCCCCTCACACCTGTATTTATGTCAGCCTCTCCCCCACCTGTATATATAGCCCCACACATACAGAAATCATACACAAATCTCTTAAGCCTCTCGTCCCTCCCTGTACACAAATAGCCCCCTCCCTTTCCTTCACAGCCCCTACTTGTAAAGGAAATATTCCTACCTAGTCCTAGCTCGTTTTCACAAAGCTGACATGTTGCTGAAACAGAGGAGCACAGTACATGCAGCTCACACGAGGGGTGCACATACACATAGTAGCCAGAGGTGGCAGTAAAGAGTTCGATGTCTGACCTCAATGACACAGAGCAGCAGAAGCTGCAAGATTGTTTCTACATAGTGCACAACACGGCCCAGGCGGGCCCAGGGGCCCCTTACAGTTGTATCGGGTGTACCCCCTGATGGCGGCCCTGCCCGGCCCTTGTGGACGGCCTTACCAGAAGAGTTGAAGCTGTTCTAGCTGCAAAGGGCAGGCCAACTCAATATTGAACCCTACAGTCTAAGACTGGGATGCCGTGTATTAGTGCTTGGACAAACACAATTAGATTGAATTTTAATGGTTCAAAGAATTTCAGGCAAAATGGTCGGCCCTCACGCATGTTCACTTCATCAAATCTGGCCCTCTTTGAAAAAAGTTTGCACACCCCTGCTTTAAGGGAACAGGATCCAATTTTTTTTTAGGTTAACAAACAATTTAAACTGTATTGTTTGATATTATTCTTATCGTTAATGTTGTATTGGGTTCCTCACTTACTGTAGATCCCTTGACATGTATCCTGGGATATTTTGAATCATCCTCTTTAGACAAGTATAGGTTTCTGGTGACTTCCACCCCAAAAAAAGTGTTAAAATACATTTAATTTTAATTAAAAACAATGTAAAAGCATCCTTGCCTCCCTGGGCACAAGAGCGAATGCAAATGTGCATTAAAATTGCGTTACATAAACTACCAGCATTTTATTGTACAAGGCCTCTAAACTTCTTCCGCACCCTTTGTGTCTTCCCTCTGCTTAATTTTCTCTTCTCTTCTTTTCTTTACTATCTTCCCCACCCCTACCTACGTATGGAATTGTTTTTTTATCTACTCGCTCTTCAGCAGAATAATACTGATGGTTCTCTTATGCCGCGTACACACGATCATTTTTCGGCATGAAAAAAAAACAAAAGTTTTTCCAACTTCATCATTAAAAACGATGTTGCCCACACACCATCGTTTAAAAAAAATGATGAACAAAGCGCGGTGACGTACAACACGTACAACGGCACTCTAAAGGGGAAGTTCTATTTGCCTTGGGGCTGCTTTAGCTGATTCCGTGTTAGTAAAAGACGATTCGCGCTTTTCTGTCTGTTACAGCGTGATGAATGTGCTTACTCCATTATGAATGGTAGTTTTACCAGAACGAGCGCTCTTGTCTCATAACTTGCTTCTGAGCATGTGTGGGTTTAAAACGTCGTTTTTGCCCACACACCATCATTTTTTACAACCCGAAAAACGACATTGTTTAAAACGACGTTAAAAAATGCAGCATGTTCGGAAAAAAAAAATTGACGTTTTTCAGAAGCCGAAAAATGATGTGTAGCCCACACACGATCATTTTAAATGACGTTTTTAAAAAACAAAGTTTTTTCATGCCGAAAAATGATCGTGTGTACGCGCCATCATTACTCGAGATAACACCACTGTTTTAGCTTATGAACACTTACCTCTTTAAAACAGCAGGGCCTTCATGATATTACCTTGTAACAAATACATTGGGGTAGGGGTGCAACGGATCAAAAAACTCACGGATCGGATCGATCCTCGGATCAGGAGTCACGGATCGGATCATTTTCGGATCAGCAAAAAAAAAAAAAAAGGGTCCGTTTTTTCATTGGTCCAAAAAAAAAAAAAATTATATTTATATATATATATATATATATATATATATATATATATATATATAAAATAAAATAATATATATTTTTTTTTGGACCAATTAAAAAAAGGAACCTTTTTTTTTTTTTTTTTTTTTGCTGATCCGAAAAAAGAGCACAATAGCAATTCACAGGGGTGGATTAAAGAGGAAGCAGGTGAGGCTGTTTGGGACTTAAAGTACAATCTTGATGTTTTTACAGCAAAATATATATATATATATATATATATATATATATATATTTTTTTTTTTTTTGCTGTAAAAACATCAAGATTGTACTTTAAGTCCCAAACAGCCTCACCTGCTTCCTCTTTAATCCACCCCTGTGAATTGCTATTGTGCTCTTTTTTCCCCCTTTCCCCCCCCCCCTCCTCTCACACCAGTGCTTAACTGCTAACATTCCCATTCAGCTTGCTAGAGCCCAGTGCACAGCATGACACGCCTCCCCGGGGAGGCGTGTCACGCTGGGCTCTGGCAAGCAGACTGGCCGCCGCTCCGGAGCTAGGCCGAAGCCGGGGACTTTCCTAGGCCTAGGCTCCGGAGCGCTCCGCGGATCGCGGGGTGTGCCGATCCGAACGGGGTGGCCCGTTCGGATCACGGATCGGTGACGATCCGTTACACCCCTCCCAATGTGGATTTATTAAAGGCAAATAGACTGTGCACTTTGCAAGTGCAGTTGATCCATGTGAATGCAGTTACCCTCAATTTCCCCAGAGCTTGGTAAATTCGGTAAAGCTTCACATTGTAAAGAATACCCAATTAGTTGTATGGAAAAGGAAGGAAAATAAAAAAAGAGCATTTTTGCTTGCACATGATTGAATTTTGGAAATCAGTAGAGCTTTAACCACTTAAGGACCGCCCCCTGCAGATATACGTCGGCAGAATGGCACGGCTGGGCACAAGCACGTACCTGTACGTCCTCTTTAAGTGCCCAGCGGCACGCACCCGCGACCCGGTCCGAAGCTCCGTGACTGTGGGGCCAGCGGACCAGATCGCTGCTGGAATCCCGCGATCGGTCCCCGGAGCTGAAGAACGGGGAGACTCTTTACCATGTGATCAGCTGTGTCCAATCACTGCTGATCACGATGTAAACAGGAAGAGCCGTTGATGGCTCTTCCTCACTCGCGTCTGACAGACGCGAGTAGAGGAGAGCCGATCGGCGGCTCTCCTGACAGGGGGGGTTTGCGCTGATTGTTTATCAGCGCAGCCCCCCCTCGGATCGCCACACTGGACCACCAGGGATGCCCACCAGGGTGGGCAAAAAAAAAAAAAAAAGGCTCAAAAAAAAAAAAAAAACTTTAAAAAAAAAAAAAAAGCATTCAAAAAAATATGCCAATCAGTGCCCACAAATGGGCACTGACTGGCAAAATCAGTGCTACCCCACAGTGTCCATCAGTGCCACCCCAGTGTCCATCAGTGCCACCCCACAGTGTCCATCAGTGCCACACCACAGTGCCCATCCATGCCCAGTGCCCATCTGTGCCACCCATAAGTATCCATCAGTGCCACCCATAAGTGCCGCCCATGAGTGCCCATCTGTGCCGCCTATGAGTGCCCAGTGCCGCCCATGAGTGCCCATCAGTGCCGCCTATGTGTGCCCATCAGTGCCGCCTATGTGTGCCCATCAGTGCCGCCTATGTGTGCCCATCAGTGCCACCTATGTGTGCCCATCAGTGCCGCCTATGAGTGCCCATCAGTGTCGCATACCAGCGCCGCCAATCAGTGCCACCTCATCTGTGCCCGTCAGTACTACCTCATCGATGTCCATCAGTGCCATCTCATCGGTGCCCATTAGTGCCGCCATATCAGTGCCCGTAATTGAAAGAGAAAACGTATTTACAAAAAAATTAACAGAAAAAAATAAAAACGTAATTTTTTTCCAAATTTTCAGCCTTTTTTTAGTTGTTGCGCAAAAAAAAAAAATCGCAGAGGTGATCAAATACCACCAAAAGAAAGCTTTATTTGTGGAGAAAAAAGGACACCAATTTTGTTTGGGTACAGTGTAGCATGACCGCGCGATTGCCATTCAAAGTGCGACAGTGCTGAAAGCTGAAAATTGGCTTGGGCGGGAAGCTGCGTAAGTGCCTGGTATGGAAGTGGTTAAGCAAAAGACAAACACAATGAAAACAAAGTTTTATAAAAAAAAAAAATATTAATCAAATCAAGTGGCTGGATAGTAGCAGCAGGCATACACATCAGAAACAGGATTTTTACCAGTTCAAAAATACAAACCACATTATTTGGTTGTTTTAGAACAAAAACAAAGCTTATCTATAATGAACCAAAAACAAAATCTGTAAAACCTAGAAATGGTTTATATTAATCTTGAAATGTAGTTATAGGCTTAGCAAATGCAAACCAATTCAATGTAGAGTTCTAAGGAAGAGAATTGCCTCTGCCAGATCCTCTTTCATAGAGGCTCTTAAAGCGGGAGTTCACCCATTTGTAAAAAAAAATTTTTTCTCCCCTTAGCTTCCTGCTCGTTCGGTCTAGGGGAATCGGCTATTTTTATTAAAATATGAGCAGTACTTACCCGTTTTCGAACTGCATCTTCTTCCGTCGCTTCCGGGTATGGGTCTTCGGGAGCGGGCGTTCCTTCTTGAGTGACAGCTTTCCGAGAGGCTTCCGACGGTCGCATCCATCGCGTCACTCGTAGCCGAAAGAAGCCGAACGTCGGTGTGGCTCTATACTGCGCCTGCGCACCGACGTTCGGCTTCTTTCGGAAAATCGTGACGCGATGGATGCGACCGTCGGAAGCCTCTCGGAAGACTGTCAATCAAGAAGGAACGCCCATTCCCGAAGCCCATACCCGGAAGCGACGGAGAGGATGCATCTCGTAAACGGGTAAGTACTGCACATATTTTAAAATAAATAGCCGATTCCCCTAGTAAAAACGAGCAGGAATCCAAGGGGAAAAAGTGCCCTCTAAGGGTGAACCCCCGCTTTAAGTCAGACTTTATTATTTTTAGGGCTGAAAATAATCTTTCGACACTGACTTGGGTGGGTGGCATTGCAGTAACTATTCTGGCCACATCACTAACGATCTCTGGATAAACAAGGATGGCTTCTTCAACAGTAAGTTTTGATGAGCGATCATACTTTTCAACTTCTTTTAGTGCTTTATAAAACTCCTGTTGGAATTTTTTTTTTAATTCCAATCTAAATTTAGTAGGAGTCGGGGTCGGTGCATTGTTTGCCGACTCCGACTCCGACTCCAGGTACCCAAAATTTCCCCCGACTCGGACTCCTCGACTCCGACTCCGACTCCGACTCCACAGCCCTGCCACTAAGCCATTAGAGTCTCTTAGAAAAATACTAAGAATACTGATTCAGTAGTGCCTAAAAGAAAGTTTTGGCGGGAAGTGCCCATTAAAACGAAATTCCAGGCTAAAATGAAACTAGGTCTATCACCCCACCCCTCTCGTTTTTGGATATCCTTTTTTAAAAAAAGTTTTGTACCTTCTTTGTTGTTCTCCAGCTGGACTTCCATCCTACCTTGCATCGGCCCCTCCTCCTCCCCTCCCCGCTGCTTTCTTGAACCTGTGTGTGTCCCAGAAGAGGACGGGGCCATTCACAAAGTGCAGTAGGAAACTGGCTGTGAAGCCTGAAGGCTTCACTGCCGCTTTCCCTTAGTTGCATTGCCAATGCCTGCACCCAAGCCGATGGCTGACATTGTGGGATCCCTGGACAGGTAAGTGTCCTTATATTAAAAGTCAGCAGCTACATTACAGTATTTGTAGCTGCTGACTTTTTAATTTTTTTTCAAGAGGCTGGAACTCTGCTTTAACCACTTCCCCACCAGCCGCCGTCTGGAAACGGCGGCAAGGTGGTTGCTTAACTGGGGGTCGCCGTTTTGAAACGGCGCCCCGCAGAAGCAGCAATGCGCGCCGCCTCGGGCGCGCACACAGAAATTTCTGTGCGCGCCGGGTCTATGAGACCCGGCGCTACACAGATCTAGGTAAATGACCAGCAACAACGGTCATTTACCTTGTGATCGCGCCGTCCAATGACGGCGCGATCACAATGTAAACACAGGAGGTCAGGGAAAGTTTACCTCCTCTCCTCTCCTCACACAGTATCAGCGGGAGAGAAGAGGAGATAAACTGTGAGTTTTCTAGTGCCCATAGTGTCACATCAGTGCCCAATCTGTGCCCTAAAGTGCCCTAAAGTGCCCAATCTGTGCCCTAAAGTGCCCAATCTGTGCCTAAAGTGCCCAATCTGTGCCCAACAGTGCCACATCTGTGCCCAACAGTGCCACATCTGTGCCCAGTAGTGCCACATCTGTGCCGCATCAGTGTCACCAGAGCCGCACCAGTGTCACCAGAGCCGCACCAGTCACCAGAGTCCTATAATATTGCCACAACAGTGCCGTACCAGTGCCGCCTGTGCCCACCAGTGCCGCCTGCGCCCACCAGTGCCGCCTGCGCCCACCAGTGCCGTCTGCGCCCGCCAGTGCCGTCTGCGCCCACCAGTGCCGTCTGCGCCCACCAGTGCCGTCTGCGCCCACCAGTGCCGCCTGTGCCGCCTGTGCCACCACGGCCACCTGTGCCCTCCAGTGCCGCCTGTGCCCACCAGTGCTGCCTGTGCCCACCAGTGCTGCCTGTGTCCACCAGTGCTGCTAATCGGTGCACACCAGAGCCACCTGTGCCCACCAGAGCCACCTGTGCCGCCTGTGCCCACCAGTGCCGCCTGTGCCCACCAGAGCCACACCCGTGCCACTACAGTGCACATAAGTGCCGCCTGTGCCCACCTGTGTCCACCAGTGCCACCACAGTACTCTGCAGTACAGCCTCACCAGCCACCAGTATGGCAAAAAAATTCTTTACCGGCGAGCAGGCCGTACATCTTCTACTTGCCATGAGCGATGAGAGCAGCGAGGAGTCTCTGTCCGATTCTGATTCGGCCTATGAACCCGTTATAGACAGTGGGTCCGATTCAGAGTCTGAAGAAGAACATGTGCCCAGGAAAAAAAGGGGTGCTGGCGTGGAGAAGCGGCCTACTCCCAGACGCGCAGGGCCGTCCACCTCAAGCGCTGTGCCTACCACCCCAAGCGCTGTGCCGTCCACCCCAAGCGCTGTGCCGTCCACCCCAAGCGCTGTGCCGTCCACCCCAAGCGATGTGCCGTCCACCCCAAGAGCTGTGCCGTCCACCTCAAGAGCTGTGCCGTCCACCTCAAGAGCTGTGCCGTCCACCTCAAGAGCTGTGCCGTCCACCTCAAGCGATGTGCCACTGCAACAAAGCCCAGGCACCAGTAGGGTGTCATCTCAGCCCCAAAGGGATAGGGGCCATGCCAGCCTTCCCTATGGCCTTCAAAACCCCCTGTGGCTTCCCCCCAATTCCGGAGCAGCAAATATGCCCCCCTTCACTGCCCAGCCAGGTGTCCAGGTGAACACAGAAAACTTTTCTATGATAAATTTTTTTAATTTAGTTTTCACCGAAGATTTCCTTTCCTCCATTGTGGCCCAGTGCAATCTCTACGCACAACAGTACGTAAGAAGTAACCCTGGTTCCAGATATGCCCGCCCCTTTGAGTGGAGAGAACTAACCGTGGACGAATTTAAAATGTTCTTAGGCCTAACCTTTACTATGGCACTTTCAAAAAAAAAACAATTGTACTCCTACTGGTCCACCAAACCCATTCACCACATGCCACTCTTCTCCTCCCTTATGCCAAGATCCCGATATTTAATAATTATGCGGTTCCTCCACTTTAACGACAACGCCCAGTGCCCTCCCCGAAATGACCCTGCTTTTGACAAGCTATATAAAATTCGGCCACTTCTAAATTTTTTCGCTCAACAATTTCCCCAATTATATACCCCTGACCAGAACATATCTGTGGACGAGTCCCTTGTCAAATTCTCAGGCAGGCTGGGCATCAAGCAGTTCATCCCCAGCAAAAGGGCCCGATATGGGGTCAAAATGTACAAGCTTTGCGACAGAGCCACAGGGTACCTCTACTCATTCATGGTGTATGAAGGAAAGGACTCCCAACTGCATCCCCCTGAATGTCCAGAGTATATGGGAGTCAGCGGAAAAGTGGTCTGGGATCTGATGTATCCACTCTTTGGTAAGGGATACCACCTTTATGTGGATAATTTCTACACCATATAAAAAGCCGCGCCAAATAAAAAAATGAATATAATAGTTCAACAGTCCACAGGTAGTGTAAGTAGTAGTGGATATTGGATTGATTCTCCAGCAGAAACAAAACCACTGTACTGATCAGAGGCTGATTCGCATGTAAAGATGTTGATTTTTCAATGCACCAGGTGACATGCATACACTGTGTGAGATCCCACCACCGGAATTGTGTATCAGCTTACCAGATAGCAAGCCTTTGGTGCAGTTGGCTATAACCCAGCCACGGCCTTTAAATCCCCCGGGCTCAGATTTCCAATCAAAAAGACAGCTGAGGTTTGGAGTTGATGTATAATTCCGATTTAGGACACCCCACAATTCATCAGCAACCACAGTATATCGATAAGCGTAACCCAATCCGGCTCACATATAGACAGGAGAATAGAAAGGGACGCAATAGCGTGATATCGTAGGTATACAAATTTATTTTAAGAAAGTAATGTACTTACACTTAGGCAGTATAAACACAGCATTAAACAGATAAAACAAGCCGGCCGGCTTACGGAGCCCTCCTCCTAGGCGTGGTGACGTCACTGACGCTGCCTCCAGACGCGTTTCGTCCTATTGGACATTCTCAATGGGGGTAGGGCTAGCAGCAGTGTGTCACCTTATATAAGAGCCACTCAATGCAAAGGGAGGTCCATAGAAACAGACCCCGCCATCTTTGTTGAGGGAAAGTTTTCCCATACAACCGCGCGCAACCTCGCGGCCTGGAAAGGAGTATGAGGCGTTCCCCCTACGTTGTAACGAGGGTGGAATTGCTCTCTCTCCAGAGTAAAAAACAAAAATTGTACATTAAACATAAATTGAGCCTAAGAATGTAGTTTTAATACCTACAATGTAAAGAGGACAGAGGAACCAAGGGAGAACTAGAAGTCCGGCACAAGACAGAAATCCCTTGACTCACTGTGGCCATCTTGTGGATAAAATTAAGAATTATTTTTAAACAAGAAAAATTATATAATAAACTCATCCTGATTAACCTGGTTTGGAAAGAGTCAAGTTTTGGGTCAGTTCTATCGATTATTCTAGTAGAAGATTCTCAGAAACTTCTATATAATTAAATATAAGCCTCATCCAAATTCGTTTAACTCTTTTTATTACCCAAAAATTGTTGTATGAAGCTTTATGGTATACTAAAAACCATTAAAGAAAAAAAGAGATTGTGATATAAAGAATATATAAATACTATATATAAAAATTATAATGTATAAATATATAAACTAGATCACAGGGCCTGTTGTAATACACCCTGTGGTCTACGTGATCCAAGGGCCCTTAATTGCCCAAGGGTATAGTTTTAAATAGTGTATATAGACTAATCTATTTCTTGTGATAATAAATATTTAGCTTATATAAAAGTGAATCTATAAATATATAGTGAAATATTACATACATACTACATTCCCCCGATTTAACGAAAAACTCGAGAGGGAAGGGCCACAAATGGCCAAGAACCGTGCTAAAAGTACATTATGGAAAATCTTGATGTGAAAAAATATATAATTTTTGTGAAAAATAATTTAGAGGCTATAGTACCATCTTTGAACAGAATATAAGAATCCTATCAGAGTGAACCTAAATCTATATGTTAAACTTAAAGGGTAGATATAACTACTATCCAGGATTTAGTTAAAAAAAATTTTTTATGACAATATATAAATTGTAAAAATATAAAAATATTTTAACTTAAAATCTTAACTTAAAAAACCGCGTCTGTTTCTATGGAACCCTATACAAAGGTTCACATCAGGCATTGTTGATAAAAGCATTCACGTCAGTTTCAATATTCAGGCCATGAGGGCTGTATGATTTTAAACGATGGATCCACCCCATTTCCATTTTGGAAATTTCCCTCACCAGGTTACTACCCCTCCAATGTGCCTTATACTTGTCAATCCCAAGAAAGAGGGTATTGGAGGGGTCCCTATGATGTTTAAGCCTGTAATGATTGGACACGGAGTGGTTCCTAAAGCCCGCTAGGATTTTAGTAATATGTTCGTTAACCCTGACTTGCATTGATCTCTTAGTCCGGCCTACATATTGAAGCCCGCAAGGGCATTGGATCAGATATACTACCCCTGTGGATGCACAGGTGATACATGGTTCGATTTTGAATTCTTTTGATGTAACCGTAGAAGTGAATGATGTTACACATCTTTGGTGATTGCTACTAAGGGCACATACTCGGCACTTTTTGCATTTATAGTAGCCCTTAAGCTGATCAAAAAAACCAATACCTCTAAGGGGAGGGTCAATAACGTTATTAGAGATCTTATTTCGAAGAGACCTCACCCCTTTAAAGATCACCTTGGGTTTTGGTGGTAGAATCTCTCTCAACACTGGATCGCTCCTGGCAATGTGCCAATGTTTGTGAATTAAATGCGAGATAGAGCGGTGTTGGATGGAATATGAAGTAATGAAAAGTACACCATCCGAGAACTGACCACCCCCATTACGTTCTCTTTCCTGGAGAAGTTCACCTCTATCTAAAGTCGTGACCTGATCTAAGGTTTCTCTCAGAGATCGCTCGTTGTATCCTTTTTCCAAGAACCTCTCAGTTAGGACCCCCGCTTGGTTTAAAAACTCTTGGTGGTCAGAACAGTTGCGCCTTAACCTGAGGTATTGGCTCTTAGGGACCCCTTTAAGCCAAGGTGCATGATGGCAGCTGTCGGTGGGGATGAAGGCATTGCGATCGGTATCCTTAAAATAAGTAGAGGTAGCAAAGGCACCATTTTTTATACTGATCTTCAAATCCAAGTAGTGAACACTATCTTGGCTTGCCTCGTGTTTTAATTCAATCCCCCTGTTATATTCATTTTTTTATTTGGCGCGGCTTTTTATATTGTTTATTTTTCTTGTCATCACACGCTAGCCGCTGCCTATATTTGTAGTGTTGTGTTAGCGCGGTTTTTTAGTGTATATTTGTTCTTGTTGATATTATTACTGCTGCTTCACTTATTAGTCTGGTTTACTGACTATACTCGCAATGGACATTTTTGAATTTCGTGCCAAAAAATTGCTCAACACCGAGGGTGTATTTGAGTCCTATAAAGAGGACGAGGGCGATTTAAATGGCTTATTTACGAGGTTGAAGAATGTCCTTGTTTCTGAAAACCATACTAAATGGGATATTGCCTATTTAGAGTCCTATATGAAATTAGGTATGGTACCCAGAAGTCTTAGGTGGGAGGTACCTCCCCAGAAGGGCGACCTTGACTTTGATGGGTGGTTTAAATATTTTAACACTGCAGGAATTTCATTTCTTAAATTTTTGGTTGATAAAAAAATCACTAAATTAGGGAGTCTGGATGATGAGATTAAGGCCCTTAAGACCAAACTAGACCCCCTGAAAGAAAGTGAAGAATATAAAGATAAATCTGCCAATCTTCTTAATCTTTTAGAGAAAGAAGATAGGGACCAAAAAAATAAAAAGAAAAAGAAGTTCAACAGGGACCTGGAGGACTACCAAAATGGTCTTGTCTTTAATTGGCAGAAAAAACTCCTTGAAGAAATGAACAAGCAGGCTCCTTTAGAGATGGAGGTTTCTAACCCTGTTCTGGGGGAGCAACCCGTCGCTATTTCGGGACCTAGGAAAAATCTCCAACAGCTAAAAGGTAGCTCAAACAGAGCGTCCCCAAGGAGAGGCAATGGACAGTTTAAAGGCCCAGCTGTAAAAAACCCTAATCGTTCACAGGGTGCTTTTAGGCCTTTTCCAGGTTCCCAAAACCTAGGGGGTTCCCAGCAAGGATCTTCGGGTTATCAATATCCCCCGAATAGGGTACCCCCAAATTATTATCATAACATGAGGTCAAGACCCCAATCAAGGGGTTGGCAGACAGGGGCTTCTGTAGATCGGGGCCACTATGTGGATAATACCAACAATTGGCACCAGGGCCCAACAGGAGAACCTGAATATCCTTCTCCGGCCTATTTCCAGCCAGAGTCTGGATTGGGTTGGGATTACAACATACCTGTTTCTAACGCTTTTTTCCCACTAAGGGATAGGGAGGGACCCGAAAGATATCAGGCCCCTGACACTTCCACTTACAATGTGCCAGCAGAAGGAGCTTGGTACGCACCTCCATCTTCTCAGTTCCATGATGCCCCCTCCCTGTCCGGTGCCTCCGCTGCCCCAAATGGATCCTATAATTGGGGTTTTCACAGACCCGGCCAGGGCACCAAAAGATTGGTAGAAAGAGGAGAGGAAACAGAGGGGGGAGGAAACATAGGGTCCAAACGCCCCAAAACGTAGTGGGGAGGGGTATCTTCAACCTTAGTACCAAAATTTTGACAGACCCAGAAAAACTCCTACTAGACAAGGGGTTGAAATATGCACCCCCACAAAGCCTCAACCGGTTTAGCACATATATGGACATACATAAATTTATTAGAAGGATCCATATCAAAAGGTATATGGCGGGAATTACTCCTACCGATCGACAGATATCTAATGGTTATGTTCACTCAGGCCTTGCCAACTCTTCTTTATTTAACCCTCCGGGTGGAATGGCACCATCCCTAAAAACCTTTAAGGATGTCCTACTAAGGGACCTGGAGGTTATGGAAATCAAGAAGGCAAAACTTAATAAAAACCTACAGGAGGGATTAGATTCCCTGTGTAATAATAAAGATTTGATTATCCGACCAGCGGATAAGGGGGGGGGGTATTGTGGTGTTAGATAAAGTGGACTACATGAGGGAGATGCATAATATAGTGGATGACACCAATACCTACTCTATTCTCCCTGGGGACCCAAAGCTCAAATATAAAAGAGATTTGGAGATCCTTGTGGAAAGGGGTTTGTTTGAAGGCATACTGACCATTAGAGAAAAATTGTTCCTTATCCCTAAGGCGCCTCGAACCCCTACCATATATTACCTCCCGAAATTACACAAGGACCCAATCTGCCCCCCGGGACGTCCCATTGTTAGTGGGATAGATTCAATCACGTCCCGGGTGGGCAGATATATTGACTTCTATTTACAGCCTTTAGTCAAAGGGATGCCTTCATATGTTAAGGACTCGAGACATATAATGAATATCCTGTCTAATTTTACAGTAATTCCCAATGTGTGGATGGTCACTATAGACGTAAAGTCGTTATATACCATCATACCCCATGCCTTAGGCATGGAGGCAGTTTTGTATTTTCTGTCCAGGGAATCAGGCCTAAACATTAAACAGATAGAATTTATTATGGCCCTACTGAAGTATGCTGCCGGATCAAACTACTTTTGGTTCGATAACGAGTTCTACAAGCAGGAGACGGGGGTGGCTATGGGGGCTAAGTATGCCCCCAGTCTGGCCAATTTATTTATGGCCAAATGGGAGGAGGATGTCATCTTTTCAAGAAATGTACCCCAAGTGGCCCTATGGGCAAGGTACATTGATGACATCCTCCTCCTATGGGCTGGTGAGCATGAGGATCTCAATCAGTTTATCTCTGATCTTAACTCTAACAACAGGGGGATTGAATTAAAACACGAGGCAAGCCAAGATAGTGTTCACTACTTGGATTTGAAGATCAGTATAAAAAATGGTGCCTTTGCTACCTCTACTTATTTTAAGGATACCGATCGCAATGCCTTCATCCCCACCGACAGCTGCCATCATGCACCTTGGCTTAAAGGGGTCCCTAAGAGCCAATACCTCAGGTTAAGGCGCAACTGTTCTGACCACCAAGAGTTTTTAAACCAAGCGGGGGTCCTAACTGAGAGGTTCTTGGAAAAAGGATACAACGAGCGATCTCTGAGAGAAACCTTAGATCAGGTCACGACTTTAGATAGAGGTGAACTTCTCCAGGAAAGAGAACGTAATGGGGGTGGTCAGTTCTCGGATGGTGTACTTTTCATTACTTCATATTCCATCCAACACCGCTCTATCTCGCATTTAATTCACAAACATTGGCACATTGCCAGGAGCGATCCAGTGTTGAGAGAGATTCTACCACCAAAACCCAAGGTGATCTTTAAAGGGGTGAGGTCTCTTCGAAATAAGATCTCTAATAACGTTATTGACCCTCCCCTTAGAGGTATTGGTTTTTTTGATCAGCTTAAGGGCTACTATAAATGCAAAAAGTGCCGAGTATGTGCCCTTAGTAGCAATCACCAAAGATGTGTAACATCATTCACTTCTACGGTTACATCAAAAGAATTCAAAATCGAACCATGTATCACCTGTGCATCCACAGGGGTAGTATATCTGATCCAATGCCCTTGCGGGCTTCAATATGTAGGCCGGACTAAGAGATCAATGCAAGTCAGGGTTAACGAACATATTACTAAAATCCTAGCGGGCTTTAGGAACCACTCCGTGTCCAATCATTACAGGCTTAAACATCATAGGGACCCCTCCAATACCCTCTTTCTTGGGATTGACAAGTATAAGGCACATTGGAGGGGTAGTAACCTGGTGAGGGAAATTTCCAAAATGGAAATGGGGTGGATCCATCGTTTAAAATCATACAGCCCTCATGGCCTGAATATTGAAACTGACGTGAATGCTTTTATCAACAATGCCTGATGTGAACCTTTGTATAGGGTTCCATAGAAACAGACGCGGTTTTTTAAGTTAAGATTTTAAGTTAAAATATTTTTATATTTTTACAATTTATATATTGTCATAAAAAATTTTTTTTAACTAAATCCTGGATAGTAGTTATATCTACCCTTTAAGTTTAACATATAGATTTAGGTTCACTCTGATAGGATTCTTATATTCTGTTCAAAGATGGTACTATAGCCTCTAAATTATTTTTCACAAAGATTATATATTTTTTCACATCAAGATTTTCCATAATGTACTTTTAGCACGGTTCTTGGCCATTTGTGGCCCTTCCCTCTCGAGTTTTTCGTTAAATCGGGGGAATGTAGTATGTATGTAATATTTCACTATATATTTATAGATTCACTTTTATATAAGCTAAATATTTATTATCACAAGAAATAGATTAGTCTATATACACTATTTAAAACTATACCCTTGGGCAATTAAGGGCCCTTGGATCACGTAGACCACAGGGTGTATTACAACAGGCCCTGTGATCTAGTTTATATATTTATACATTATAATTTTTATATATAGTATTTATATATTCTTTATATCACAATCTCTTTTTTTCTTTAATGGTTTTTAGTATACCATAAAGCTTCATACAACAATTTTTGGGTAATAAAAAGAGTTAAACGAATTTGGATGAGGCTTATATTTAATTATATAGAAGTTTCTGAGAATCTTCTACTAGAATAATCGATAGAACTGACCCAAAACTTGACTCTTTCCAAACCAGGTTAATCAGGATGAGTTTATTATATAATTTTTCTTGTTTAAAAATAATTCTTAATTTTATCCACAAGATGGCCACAGTGAGTCAAGGGATTTCTGTCTTGTGCCGGACTTCTAGTTCTCCCTTGGTTCCTCTGTCCTCTTTACATTGTAGGTATTAAAACTACATTCTTAGGCTCAATTTATGTTTAATGTACAATTTTTGTTTTTTACTCTGGAGAGAGAGCAATTCCACCCTCGTTACAACGTAGGGGGAACGCCTCATACTCCTTTCCAGGCCGCGAGGTTGCGCGCGGTTGTATGGGAAAACTTTCCCTCAACAAAGATGGCGGGGTCTGTTTCTATGGACCTCCCTTTGCATTGAGTGGCTCTTATATAAGGTGACACACTGCTGCTAGCCCTACCCCCATTGAGAATGTCCAATAGGACGAAACGCGTCTGGAGGCAGCGTCAGTGACGTCACCACGCCTAGGAGGAGGGCTCCGTAAGCCGGCCGGCTTGTTTTATCTGTTTAATGCTGTGTTTATACTGCCTAAGTGTAAGTACATTACTTTCTTAAAATAAATTTGTATACCTACGATATCACGCTATTGCGTCCCTTTCTATTCTCCTGTCTATATGTGAGCCGGATTGGGTTACGCTTATCGATATACTGTGGTTGCTGATGAATTGTGGGGTGTCCTAAATCGGAATTATACATCAACTCCAAACCTCAGCTGTCTTTTTGATTGGAAATCTGAGCCCGGGGGATTTAAAGGCCGTGGCTGGGTTATAGCCAACTGCACCAAAGGCTTGCTATCTGGTAAGCTGATACACAATTCCGGTGGTGGGATCTCACACAGTGTATGCATGTCACCTGGTGCATTGAAAAATCAACATCTTTACATGCGAATCAGCCTCTGATCAGTACAGTGGTTTTGTTTCTGCTGGAGAATCAATCCAATATCCACTACTACTTACACTACCTGTGGACTGTTGAACTATTATATTCATTTTTTTATTTGGCGCGGCTTTTTATATTGTTTATTTTTCTTGTCATCACACGCTAGCCGCTGCCTATATTTGTAGTGTTGTGTTAGCGCGGTTTTTTAGTGTATATAATTTCTACACCAGCTTGCCCCTGTTTCGCTGTCTTTACCTTCAGAATACCCCAGCATGTGGCACAATAAGACCCAACAGGAAAGGCTTCCCGCAAAAACTGGTGGATCAAAAGCTCAGACGAGGGGAGTCTGCAGCATTGAGGAACCAGGAGATATTGGCTGTCAGGTGGAGGGACAAACGGAACGTCCACATGCTTTCATCAATCCACAATGACACCCACGTGGAAGTCCCCAAAAGAACCGGCCCAATCCAAAAACCAAAATGCATATATGACTATAATTTGTTCATGGGGGGAGTGGACTTCAATGACCAGATGTTAGAACCCTACCTGCCCACAAGAAAATCCCGCCACTGGTATAAGAAAGTGTCCATTTATTTTTTTAGTTTGGCCTTTTACAATTCCTATGTAATTTACAAAAAATCATCCGAGAACCCCGTATCATATCTGGACTATCAAGAAGAAGTCATCACCGCCCTTTTGTACCCTGAAAACCCACCGGAAAATATTCGCTCTGATTCTGTGAGCAGACTGCACGAGCGTCACTTTCCTGAGCAAACCCCCTCCCGTGAAACAGGCAACAGACATCAGAAGAGGTGCCGGGTGTGCTCCAGAAGAGGAATTCGAAAAGACACCACGTATTACTGTCCCGATTGTCCTTCCCAACCAGGCCTCTGTATTGGAACATGTTTCCGCCGTTACCATACGTTTCTTCATTATTAGGGACGTATGGTAAACGCAATTCTAATTTCCTGTAATTTCCCCCCCCACACCCCTTATGCCACTGCACTCATACCTCTGCCTTCTCCGGAACCGACCATGGCCTGTTATACAACCACTCTTTTGCCTAACCCTAAACATACTTCTGCCTTCTCCGGAACCGACCATGGCCTGTTATACGACCACTCTTTTGCCTAACCCTAAACATACCTCTGCCTTCTCTGGAACTGACCCTGGCTTGTTATACGACCACTCTTTTGCCTAACCCTAAACTGTACCTACCTCTGCCTGCTCTGGAACTGACCCTGGACTGTTTGACCACGTTTTTTGCCTGCCCCTTGGATTGATCTTTTACCCTGCTATACTAGTGGGAACACAGGGGTCTCACATATGTGAGGGGCTCCAGAATTGTTTTTCTGGATGAAAAAACTAATTTTTTAGTTTTCTCATTCCCGGATTAGGGTCTGGTTGCCCGGAGGCTTCAAAGAGATTTGGGTGGGAGAAGCCTCTACCCCTGTCCCCATTCCCCTACCCATGGCCCGCTACTTGGACCATGTTCCTACCAGGACAAATATTTTGCCACTGCTGGCACTGTACTGACTATGGACAATATTCCTGCCTGCTGCCTGCTGCCTGGACAATTCCATTCACTGTCGCTGACCAGTGACCACGTCCCTGCCTGCTGCCTGGATCGGGGCTCTCCTTCTGTGGACAATTGCACTACTAAAACCACAGGTAATCTTCTTTTTTTTTTATCCATTACTCAGCAGAATGTATTTTAGGGTGTAATTCTTGGTATGTACAGGCTGTGTTAGAAATATGAAGGCCCTTCAAAAATGTGATAGATTGTAAGGAAATTGGATGTGTAATTTATGTCCCTAGAACACCTGATGGTGCTTCTTGGATGTTGGGCCTCTGTATGTGGCCACGCTGTGTAAAAGTCTCACACATGTGGTATCGCCATACTCAGGAGGAGCAGCAGAATATATTTTGGGGTGTAATTTTTTCTATGTACATGCTATGTGTTGGAAATATCCTATAAATGGACAACTTTCTGTAAAAAAAATGCGTTTTTATTTTTTTCCACATTTTCCAAGAACATCTGGAAAAAAATGAACTGTTCAAAAGACTCATTATGCCTCATAGATTATACGTTGGGGTGTTAGCTTTCCAAAATGGGGTCACTTTGTGGGCGTTTCCATTGTCCTGGTGCTCCAGGGCCTTCAAAAGTGTAATAGGTGGTTGAGAGATTAGATGTGTAATTTATGCTCCTAGAATGCTTGAAGTTGCTACTTCGGTGTTGGGCCTCTGTATGTGGCCACGCTGTGTAAAAGTCTCACACATGTGGTATCGCCATACTCAGGAGGAGCAGCAGAATATATTTTGGGGTGTAATTTTTTCTATGTACATGCTATGTGTTGGAAATATCCTATAAATGGACAACTTTCTGTAAAAAAAAATGCGTTTTTATTTTTTTCCACATTTTCCAAGAACATCTGGAAAAAAATGAACTGTTCAAAAGACTCATTATGCCTCATAGATTATACGTTGGGGTGTTAGCTTTCAAAAATGGGGTCACTTTGTGGGCGTTTCTATTGTCCTGGTGCTCCAGGGCCTTCAAAAGTGTAATAGGTGGTTGAGAGATTAGATGTGTAATTTATGCTCCTAGAATACTTGAAGTTGCTACTTCGGTGTTGGGCCTCTGTATGTGGCCACGCTGTGTAAAAGTCTCACACATGTGGTATCGCCATACTCAGGAGGAGCAGCAGAATATATTTTGGGGTGTAATTTTTTCTATGTACATGCTATGTGTTGGAAATATCCTATAAATGGACAACTTTCTGTAAAAAAAAATGCGTTTTTATTTTTTTCCACATTTTCCAAGAACATCTGGAAAAAAATGAACTGTTCAAAAGACTCATTATGCCTCATAGATTATACGTTGGGGTGTTAGCTTTCCAAAATGGGGTCACTTTGTGGGCGTTTCCATTGTCCTGGTGCTCCAGGGCCTTCAAAAGTGTAATAGGTGGGTGAGAGATTAGATGTGTAATTTATGCTCCTAGAATGCTTGAAGTTGCTACTTCGGTGTTGGGCCTCTGTATGTGGCCACGCTGTGTAAAAGTCTCACACATGTGGTATCGCCATACTCAGGAGGAGCAGCAGAATATATTTTGGGGTGTCATTTGTGGAATATACATGCCATGTGAGAGAAATAACCTGTTATAATGACAATATTGGTATGAAAAAAAAAAAAAAAAAATCTTAATTTTGCAAAGAATTGTGGGAACAAATGACAACTTCAAAAAACTAACTATGACTCTTACTAACTACCTTGGAATGTCTACTTTCCAAAAAGGGGTCATTTGGGGGGTATTTGTACTTTATTGGCTTGTTAGGGTCTCAAGAAATGAGAGAAGCTGTCAGTACTTCAGGTGTGATCAAATTGTTCAATTTTCAGAAATTGGTACCATAGCTTGTAGACCCTATAACTTTCACCCAGACTAAATAATATCCAAATTTTTTTTTTTTTTTTACCAAAAATATGTAGCAGTATGCATTTTAGGCCAAATGTATGAGGAACAATTACTTTTTTACAAAATGATATGATAGAAATGAAGAAAAATTCATTTTTTTACAAAATTTTCGTTCTTTTTTCATTAATAGCGAAAAAAATAAAAACCGCAGAGGTGATCAAATACCACCAAAAGAAAGCTCTATTTGTGGGAAAAAAAAGGACAAAAATTTCATTTGGTTACAATGTTGTATGACTGAGTTATTGTCATTCAAAACGTGAGAGCACCAAAAGCTGAAAATTGGTCTGGTTATTAAGGGTGTTTAAGTGCCCAGTTGTCAAGTGGTTAACCACTTAAGGACCACCTCCTGCACATTTACGTCGGCAGAATGGCACAGCTGGGCACAAGCACTTACCTGTACGTCCTCTTTAAGTGCTCAGCCGTCGGTCCGAAGCTCCGCGGCCGCGGGACCCGCGGACCCGATCGCCACTGGAGTCCCGCGATCGGTCCCTGGAGCTGAAGAACGAGGAGAGCTGTGTGTAAACACAGCTTCCCCGTTCTTCACTGTGGCGCTGTCATTGATTGTGTGTTCCCTGATATAGGGAAGCACGATTAATGACGTCACATGTCCAGCCCCGCCCCCTACAGTTAGAAACACATATGAGGTCACACTTAACCTCTTCAGCGCCCCCTAGTGGTTAACTCCCAAACTGCAATTGTCATTTTCACAGTAAACAATGCATTTTTATAGCATTTTTTGCTGTGAAAATGACAATTGTCCCAAAAATGTGTCAAAATTGTCCGATGTTACCAGGGATAGACTCATTCATTACAAATTTCTGCATAGGACTTACTTGACTCCTGCTAGTCTGGCCAGAATGTTTGGGTATCTGTGTGCTGGCGGTGTTCCATGCCCTCTGCAAACTTTATGCATGTCTTTTGGGAATGTCCCAGGGTTAAACCATATTGGCAAGCTGTGATGGACTGCATACGATCGGTTACATCTATTTCGATTCCCATGACTGTGGAGGTGTGTTTACTACATTTGGTGGAGCCCCTGGCTACGACCAGGGCAATCAGAACGCTCCTCCTTCTTTTGTTTTTTTATGCCAAGAAACGGATCATCCTTTCCTGGAAGAGTTCCTCAGCCCCAACGGTGGCAACTTGGAAAGTATTAGTCAATAAGGCCATTCCATTTTACAAGGCTACCTACCTGAGTAGGGGGGCGTTGACCAAATTTGATAAGGTGTGGGAAGGGTGGATGGCCTCAGTGGATACAGTGTCAGATTGAGCTTGGTTCAGTAAAAGTCATTGACTGTATACATGATATTCTCAGCAGGGGGTGAACAGTAGATCACTTAATTATAGGGTAACTGTGCATTCTGAGAGGGAGACATGTTAATTTTTTTCCCAATGCATATGGATTTCTTCGGAGGGAGGAGGGTCATGCTTTACATGTTATACTCTATCTGATATCATGGCCCGGAGGCTGTGTCATCTGGCACCTGCCATCGGTTCGGGTGGTCAGCATTGAAACTAGGATTGGGTAAAAGGTTTTGGTTTTGTTGGGGGGGGGGATATGATTTTGATGTTTTGATCTGATTTGACTTGATTTCAGTAATTTTAGTTTGGACTGTGAATATTTTGATGTATATTGTTACTGTCCCCCCCTTTTTTTTCCTCTGCTCTTTCATTTTTCTGTGAACCGGTATCTGTGTTTTGGCCGGTAATTGTTGGTTGCGTATTGTGGCCTGTTACTGTATCTATGTTGTGAAAATTGAATAAAAATAATTTTACAAAAAATTGTCCGATGTGTCCGCCATAATGTCGCGGGCACAAAAAAAATCGCTGATCGCCGCCATTAGTAGTAAAAAAAAAATTATTAATAAAAATATCCCCTATTTTGTAAACACTATGGCCCAGATTCACGTAGGGCAGCGTAACTTTGTGCGGGCGTAGCGTATCTTATTTACGTTACACCGCCGCAACTTAGAGAGGCAAGTGCAGTATTCACAAAGCACTTGCGTCCTAAGTTACGGCGGCGTAGCGTAAATGGGCCGGCGTAAGCGCGCGTAATTCAAAGTAGGCATGTAGTGGGCGTGTTGTATGTTAATGACTCGTGACCCCACGTAATTGACGCTCCTAACGAACGGCGCATGCGCCGTCCGTGAAAGTATCCCAGTGCGCATGCTCCAAATTACGCCGCAAAAAGTAAATGCTTTAGACGTGAACGTAACTTACGCACAGCCCTATTCGCGTACGACTTACGCAAACGACGCAAAATTCTACGCTGTCCCGACGTCCATACTTAACATTGGCTACGCCTCATATAGCAGGGGTAACTTTACGCCGAAAAAAATAAATGACGTAAATCAATGCGCTGAGTGCACGTACGTTTCTGAATCGGCGTATCTAGCTCATTTGCATATACTACGCGTAAATCTACGGAAGCGCCCCTAACGGTCAGCGTAAATATGCACCCCCAAGATACGACGCCGTAGGGGACTTACGCCGCTCGTATCTAGGCAAAAGTGAAGCGTATCTGATTATATGAATCAGGCGCAGAGATGCGACGCCTCACACTCAGAGTGACGACGGCGTATCTGGAGATAAATTTTGCACAAACCAATCGATAAACGCTTATTGCAATTTTTTTTACCAAAAATAGGTAGAAGAATACATATCGGCCTAAACTGAGGGGAAAAAAAGTATTTTTTTTATATTTTTGGGGGATATTTATTATAGCAAAAAGTAAAAAATATTGTATTTTTTTCAAAATTGTCGCTCTATTTTTGTTTATAGCGCAAAAAAAAAAAAACGCAGAGGTGATCAAATACCACCAAAAGACAGCTCTATTTGTGGGAAAAAAGGACACCAATTTTGTTTGGGAGCCACGTCGCATGACCGCGCAATTGTCAGTTAAATCGACGCAGTGCCGAATCCCAAAAACTGGCCGGGTCCTTTACCTGCATTTTGGTCCTGGTCTTAAGTGGTTAAGTAACCTATTTAGGTGCTTGCAACATGCATTCTTATGTGGCACTGCTGGTTCTTGCCTTCATGTGCCGGGATAAAGAGAATTGTATAAAGTACTGTTACATGCAATCATCCCTCCAAAATGTTCTGTGTGCCAGTATATTTGCTGTCAGCGGTTGATTGTCTATTGTAGCATGAAAGTGTTGCAATATCTGGTAATATCTGATTATAGATACTTATTGTCAACCTTTATGCCTTTCAGATTCCTCAGATAAGTTATGCCTCAACAGCTCCGGAACTCAGTGACAACAACCGGTATGACTTCTTTTCCCGTGTGGTACCACCGGATTCCTACCAGGCGCAGGCTATGGTGGATATTGTCAAAGCCCTTGGATGGAATTATGTGTCCACATTGGCATCTGAGGGCAACTATGGAGAGAGCGGAGTTGAAGCTTTTGTACAGATTTCCCGGGAAGCTGGTGCGTTTTGTATTTGATCCGTAGCAAAAAAATAATCATTTTTTTTTTACTATAGATATATATTCTTTTTCATTTAAAATATGTGGTACAAGTGATGTAAGTTTAGACATTCTTGTTGTGACCAGTCATGTTAAAATATATATGTGCTGTCTATTATGTTACTGTCATTTTGTAGGTGGAGTGTGTATTGCCCAGTCTATTAAGATCCCTCGGGAGCCACGTCCTGGAGAGTTCGATAAGGTGATCAGAAGATTACTAGAGACTCCCAATGCTCGTGGCATCATTATCTTTGCCAATGAGGATGACATAAAGTGAGAAATCTTTGCAAACTTTTTCTTTCTGTTCACATATTTTTGAATACAGCTTTTTGCCCTATTCTTCCAACGTTTAATATTTTGGTTCCTTTTAAATAGCCATTCAAGGTAAACATTGCCCCACTTTTCTTTTTTTTTGTGGAAAACCCACCTTTTAATTATTTTAGTTACAGTTAAACTCTCAACTTTATTATGGGCCAGAATGCTAGAATGGGGAAATCTGCCTCTGCAATACTTACATGATGTTATTGAGCCACACCATTTCCTAGCATCCATTTACACATTCATGCTAGTTCAGGGATGCTCTCTGCAGATCTCAAAGAAAATCAATGTTCCAGCTACGGGGCGAGTTGGATAGAAAGTCTGCACAAAGTGACACTTTCATTTTTTGTGTGTTAAGGCAATTTTCAATTAATAGCATTAGTTAATTTATATATATATATATATATATATATATATATATATATATATATATATATATATATATATATATATATATATATATATATATATATATATAGATATAGATATAGATATAGATATAACAATTGTATTAGTTTCTCAACATACAATAACTTGTGCAGCACTTTGTAGTATAAGAAAATGTCCAGGAGTTATTTTGTGAGAGGAAACAGTACCTACAAATCTAGTAAGTATTCTCCAACATCTTGCAAAGAATACAAATGCAATACTGTGTAGACCGTATGAGTGACTTTGCTTAGGGTAACACCAGTGCGTAGGGCATCTACATGTACAACATTACAGAACATACACCAGAGAGAGTCAGTCCAGTTCAAGTCAAAACAAGGTAACCAAGTCCTCTGGATACCATGAGTATGTATACCAGACATCCTTATACAAAGTCTGCACTTTGTAATAATATAAAATAATTTTCAAAGTGTCGATTGAGGTAGAAAAGTAAAAAGCAAAGGAACAGAAAAGAAAAAGAGCATTAACCACTTCAGTTCACCCCCGGAAGATTTTACCCCATTCCTGACCAGAGCACTTTTTACAATTTGGCACTGTGTCGCTTTAACTGACAATTGCGCGGTCATGCAATGCTGTACCCAAACAAAATTGCATCCTTTTTTTCCCCACAAATAGAGCTTTCTTTTAGTGCTATTTGATCACCTCTGCGGTTTTTATTTGCGCTATAAATAAAAAAGTGACAATTTTGAAAAAAAAACAATGTTTTTAACTTTTTTTCTATAATAAATATCCTCAAAAATGTTTTTAAAAAACAAATTTCTTCAGTTTAGGCCAATATATATTCTTCTACAATTTTTTGTTAAAAAAAATAAAAATCACAATAAGCGTATATTGATTGGTTTGCACAAAAGTTATCGGCCCGGATTCACATAGCATTTACGCCGACGTATCTTCAGATACGCCGCTTAAGTGTTAATGTGCGGCGTCGTATCTATGCGCCGTGCCCATAGAACTAGATACGCCTGAAATTAGGCTTCATCCGACCGACGTAAGTTTCCTACGCCGTCGTATCGTGGTCGCAAGGGGCGCTTCCATTGATTTACGATTCGAATATGCAAATGAGGGAGATACGCCGATTCACGAACGTACTTGCGCCCGGCGCATTTATATACGCGGTTTACGCAAGGCTTACGTCCGGCGTAATGTTAAGCCTCATAAAGTAGATGTAAGTCATGTTAGGGTATGGACCAGGGAACAGTCGTCGTATTTTACGTTGTTTACGTAGTAGTACGTGAATAGGGCTGGGCATAGGTTACGTCACATCGTAGGCAGTGATTCGACGTATCTTATGGAGTATTTTAGACGTGATTCTGAGCATGCGCACTGGGATGCTTCCACGGGACAGCGCATGCGCCGTTTGTCCGGCCCCTCATTTGCATGGGGTCACGCTTCATTTAAATGGATCACGCCCACTTCCACCTACTTTAAATTACGCCTGCTTACGTTGAAGAATTTACGTCACGCTGGCGCAACGTTGGGAGAAAGTGCTTTGTGAATACTGAGCTCGCCGCTCTGCGCTACGTCGGCGTAACGTATATTCGCTACGCCGGCATAACTATGCGCCGAGGTACGTGAATCCCGGCCATCGCATCTACAAACTATGGGAAAGATTTGAGGCATTTTTATTATTTAATTTAATGGCGGTGATCTGCGATTTTTAGTGGTATTGCGATGGACAGATCAGAGACTTTTTTGACACATTTTTGGGACCATTGACTATTCTAGAGCGATCAGTGCTATAAATATGCACTAATTACTGTATAAAAGTCACTGGCAGGGAAGGGGTTAACACTAGGGGGCGATCAAGGGATTAAACGTGTGTTCCCTCACTGTGTTCTAACTGTGTGGGGAGGAGAGATAACAGTTCGCTGTTTCTACTTCGTAGACACACACAATCTGACTTCTCTCCTTTAACAGCATGGGGATTTGTGTGTTTACACACACAAGTCCCGTGCTGGTGCATCCTCTGGTGGCTCTCCTAGAAAAAGCAGCATATATGTACAGGATTTCGCCCTGGAGAGCCATTCTGCCACAGTTTATCTGCATGAGCCGGTCGGGAACCGGTTAAGGAGAATACCAGTCTCTCCACCCTCAGATCCAGGAACTCCACTTGAGCAGCCTAGCAAAATAGGACTGTACCTAGGGATGCGATCTAAGATGGATCCTCTTTAGTATGCCATGGTTACCATACATTATCATGTTGTTCAAGGGTATCATGTAAATGTATAATGTTCAGTGAAAGTCGCCATAAATTCAGCACCTCTAATATTAGCATGTAGTGCTATTAGGGATGGGGGTTCAATTGTTTTTCAGTGACGTGCCACCAGGCATCTAGCTACAGTAAAAATATGTAATCGTAGATTTGGAAAAGGCTAGTAAAGCACAAAAGAAAATTTTAGGAGTAAAGGCAATTCTGGAATAAAAAATGTGATGAATGAGTGTAAGGACTGATTCCCATTATGGCTCAATAAGTGGACAATGGCAGTAAAAAGGGGTAAATAGATCCTTGAAGGGGTTCTAGGGTTAGATACCAGTGATAAAGTAATAAAGTATTTATATAGGTTTTCCTTATAGAGGGTGTGAATCTGACTTTTAGCTACCTGGGACCATATGACCATGCTAATTCCTCGCCCAAATCGCTCTCCCTCTTCCACATATAGAGATGTTCATTGGTTAATTGTTAATAACACTGACATACAAAATGGCTGATGAGGCCACCAGCAGTCATGTGTTATATCATTTTTTTAATACATAATAGTTTGTGATGATTTCATCAAAATTATGGTATCTAAATGCTATTTGTTATATGTGTAATGTCTCCTGACTGCAAATCTTCTTCATGCTGGTAGGCGAGTTTTAGAAGCAGCCCATCGAGCCAACCACACAGGACATTTCTTGTGGGTGGGGTCTGACAGCTGGGGATCCAAAACATCCCCTATTTTGGGACTGGAAGAAGTTGCAGAAGGTGCTGTAACTATCTTGCCAAAAAGAGCCTCAATTGATGGTGAGTAGGTCTGCAGTAAACATCTTGTTAGTCAATGCTATAGTTCTCAACAATTTACAGCTGTATCTATCTACATTTTAGGGTTTGACCAGTATTTTATGAGCCGGACGTTGGAAAACAACCGGCGCAATATTTGGTTTGCAGAGTTTTGGGAAGACGATTTTAAGTGCAAACTGACCAGATCTTCCTCACAAGAAGATTCCAGGCGAAAGTGTACCGGTATGCTTACAATGTATACAGTAGAAATTACTTGTTCTTCCAACGCTGAAGATATATGCACAGTATATATATTAGCTGCCACTGACCAGGATAGATGTGCTTGGTTGGTTTGTTTTTCAATTGTTGTGGTTTTCAATACATTTTAAATGTATTGTTGAAGTGTTTTAGTGGCGAATAAGGAAGATGCATTTCCTGGAAGCCTCACTAAAAACGCAGAAATCTTTGTATGTATTTCTGTGCTAAATGTTTAATGTAAAACTTCAAGCCTATCTAGAGTTAACCTTAATAGTTAAATTGTCCTTAAAAATTAATTTTTGAAATAAGCTGTTATTTAGTAGAGATTTTTTTACCTTTCAGCTTGTCCAATTATTTGCTTCCTTGCTTAAAGTTTCTTTATATGACCTATACCAGTCTTTATATGGGATTTACATTAAGTACTTCCCAGAAAATCCTTGCTGCTGAGATATATCTCTCTAAATTAACCACTGTACCCGAGTTTGCAGTGCGTCATGGGATCACATTATTACCAAACCACATTCCTGTCCACTTCTGCCTAAAAAATTTAAGTATGGAACCTGGAATGTTGACTTTGCAGGTATAACTAACATAATTAAGCCACGGTGGTGACAATGTTTGCCTCTGAATTGAATACAAATCTATGTCATTGTAAGCCACTGTTTTACATAATAGGTTTTGTTTAGATCTAATAGTTTTTATGGCTATGCAATGTCTGTATTAGGTAATAGTTTTTATGGCTATGCAATGTCTGTATTAGGTAATAGTTTTTATGGCTATGCAATGTCTGTATTAGGCCATGCTAACTTAAATTTTTGTATTACAGGGGAGGAAAGGATTAGCAGAGACTCACCATATGAACAAGAGGGAAAAGTGCAGTTTGTCATTGATGCAGTGTATGCAATGGCTTATGCCTTACACAGCATGCATATTGATCTCTGCCAGGGAAGCCTTGGGGTCTGTGACCAGATGGATCCTATGGACGGGCGACTGCTATTACAGTATATACGTAGAGTAAACTTCAATGGTAAGAGTGATTCTATCAATGATTCCAGCCTAAACATGGAGTGCTTTTTATATTTCAATCTTTTTATTGACTTTAAATATCAATGAGGGCTCCCCTAGCGGAGAGTGGAAGGCAAACCAGGCACTGGGGTATAGTCAACAATAGTCTTATGCCTAGCACACACGAGAGGATTTATCTGCGGATACGGTCCTCCGGACCGTTTCCGCGGATAAATCCTCTGAGGATTTTGATCCGATGGAGTGTACTCACCATCGGATCGAAATCCGCGCCGAATTCCCATCGCGATTACGTGTCGCGCCGTCGCCGCGATGATGACGCGGCGACATGCGCGACGCTGTCATATAAGGAATTCCACGCATGCGTCGAATCATTACGACGCATGCGAGGGATGGGTTTGGACGGATCGATCCGGTGAGTCTGTACAGACCACCGGATCGATCCGCTGGAGCCGATTCCAGCGGATAGATTTCTTAGCATGCTAAGAAATTTTTATCCGCTGGAAATCGGTCGGCCCGAAATATATCCGCGGATAAATCTCCGCTGGATCGTACACACCAGCGGATCTATCCGCTGAAACCGATCCGCGGATCAATTTCAGCGGATCGATCCTCTCGTGTGTACGGGGCCTTACAACAGATGGTCCTATTGGAACAGTTCACCTAAAGTTGTTGTAAACCTCTTTACACTACTTTTACCTAAAGGTAAGCCTATAATAAGGCTTAACTGTAGGTACTGTAAATATCTCCTAAACCTGGACAGTTTAGGAGAGAGATATTTACCATATACGCTTGTGCACTGAAGAAACGGCCCACTCGTGACGTTTCTTCAGCAAAGAGTGACGTCATTGCACATTATGCCTTTGTCTTACAGGGTTATTTATTGGGGGGGGGGGGGGGCTTTGGGTTTACAACCACTTTAAATAATGAGAACACAAGAAAAGGGTAATTTGACATGTACTTGGATGATATGAAAACAAACAAAGTCCAATAAAGTCGTATCTTACAATTGATATTCTCCCCAATAGACTTTTTCTTTCCTACACCAAGTGTCTACAGAAATTCCAACCATAAAGCAAATGTGAGATGTAACATCATTGCCAGAAGAGGGAAAAGAAAAATGAGGGAAGTAAGTGTAGAGAGAGAGAGAAAGAGAGAGAATCCCTGGAGTGCACTACACCATTTCGAGATATCAAAGCCATGGCTGTCAGGTTTTGTCAAATTTCAACTGGGGGATATTAGGTGTACATTATTCATTATCCAATAAAAAAGTTATGTAACATGAATAAATTAAGTCACTGACTGGTTCCAACATCTAGCTATGGCACTTCTAGCTGTCTCAATTTCCAGTTTTTGGAATAGGGCTATTTTTAGAATCCTAGGAAGATTTACGTGAGTGCTTTTTAATACACCTTTTACCCTATAATTAAAGCTTCCTTAATTTTATTTTTTACTTATTTTTTTATTTTTATTTTTTTTAAAAAGAGAAACGTACAAAACATAATACATAGTCCATAGAATTCACCATCCAACAATTACAGATATAAAGATATAAACACATCTATTTACACATCTGTGCCTATTCTCTCTACTTCTATTCATCCGGTCAGCATAATCAGACCCTCTATCTGTGCTTTCTATATCCCTCTCTCCTTCTTTCTTTAACCTCTTATCCCTTAGGCTCCATTCACATCTCCGCGACAAGCAACGCCGCGTACGCGGCGTATTTTGCCGCGGATAGTGTATCTCTTTTTTTTTTTTTCAAATTCTTCCCATTGCTGTCAATGGGCGAACGCCAATGTCGCCTGAAAAAAAGGGTCCGGGACTTTTTTTCAGGCGACAGGCGTACGGCGTCTATGAGATGTGAACCATCTCCAATTTCCCCCTCTAGCGGCACAAGCGTCCGGCGTCGGGCGTTTTGTCGCCTAGATGTGAATGGAGACTTAAACAAACCCCCCTCACGGAATCTGTGAGCAATAGAGCAAGAAAAAGACGGGGTCATCTGGGATCGAGTGTTCTGTACATTTTTGGGATATTCTCCGAACCTCCTCCCAGTAGTGTCTAATTTTTTCACAGGACCAAAATATATGCAAGAGTGTTCCCTGCTCTCTCCCGCATCTCCAACAACATTCCCGATTTTCTTTAGCGAATTTACGAAGCCTTATCGGAGTGTAATACCATTGTGTAAGAAGTTTATAACTGGATTCTTGGATTTTTTAACAGATCGAGGAGTTAAATGTCAAAAAGATAATCTGTTTACGTTGGGTTGGGGTGAAATTCCTCCCCAAATCCTTTTTCCATTTGCTAATTCCTGACATCACAAAATCTTCCGGGGGTGCATTCAACAAGCTATACATCTTGGATACCACTCGCGAGAGTGGTTCCTCCTCACTACAGTATAATTCAAGCACTAGAATGAAAAATCTCGCGCCAAAAAATAATTAAACAAAATATGTGAATATAATATAGCTGCTCCCCAAACCAATTCAAATAAGAATAAATTCAAATAAGAATGAACATATGGGAAAGAAACATTAAATAGGGGGCGCTGACATAAAAGATAAATAAATAAGAAGTGGCAGTAAAGTGCCTGTGCTAGCGATACAAAAGGTTTTTTGAAAAACCTATGTGAACATAAAATTGGGTATAAATATCTACCACATATGTGCCAAAAAACAAGTGAATAAAGTGCATGTGCAATCTATAAACAGGTAAAAAATGTATGAACCTTAACTAAAAACACACAAAAGTTTTAACATATATGCACTAAATGATATATATGCTAAGTAATCATATATGTGCACTGGGTCCCCCAAAAAAAAGGGAAAGGAGGGGGGAAAAACTCAGCCTGGTATTTAAGAGCAAAAAAAAAAAAAAAAAAATAGCCTTAAATACCAGGCTGAGTTTTTCCCCCCTCCTTTCCCTTTTTTTGGGGGACCCAGTGCACATATATGATTACTTAGCATATATATCATTTAGTGCATATATGTTAAAACTTTTGTGTGTTTTTAGTTAAGGTTCATACATTTTTTACCTGTTTATAGATTGCACATGCACTTTATTCACTTGTTTTTTGGCACATATGTGGTAGATATTTATACCCAATTTTATGTTCACATAGGTTTTTCAAAAAACCTTTTGTATCGCTAGCACAGGCACTTTACTGCCACTTCTTATTTATTTATCTTTTATGTCAGCGCCCCCTATTTAATGTTTCTTTCCCATAATTCAAGCACTGTCAAGTGCCTTTGAAATTCCGAGGCCGACCCCAACGATCTCAAAGCTTCCTTAATTTTAAACTATGAAGTGCTGCGTTGAAATTTAGTAAATACCTTGGGCTTTTTTCTTATTGTTTAGGAAGTGCTGGAACTCCTGTCATGTTCAATGAAAATGGAGATGCCCCAGGACGATATGACATTTTCCAGTATCAGATGACCAATGCTTCTGCTCCATCCTACAGAGTGATTGGACAATGGACAGAGTACCTACGACTTAATGTAAGAATGACCCTGTTAAATGAAATGAGGTCATAGCTAGCTATTATACAGTATATTCAGTTCAGTTAACTGAGTTGTCCATATTCTAGAAGTTGAGTAAAATTTACAATTTTTTTTTCATTTTTATATTTCTAGGTTTTCCCCCCTTCCCTTTTCTTGCCCCTGTCCTTACCTTTGACCTATCCTTGGGACACTGTACTGTATAAGGCACCAAAAAACGTTGTCATAACTAAACAAATGTTTTCAAATGCAAATACCACAGATGTGAAGTATCTCACAAAAGTGAGTACACCCCTCACATTTTTGTAAATATTTTATTATATCTTTTTATGTGACAACACTGAAGACATGACACTTTGCTACAATGTAAAATAGTGAGTGTACAGTTTGTATAACAGTCTAAATTTGCTGTCCCTTTTAAATAACTCAACACAAAGCCATTAATGTCTAAACTGCTGGCAACAAAAGTGAGTACACCCCTAAGTGGAAATGTTCAAATTGGGCCCAATTAGATGCTTAGTCATGACTTAGCATCTATCCATGATGTGAAATATGTTCGCTTTTTTGTCCCCTATGTCCACGAATTTTTGGCTGTTATACAGCTTTGGATTTTATCCTTTGTTTATTTTGTTTCAATAAATCGCCTATCAGAGTGCGGCAGTCCAGGAACATTTCTTTTTTCCACGGATCAGCGCAGAGTCTGCACCTGTCAGTACTACAGGGTGGGAGCACAGCATAGGTCGCAGGGCTTGGAGCGGTACTCTTTTCCATGGTGGTGGGAATGTTATGGTCTGGGGCTGCAGGAGTGCTGCCGGCACTGGGGAGCTACAGTATATTGAGGGAACCATGAATGCCAACATGTACTGTGACATACTGAAGCAGAGCATGATCCTCTCCCCTTAGAGACTGGGGCACAGGGCAGTATTCCAACATGAAAACTACCCCAAACACACCTCCAAGATGACCACTGCCTTGCTAGAGAAGCTGAAGGTAAAGGTGATGGACTGGCCAAGCATGTCTCCAGACCTGAACCCTATTGAACATCTGTGAGACATCCTCAAACGGAAGGTGGAAGACCGAAAGGTCTCTAACATCCACCAGCTCCATGATGTCATCATGGAGGAGTGGAAGTGGACTCCAGTGGCAACCTGTGAAGCTCTGGTGAACTCCATGCCCAAGAGGATTAAGACAGTGCTGTAAAATAATAGTGACACAAAATATTGACACTTTGGACCCAATTTGGACATTTTCACTTAGGGGTGTACACTCACTTTTGTTGACAGCAGTTTATATATTAATGGCTGTGTGTTGAGTTATTTGGAGGGGACAGCAAATGTACACTGTTATACAAGCTGTACACTCTTTACATTGTAGCAAGGGTGTAATTTCTTTAGTGTTGTCACATGAAAAGATATTAAAATATTTTCAAAATAGTGAGGTGTACTCACTTTTGTGAGATACTGTATGTATATACAGCCACAATATGCTGTGCTTTACTCATGCACACTTAAGACTAATGTGTATTTTTTTACTTTTCCTGCTACAGATTGAGGAGATGCAGTGGTATGGTGGACAGGCTGACATTCCATCATCTGTATGCAGCCTTCCCTGCCAATCTGGAGAGAGGAAGAAGATGGTAAAGGGGGTGCCATGTTGCTGGCACTGTGAACTGTGTGATGGGTACCAGTTCCAGCTGGATGACTTCAACTGTCAGGCTTGTCCCTTTGACATGCGGCCTAATCTCAACCGAACTGCTTGTCGCCCAACACCAATTGTAAAACTGGAGTGGGATTCAGCATGGGCCGTACTGCCTCTTTTTTTGTCAATCTTGGGTATACTCAGTACCCTCTTTGTGGTTGGCACCTTGATACGTTTTAATGATACTCCAATTGTGCGTGCCTCTGGACGAGAACTAAGTTATGTTTTGCTTACTGGAATATTTTTAATGTATGCCATTACCTTCCTGATGATGGCAGAACCTGGAGTGGTAGTTTGTGCTCTTCGGCGGCTTTTTCTTGGTCTTGGCATGTGTATTTCCTATGCTGCCCTCCTAACCAAAACAAACAGGATATACCGCATCTTTGAGCAGGGAAAGCGTTCAGTGACTCCTCCTCGGTTCATTAGTCCAGCTTTACAGCTGGTCATCACCTTCAGCCTAATTTCTGTACAGCTGTTGGGCACAGCCATCTGGCTAGCAGTGCTTCCCCCACACAGTGTGATTGATTATGAGGAACAGCGAACACCCAACCCCGAGCTAGCTAGGGGGGTGCTGAAATGCGACTTGTCTGATTTGTCCTTAGTCAGCTGCTTAATGTACTCCATCCTCCTCATGGTCACATGTACTGTATACGCAGTGAAGGCCCGTGGCGTGCCTGAGAACTTCAATGAGGCCAAACCAATCGGTTTCACTATGTACACAACTTGTATTGTCTGGCTGGCCTTTGTTCCCATTTTTTTTGGCACCGCACAGTCTGCTGAGAAGGTGAAGAAAGTTACCTGGACTTCACCTATTTTTTTACATTCATTCCTGCCAACAACTCATTTTGTGCTATCAACTGGAACTTCATCATGTCATATCACCACTTCAATTAATGCCCGTGTTCATTAAGCTGTGTTCTGTGGAAAACCCTATGTTTGAAATCCATCTTCATTCTGCAGGTCATGTCAATTTCATGAGCCATTATCCAGTGTGTTTCCATTGATTGGAGTCATTTCACAGTTTCCATTGTTCTTCATTCAGCAAGTGAAACTGTCTTCTTTTACCTCACCTACTTAGATCTATATCCAGACCACCACCTTGACAGTATCGATGAGCCTGAGTGCTTCTGTCTCACTTGGAATGCTCTACGTGCCCAAGGTTTACATCATACTTCTCCACCCTGAGCAAAATGTTCAGAAGCGTAAGCGAAGCTTCAAGGCTGTGGCGACAGCAGCCACTATGTCCACCCGCCTGTCCCAGAAAAACAGTGAGCGACAAAACGGGGAAAGCAAACCACCTGAAAAGAGTCTGCCTGAGGGCAAGTGATTAAATCAAAGGTATTTATAGAAATAAAATAGTCTTAGTATATGTGTGTCCTAGACCACAGGTGCTCAACTTTTTCATTCTGGAATCTCCAAGTGTTATTTTGCCAGTGCACAAAAGTTATTGCTCCCCACAGGCCAATCAAGAAATAAATGTTGTATGTAATGGTTTTGAAGACACTATTAGGACAATTGGAATGATAATCTTAGTATAAATATTAGCAGGCAGACCTAGCATTTTAAGGGAGTCTGAATTATTTTCTGGTTGAGCCAGGTAAGCGGTCACTTGCAAGCTTCCTACATCTACTTGAAATGCCTGCTTAGAATAAGAAAGCTCATATGCAATTGGTTCATGCAGTAGCACAGACCCTTTTGGTGCAGTTTGTATTTAGTCATTGAAGTTGACTGCAAAATTCAGTGTTTAGAGCAGTTTAATATTCACAGATGTGTGGCATTTTTCTGCACATCCAAATTCAGACAGTGAAAACCACTGCATTTTGTGCACACCAAAGTTTTCTTTATAGACTACATAAATGGAGCCTGTATTGCAAAATATCATAAGGATAATTGCTCTCTGTGTTGGTATACACACTGAGTTTTGGATAAAGTAAGTAAAGGTAAGAACCCCTGTCCGATTATTATTGCTACCTTTGTCTCCATAGAGTTGATTTCCGTCCTCTTCCTGTTCCAGTTACCACACAAGAACTCAGGGAAAGCAGTAAAAACCTGACAACATTTCATACTCATTCAAATACCATTCAAAACAAACAAGAAAAAAGTTTTGGGTGGACATTCAGGCCTATTTGCAATTCTGTCCTGAAGCTGGGTGTGGTGCTAAAACTGACTAAACTTCCCTTTCAATCGTTTTTTATTAAATGTTTCAAAGAAAGACAAATACAACGATAATGCTGCACAATACATTCAAACTAAAGAGAAACAAGAAGAAAAAAAAAGGGGGTGAAAGCAAACCACCCCAATATGTGCCCCATAATCCAATGTTACAAGACATACAAAGAGGGGTAAGACCATAATCATAAAAGTCTAATGTACTGTACAAAGTTCGATATTGCATATAACTTTCAGACTGATCTTCTAAGCCAGACACCAAAATACTTTACACTTGTCGTTTTTCTTGCAGTAAATCCCATGAATTGTACTGCATGAAAATGCATTGCAAATAGAAAGGGTCACACCAGCTCCTATAGTTTTTTTTGGGCCTCACACTCATTCATCTTCCTGCATTAAAACACATGAATTTTATTGCATGAATGTGCACCTCAAGTAGAAATATAATTCTTTCCTAAGTGTGCGTTATCACCACCGGCAGCTGGTGCTAATAAAAAAATTAGGGGGCACAAACAAACCCCTCCAGGTCCGCACTCACCAGAGGATGCTGGGCTGTCAAGGTCCCTCTGATACCCAGTGGTCTTCTTCTATCTGGGTTCCAAATCTTCAGCCTTCTGATTTGAGGAAGAAGGCTCTGTTCTGTTACACCTCTGTATGGTCTTGGCCACCGTGCTACAGCTCAGTTTTAGGGTCTTGCCAATCTTCTTATAGCCTAGGCCAACTTTATGTAGAGCAACATTTTTTTTTTCTCCAGATACTTAGAGAGTTTTTTGCCATGAGGTGCCATGTTGAACTTCCAGTGACCAGTAAGAGAATGAGAGCGATAACAGAAAATTTAACACACCTGCTCCCCATTCACACCTGAGACCTTGTAACACTAAAAAAGTCACCTGACATCGGGAGGGGGAAATGGCTAATTGGGCCCATTTTGCAAATATTTCACTTTTTCAGGGGTGTACTCACTTTTGTTGCCAGCGGTTTAGACATTAATGTCTGTGTGTTGAGTTATTTTGAGGGGACAGCACATTTACACTGTTATACAAGCTGTACACTTTTACATTGTAGCAAAGTGTCATTTCTTCAGTGTTGCCACATGAAAAGATACTATTACAATTTTTACAAAAATGTGAGGGGTGTACTCATTTTTGTGAGATACTGTATGTCAAGGAATCGTTCAACTGTTTTATACAGTGCATTCATCATCATATTATTTATTCTGTATCTTCTTCCTTTTAAGAGAGCTGCCACATGCTAGCATCTAAATTCATATTTGTTTTCATAGTAAATGCTGGTATTCCCGATTACATTTGCTAAAAAGATTCTGATAAAAAAAAAACAGTGGAGAGGGGACAGGGGACATCCCTGCCGAGTACCTCTCCTCAGTGCAAAACTCCCTGACAAGGAGCCAAATGTCCTTATTGCCGCCTGTGGCTGGCAGTATAGCAAACGCACCCAGGAAATATAAACAGGGCCAAACCCAAATTTCTGTAACACTGTCCAAAGATAGTTCCAGTCTATACTATCAAACGCCTTTGTGGCATCCAAGGACAGTAGCGCCCTACTGCCCATATTGTCCGCCCGTGCCTGCATATTAAGGAACAACCTCCTAAGATTAACCGCCGTGGATTTATTGGGCATGAAACCAGCCTGGTCTCCATGCACAATTGAAGTTATCACCCCATTCAGCCGCATGGCCAGCACCTTAGCCAGTATCTTGATGTCACTTTGTAGTAAGGAAATGGGGCGGTAAGCCCCTGGGTCTATGGGATCCTTGCCTGGCTTAAGTAGCAGAACTATGTTAGCCTTAGTCATAGACGGGGGTAAAGTCCCCCTTTCCCTGGCGTTGTTAAAGACCTTCAGTAGTTGGGGGAGTAGTACTTCAGAGTACTGTTTGTACACCTCCATGGGCAGACCGTCCTCCCCCGGGGCCTTGCAGTTAGGGAAAGCGCCAACTGCCCCCACCAGTTCCTCCACTGTGATTGGCTTATCCAGCAAAGTACGCTGGTCAGCAGACGGCTCTGGGAAGACCAGTTGGGCTAGGTATAGCTCCAGATCTCCCTGAGTGTATGCCGTACCTGAACTGTACAGGGTCTCATAGAAACTCGCCAGTTCCTGCATAATTTGTTCTGGTTGTGAGACTAATCCTCCGGACCTAGATCTTATGGCCCCTATAGCCGGCGATCGTTGATGGGAGTTCGCAATCCGCGCCAATATACGGCCGGTTTTCTCAGCATAGGCTGTCTAGATTACATCTATCTCAGTGTGGCCACATGTGTAGTTAACTGAAACATCCACTAGGAGGTGACTTCGGATCTGAATATAGTGTATCCTTGTGTATATAGCATTATTCATTGTTTAAACATTGTTGTGTCTTTGGGAGGAGGCTGTTTGCTGAGTTGGCGCTGTTATCACAGGTCAGCGGATTTACTCCTTTCTTTGTGAAATAACTTTTCCTATTTGGTTCAAGTAAAACATTTCAGAACCTTTATACTACTGAGTTGCTTGATTCTTGCTTCATAGTATTAACAGGATATCCAAACCCAGAGTGTCAGGTGGGTTGGAAGGGTCACTTGGTCATGGCATGCAGATGGAACAGGTAATTCTCAGCCGTCCCCAAGGGTGCTGTGCTGCATTCTAATTTAACCAGGAAGTCCATTTACCATCTTTCTGGGTTGAGTGAGAAGAACCACATCCCCTGGATGTTGATCTAACTCTGGTGACCTGCTTAGCAGCTACCTTATCATTCAGGAAAGCTGAAACCTGTACTTAGCTCCAGCATGGCTTAAGACAGGGTCAGTCAGCATCAACATGTACAGTCACCTCCTGGATTGGTAAGACAATTAAGAGAGCCTACTCTTCACAAGGCCTTCCTGTTACGGAGGTCTTAAGAGCACATTCAACTAGGGCAGTGCCATCTCTGTGGACAGCTAGTTAGTTCCCATTGTATGCTGCCATGATGCACCGGGAAAATGGAAAATTGTATACTCACCTTTCCGTAATTTTCTTTCTGGGTGCATTTTCATGGCAGCATACAGGTTGCCACCTAAATGGTGAGAATTATAGAGAATGCTGTGTGCCGGGTCTGTCTTTGATAGTTAACCAGTCCTATCAGGTTTGTGTGGGAGCAGCCACAACCCATTGTATGCTGCCATGAAGATGCACCAGGAAAGGAAAATTATGGAAAGGTGAGTATACAATTCTCCTTTTTAAATTTTCTGTTGTAACATGACAAAATGTGGAACATTTTAAGGGGTATGAATACTTTTTCAAGGCCACTGTACCTCATACAGTGCCCTCCTCTAGCAACTACAAGTCCAGGCTCTTCTCTGATCCATCTCCTGCCAACTCCTAGGGAGATGCTTTTTGGGTCTGTGATCTTTCATTGGGCAGCCACTGATGATGTTACTTCTGATAAAAGACTGCTATGATCCAGGGGAAAAAAATAATTAAAAAAAAATAATCTTGCATGTCTCTTATGCAAAAAATAAATAAAAATCTAACCAGTATTTTTATTTTGTCAGTCTTTTAGTCTGCTTAAAAGCATTATGTAGCTAAAAAAAAAATCTACTTACTTGGATAGAGTAGAAAAGGGTTGAACCCTCTGCCAGTTTATTTTTTGTGATCTTTCTCCCAATGGTTACATTTTCATTTACTTCATGCCCCGGAGACGCAAGAATTAAAGTGTTACTAACCCCAGGACCCTGCATCCACTATATCTGGTCTCCCACAGTACACAGAACATGAAAATGCAATGGTTTTAGTAAATATAATCTGCTAAATATACATTTTCTTATCAGATTTATATAACAGTCTTGTGACTTCTATTAGTGTCTGGTTACAGCTTGTAGGAGGTTTTTATTCTCTGACGATTGTCCTATGAGACCATTGGACCCCTGACCCTCTGTCTGGACTCTGCTGATTGGCCCTGTGCTAATCACATGTACTCTCCCAAGAAAAAAAAACTCCAGAACAATACACACCAGCTTGTCCCCTAGCCTCTGTACTATCCAGAGATGATTTGGGGACTCTAAAAGAAAGGGAGGGTCAGAGAAGACAGGATCAAACAGCCTTTTTACACAATGCAGAGGATTTACCCTGTAGGTTCCACAGTGCTTTACTCCATATACACGCTGGTTTTACTATTGTGGGTTTAGTAACCTTTTAAGAAGAAGTCTTTACAATGATTGCTCTCATCTCTAGTTCTGGTGACAACTGTAATATTATTGATCTCCCATCACTTTTTTTCACAGTGACAGTTGGGATTACTAAAGTACAGTACTTAAATCTGAATGAAATTGGCGGGACACAGGTAGCAATAATAAAAACTTGGACCGGTGTTATAATCCTTCTTTACTGTATCCATACCTGAAAAAAGTTTTGTCTACATATATACTCGAAGATGTAAACCACAATGATGTGATCACTAAATATGATGAGGGGAATCCCAAACTAATGACAAACATGTATGAAAGGAATGCTTTAGATCCCATAATCTTGTGATCTCTCTGTGTTAATTTCCACCTAGTTATTGATGTCAACCCCATCCCTCTTTCAGTTCTCTGACAGCAGTGGCATCAGTGGCTAGGTGGAAACTAGCACAGTGAGCTCATTATAATGAAGGATGCCCTCCATGCTTGCTTGTCAGAGGTCAGTCAAAAACCTGCTGTGGGGTATCATCTTTTGAGAGTGCATATTTACATTTAATATAATTATATTTTAAATTACCTTTAAGCTGTGCACAGTGTCGTTGTGCAAAAGGTTTCACAACATTTACACTTGCCTTTCTGAATAAGCAAATTTGGTGATTTCCTATAGATACATCAGTCTTCTGCTGAGCCCAAACTTGCCAACAATTCTTTGCAGATTGCTTCATTTGAAATCTCCCTCCAGCAAACGTGCAGTAGATACTGCAATTTCATGTCTGCAGATGGACCTGGATTCACCCAGCCTGTGCATGGAAATTGAACTGCGATGAGTTAATGAAGACGTTTGTCATAAACCTGTGTAATTTCACTAATTAGAGACAAAATCCCACTTCGAGATTGTAGAGCTAGTCCCACGTGGCGTACCCATTTTTACAAAGACCACATTCAGGCTTTTGCTGGTCTTCAAGAGTATGGAAAAATTCCAACTTCATAAGCGCTCTTTAACCAGTTGCCTAGCAACCACGGCTTCTTTGTTGAAAAAAATCTCGAGAAGATGGTCCCACTCCCGCTCACTACCTGTGACTGGGGAAATAGTATGAAAGCACTCACAGCACTATTTACACTCTGATAAATATTTGAAGTAGAAGTGGAAGCCATGTCTGAGATCAAGGGAAAATGAGCAATCACCTATGAAAACAGGGAAGGCTTGTGTGACCTCTGTCATTGAAGATGATATTCTTTGCTGTTCCTCTAGACTAAGATGTGATCCATTCTAGTGTATTATCAGTGGGTATAGAGGATATTTTGATTCTTATTGTAAAGTTTACAGGGAAGTCATTTTTGATGTATCTGTCACATCTTTACATGCTTGCTGTTTTATTATTTTTAACAAGGGAAGTCTTACCATAATCTAACCAAAAATGGTTGTTCAGTTTCCAGGCTTTTACACTATTTTAACCCCTTAAAATTCATACTTACCCTGTTGTCGTTGAATGTACTGGACTATCCTTTCCTGGTATCAGCACTGAAACTACCCAGTCTTGTTTCAATAATAATCAATGCTTTGTTCTTGGGATCAAAACCAACTTATTTGTGCATTTAGGTAATGATTAAAAATAAGCTGTAAAGATGCAATAAGTAGAGATGTGATGACATTGCTTACTGTATCTCCACCAACAGGTTTGATGGGTCATCATCTCTGGTTGTTTTTCAAACAATTATATACTTCAGGATGTCCCTGGGCTCCACCACTTGAAGCATACGTCAGCGTGTTTGTTCTTCACCGAGGCATATTGGAGGCTCCCAGAGTGGGAATCATCAACATGATACAATGCACAAAAATCTCATCTGAGAGTACCTTACCTGACTAATTTCTTAACAGAATTGTTCAAAGGACATTTTAACTGATCTCCAACAGAAGTCTCCTGTCAGGATCCTGCATGGCAGACTAGTTAACCTTGCTCTTGTCAGGAATTGGTACACTATTTATTCTGCCACCTTTCAACATAATTCATAATTTTGCCTCTCTCATTCCATAATTGACCCCCTATTACATTTTACATAAACCATTATTGTAAAACCCTGCTGATTTTATTAAGTGAAAACCATCTTTCGCCCCTCTCCCTGCATTTCTTACCCCAACAGTTGCATGAGTGCAGTGCATCAAGAAATTCTGGCCACCATCTTGTACCTTAATAGAAATTTAGAGTGCATTCTTTAATCACCCAAATGCCAGAATTCAGAGCATCATCCATTCTCTTTACACAGAAAGTTCTGCACAGCAACTGAAAACCCATAATGCAGAACCATTTTGAATGAATTTATTACCCTTCTCCTTCCTGTGGTTACGGTACCATTCAAACCCTTCCCTTGACAGATCTGTGTAGGACCCCTGTGGTGTCCTCTCAGCACAGTGAAGACCAGCATCCCTAGTGAATTGTGCCCACCAGAAGTTTAGGTGCTATATTCTCATTTTCCTCATTAGCCTATAGATTTGGCACTTTCCCTAAATCATACCCAACATCACTTTCCTTTTTTACTGAGTGATTTATGCACAGCAGAACGTAAGTCTTCTGCTGCTATATTCTTGTGGGGAACCATATTCATCAGCACTTGCCCTTGCGTCACCACATGCTTTTATTTTTTTTTACTGCCAAAGCTTTATGTGGTATCACACAATCGCCAGTCTGTCAAAAACTGTCATATCATCTCTTATCTCATCTTCCACTACCTTGAGCTGGGCTGCGTACGTTTTTAAATAATTTGTATTAATTTTAGCAGAGTTGCAAAAAACAATACGTCTTCATAAAATCCAAGACATGATTCATTCAATCAACTAACATCTTCAGCTGGGCTGCTTTATGACACTAGTGGTTCCTCACTAAGTGCAGAAAAAAAGTGCATGGAACTGCATCTGATGTGAACTAGCACTAAAGTATGCCATACATTATACAAATTTCTTATTCAATTTAATTTACATTTACCTTCAACTATGTAGTGCAATGGCCTGCCTGATTCCATACAAATTGAAAGTGTTTGACCTCATATGATATGGTTTTGTAAATCTAAAGGAAAATTGTACAAAAAAAATTGTATAATATATGGCCAGCCTAACGCTGTGTAAAGAAGATTTAGTCTAAACATATTGCTAAAATCCTAATATATGAAAAACCTACATTCTGGATTGTTTATTGACATATCTTAACTGTGATGGAAGAATATTTTTGCCATTTAGATCATGAACTATGTATAATATACTGTATAAAAGTGTCAGGTAAAATGTAAGCCAGACTATTAAATGCCCAGTCTCAATAAATTTCAAAAGTTTATACTAGCATTGTTTTAAAATACATTAAATCATATTTTAAGGAGTATGTTAAAAAAAAATTAGGGCTGTTACTGATTAAAATTTTCGTGTTCGATTAATTGATTTTTTTTTAATCGATTAATCGACTAATTTCGATTAATTATAGCGCACATACAGATCCAACTACTTTTAGCTGATCTCCTTGCATTGCAACTCTGCATTAGTCAGTGGTAAATGTGGTATACACTATATACAATCACCCGTCACTAGTTAGTTTCCACAATCCATGACTTAAAGGGTCACTAAAGGAAAACATTTTTTTTAGCTGAAATGACTGTTTACAGGGTATAGAGACATAATAGCTAACTGATTCCTTTTAAACATGATTAAAAATAGATAAAAAACAATCATATAATGTGCCTGCAGTTTAGTTTAGTTTTTGCTGTTGTTTGCTGGTTCTCTGATGTACAGAGAGCCAATAGAGGGCAGTGAGCCAATAGATGGCAGTGATACTTTGTCTAAAACTCCTCAGCACCAATCCAGTTTCGTTTTACACACAGTAATCACACCTCCTTGATTAGTCGCCACAGTGAGAAATCTCCCAGTACTGTGGTGATCAGGAAACAGACAACCAGGAAGTGTCCAGAACAGAGAAGAATTACAGCAACATCAAAGCAAAAACGAACAATGAGGATATGAAACCAGGACTGCAGTAAGGTAAAGGAAGCTATTTAGCTAAAAAAATTCCTTTAGTGACCCTTTAACTTCACAGTTCACACAATTACGTTTTAAATTCAAACTGTAGCACTGACTGTAAATAATTTTTTCTTAATAAACTTTAAGAAAAACTTAGAAAGTTAGTTTAACTTTAATTATAAGACTTATCTAGTATATTGACTGTCAGTCACTTTATAGTAGGCAAGTAGGTATCACTTTAGCCAGTCACACAGACATACCACAGTGTTTATATTTTTTGGAAGCAGACATGATCGCATTTTATTGACAATATACCCTGAAGAACTGAACAGTCTTTCGCACGGAACAGATGTTGCCGATACACAAAGAATTTTCTGCACAAAACTGCTTAGAAAAGGAAAAAAAAAATTGTTATTTTTCCCCCTTCCCCTGATGGAGCCTGATGCATCCTCCTGTTCCACAGATGCAAAGGTACCTCAATCCAATGGGTGCAGTTTGCTCGAATCCAGCAGGGTATGTCTCACCGTCCAGGCTGTCCGGTGACGTCAAGAATTTTGATCGATCAAAAAAATTAAAGATTAATCGAGGAATTAATCTTTAATTTCCCCAGCCCAAAAAAAAATGGATGTTTTTTTTTGCCAGAAGTTCCTTTTTGAAAGTTATCTGTAAGGATAAAAATAAGGAGGCTGCCATTCCTCGCTGACTTGTTTTTAAAATGCAGGCTGTCATTCTGTTCTTGGATTTATTATTTGGTAATTCATTGACCCAGATCAAATGTGCACATCAGGTGTCTTAATACTTAACTGGCTGCACACTTGCAGGTTAGGGCTCTGTAGATCTATGTCGAACACCTGAGGCCTATGAGACATGAGGACCCAAGCCACCTGTCACTTGATATATTTAGGGCGATCACTTACCCTAGTCACCACCAACTTGTAAACTTTACACATTAAAGTATTTCTTCAGCTTTGCACTCTCATTGCCTTTCCCTCAGCTGTGCAATAGAATTCCCTTTAAACACATTACATGGCTTCTCTTGCATATATGATTAATAATGAGGCAGTAGTAGTGGCTTTTCATAATCATTACTGAATATATAGAAACCATTCACAATCATTGCATAGTGTACTCAAGAGAACCATGTGATTGGCATTACAGTCAACGCATGTGGCAATAACCATTCTAAATTCTTCTAGCCCAGAGTCCAAACAACATGGTATCTCATTCCAAAATATGGCTAGAACCCATTACAGAAGTCCCACTAATGCTAATTAGGGGTGATGTTCCCTCACATAAAGTTACATAAAGCAGAACTTTACTGTCTCAATAAACATTGTTTATTTTTATTCCATATGTTGCAAGCATTATTAAATAGATAGGAAAGTATATCATATTCACTTGTTTTAAACTTTTTTTTCACATTTCTTCAGTTACTTCCTGGTTTCCAGCCCCACACAAATGATTTTGTACCTCTCAGAAATCTTCAGAGTGGTTTTCTCAGCTCAGTATCCTCTCCCGCCTGTATGTCTGAGTGAAGGGCAGATGGATTCCAGGAAGTAAATGCTACATGAATCATCTACCCTTAGACCCCTTTCACACTGAGGAGTTTTTCAGGCGGTACAGCGCTAGAAATAGCGCTGTTGTACTGCCTGAAAAACTCCTGCACTGCATACTCAATGTGAAAGCCCTAGGGCACTGAGGTGATGCGCTGGCGGGAGAGAAAAAAATCTCCTGCCAGCAGCATCTTTGGAGCGGTGAGAGGAGCGGCGTGTATACCACTCCTTCACTGCTCCTTCCCATTTAAAGCAATGGGAAACCGCGACAATACCGCCCGCAATGCGCCTCTGCAGAGGCGCATTGCGGGCTGTATTATCCCTTTATCGGCCGCTAGCGGGGGTTAATACCGCACTGCTAGTGGCCGAATCCTGCGGCAAATCCGACGGTATATCGCCGCTATTTGTAGCGGCGCTATACCGCCACCGAGCCTCCCGCCACAGTGTGAAAGGGACCTTACTCAAGATAGCCACATCCAGAATTGCTAAGGGGTGTTTTCTTTAAAGGGGTTGTAAAGGCACAATTTTTTTTCCTAAATAGCTTCCTTCACCTTAGTGCAGTCCTCCTTCACTTACCTCATCCTTCCATTTTGCTTTTAAATGTCCTTATTTCTTCTGAGAAATCCGCACTTCCTGTTCTTCTGTCTGTAACTACACACCGTAATGCGAGGCTTTCTTCCTGGTGTGGAGTGTCGTGCTCGCCCCCTCCCTTGGACTACAGGAGAGTCAGAACGACCACTACCGCACAGCTCCTTTCTCGTCCTGACTCTCCAGTAGTCCAAGGGAGGGGGCGAGCATGACACTCCACACCAGGGAGAAAGCCTTGCATTACTGTGTGGAGTTACAGACAGGAGAACAGGAAGTGAGGATTTCTCAGAAGAAATAAAGAAATTTAAGGATGAGGTAAGTGAAGGAGGACTGCACTAAGGTGAAGGAAGCTATTTAGGGGAAAAAAATTGTACCTTTACAACCCCGTTAAGTGATTTCTTAACAAAATAAACCATGGAGATTTGGATGGATGGGGGAGTTTGGTTGTAATATTATAAATTAGTTAAATAGCATTTTTGGTTTGTTGTGCTCAAATGCACTGTAGTTCTATTTTAGTAAAGTCCATGGTCATGTCCTCTCTAGTCCTTGGGACCCATGCATCGGCATTCCCTTTCTTCCACTGGAGAAATTACTCCCACTCAAGACCAACATTCTGCTGTTCTCTCTGCACTGGACCCAGTGTAGCTCCTTCTCCCAACTTACAACTAAACAGGGCCAGGCTACTTAAAGGGTTTGTAAAGGATTTTTTTTATCTTAAAGCGGATCTCCACTCTAAAGTGGAGTCCCGCTGATCGGCACCCTCCCCCCCTCCGGTGTCACATTTGACACCTTTCAGGGGGGAGGGGGGTGCATATACCTGTCTACAGACAGGTATCTGCACCCACTTCCGGCCCTACGATGCAGGAAAAAGACGGGTTTTTCCCTTGCTTCCCGTCCGTCCCCCGTTGTATGCTGGGAACACTCGGCTCCCAGCACACAGCGGGAGCCAATCGGCGGGCGCAGCGCGACTCGCGCATGCGCCGTAGGGAACCGGGCAGTGAAGCCGGAGCGCTTCACTTCCTGGTTCCCTCACCGTGGATGGAGGGGGGAGCAGCAGGGTGACGAGCGATCGGCTCGTCATTTGCTGCGATCGGCGCTGGACTCCAGGACAGGTAAGTGTCCTAATATTAAAAGTCAGCAGCTGCAGTATTTGTAGCTGCTGGCTTTTAATATATTTTTTTAGTGGCACATCCGCTTTAATAGCTTCCTTTACCTTAATGCAGTGCTGTTTTCATGTCCTCATTGTTCGTTTTTGCTCTCAAGTTACTGTAATTCGTCTCTGATCTCCACACTTCCTGGTTGTCTGTTTCCTGATAACCACAGTACTGGGAGCTTTCTCTCTGTGGTCACTAATCAAGGAGGTGTGATTACTGTGTGTCTAAAACCCCACAGCACCAATCAGTTTCGTTTTCCAAACCATCACTGCCCTGTACTGGCTCTGTGGCTCTGTACAGCAGAGAAGCAGAAAACAACATGCAAAAACGAAACTAGAAACTACAGGTACATTATATGATTGATTTTTATCTATTTTTAATCGTTTTTAAAAGGAATGAGTTAACTATTATGTCTCTATACCTTGTAAACAGTCATTTCAGCATAACATTTTTTTTATTTACAACTCCTTTAAGAGAATATTTCTTAAGGGAAAACTGATCATACAATAAAGGAAAACCCCTTCCTACATGCTATATCGCTGCTTGAGTTGGTCTGCACGTACAGGGCCGGATTAACATAGGGACTATTGGAGCTGCAGCACCAGGCACCTTCCATAAAATAGGCCCTGGCTGGCCAGATTCATTGTCACTGTTATTTTCTGTCACTTGTAAAAACAGAAGTCTGTGCTACAAGTGACAGCACGGTGCTCAGGGGTGTCAGAAGGGAGAAGGAGGGGTGCAAGCTTTTCCATTTTGCAGAGAGGGCAGGAATTTCTATCTTCCACTTACCTGGCATGGCCGAGTGACACACGAGGTCCCGCCTCCTGTAACAGCTGAGCCATCCATCCAGGAGGCGGGACCTCGTATGTCACTTGGCCACTCTGCAGCCTGTTCTATGTAAACCGACTGCGGTGGGCTCTCCTCTTCAGTTGCCTGGACATGCCACAGCCAGCTGAGCCAGGTAAGGCTGATTGGATGGGGCCGGGCACTGATGATGCTGCATTAATGACTGGGCACTGATGAGGCTGCATTAATGGGAACTGATGGCTGGGCACTGATCAGGCTGCATTAATGGGCACTGATAGCTGGGCACTGATGAGGCTGCATTGATGGGCACTGATGAGGCTGCATTAATGGGGCACTGATGAGCACTGAAGGCTGAGCACTAATGAGGCTGCATTGATGGGCACTGATGGCTGGGTACTGATGAGGCTGCATTGATGGGCAATGGTGAGGCTGCATTGATGGGCACTGATGATGAGGCTGCATTGATGAGCATTGCTGACTTGAGGTTGCATTGATGGGCATTGCTGACTTGAGACTGCATTGATGGGCACTGGTGGCTTGAGGCTGCATTGATGAGCACTGGTGAGGCTGAGCTGATGGGCACTGATCAGGCTGCATTGATGGGCATAGGTAAGACTGCACTGATTGGCTGGGCACTGATGATCTGTGTATTACGCTGTCCTGTACCCAGTGATCTGTGTATTTTGCTGTCCTGAACCCAGTGCTCTGTGTGTTATGCTCTTCTGAACCAAGCGATCTGTGTATTGCGCTCTCCTGAAGCCAGCACTCTGTATATTGCGCTCTCCTGAATCCTGTGTTATGCATTTCTAGTTTTATTGAACAATGCCCCTTTAAGAGCCTCCCACTGTACGATTTAGCCACACCCACCTAATAACGTGTTGTTCTCCCACTTAGAAAGGGGGGGGGAGTTCCTGCAACTATTCCCTGAACTGAAAAGCCCTGGGCCCAGCCGACCAAAAAGAACATATGCGATACGAGTGTTGCTGGCGCAAGTGGAAACCAAAATGATTCTATAATGGTGGGTGTGCTGCAATCAGAAAAAAGGGGCAAGACATCCAATGGTGTCCCGTCCTTAAAAATGAATGTGATATGTGAATTGCGCTCCCCTGGTGGTTAATCTATCACCACCTACTTCGGGGGAATATTTTTGATTATTACCCCAATACATATTACCTCCGTTGACAATACACCAAATATGTATAAATGTGTATAAAAGTGCTTACCGTATTTATCGGGGTATTGCGCACTCCGGCGTATAGTGCTCACCCCTAATGTACACCCGAAATTCCTGTAAAAAAAGTTTTAATACTTACAGTTTTGGTGTCTTGCCCGGCGTCCATGTCCGGTCCGGCGTCCGTCCTCGGCCTCGGTGGTGTCCTCCCGGCTTCTCCCGCGCTGTCTCCGAGTCGAATCCCCGCTTCCCGCGCTCAGTTTGAAGCCTCCGCCGACATATACCGAGCGCAGTACACTCGGGCACGCTTGGCCACGCTCGGCTTCTCACGCATAAACCGCACAGAGCGTGACCACGAGCGAAGCCGAGCCTGGCCGAATGTACCCGAGTGTACTGCGCTCAGTATATGTCGGCGGAGGCTTCAAACTGAGCGCGGGAAGCGGGTATCTGCGTATATCGTGCACCCACGATTTTCCCCTTATTTTAAGGGGAAAAAAGTGCGCGGTATATGCCGATACATACGGTATGTACAAATATTCTTCTCAGAAAAAATTGCAAAAAAACATAAAAAAAAAACATACATATATATATATATATATATATATATATATATATATATATATATATATATATATATATGTGCTATACACATTTAAATAGTGCTCTAATAAAGCATGCATTCCCCTATGTCAGATTCAAAGAATCGCTACCACAGAAACAAACAAATATTATAATAGCCACAATTTTTTTTTTTAAATATATATGTGAAAAATATGCATGTGACAATTAGATAGAGGATTTCTAGATTAGTCCTCTTCTCATTAAAGTCCCATATGACTATCCAAGTGCTTATAAACCGATCAATGTTTTATCCCGTGAGATGTTAAACCACAACGTAATTTCACCACTTCAGTGATATCGCCGCCATAACTAGTATAAACTTTTTTTCCATAAATATATCCCATAGTTTGTAGACGCTATAATGTTTGCGTAAACCAATCAATATATAGGATTATATCAATATATCAATAGGGATTTGTTTTTACCAAAAATTTGCAGCAGAATGAATATTGGCCTAAATTTATGAAGAAATTAGATTTTTTTTTTTACATTTTTATTGAATATCTTTTATAGCAGAAAGCAAAAAAGTTTTTTTTCAAAGTTTTCTGCCTTTTTTTGTTTGTAGAGCAAAAAAAAACACAGTGGTGATCAAATACCACCAAAAGAAAGCTCTATTTGGGAGAAATGTTAATGATACATTTTATTTGGGTACGTCATTGCATGACCACGCAATTGTCAGTGAAAGTAATTGCAAAAAGTGGCCTGGTCATGAAAGGGGAGTACATTTTCTGGAGACCAAGTGGTTAAAACCTAGACGTTGATTGATTACTATGCACAGCTGCACCAGATTCTGTGTGCTCCCGTTTTAGTAAATCCCCATTGTCTTCTATGAAGCAGGAGGCTGGGATATGACTGTGATTGCAGCATTTAGAATCAAACCTCCAGTACTTTGCCCGTTTATTAAAACAGGCCTTACAAACCTACAGCATCCTTTCTACCAGCTTGCTAGAAACCAGCATAGCATTAGTTAAGGTTTCTACATTTGCTCAGAAATTACTCACCTATTTTATTAGCCTCTCATCTATCCACAATCATTAATGCCATGGACATATTGGTCCTGTCACATAAAGGAAAAAAATTGCCTTTATTTTTACAGCTTTCTCCATGGATATTATAACCGCCGTAAATCAAACATTATTGATAACGCTAAAGGTTGTTGAGTTGAATTGCACATGGCCTCCGGCAGACAGGACTTTATGAACACGCTGCGCCAACAATGCAATTTGTCCTGTTAAATAATAAAACAGCATACAGCACTCCCACAGGATGCTAAGGGTACTGCAGTCCAGCAGTAATACAAAAATAATGTTTTTTCCACCTTCCTTTGGCTTCCTATATCAGTATTCCATATTCTGTATTATCCCTTTGTGACTTCTTTATCACTGTTCGACTAAGCTCGTAAAAGCATTTCATAGACAAACTTTATAAACAGTCTTGATCAAATTTTGGCTAGAGGTATGTGTTTGTCAGTGGCGGTGCATCCATAGAGGGCACCGGAGCGCCTCCCCCTCTGGCTCTCGCACCGCCACTGATTACAATACATAGATTCATGCATTGCTGCCGCTGCCGCCGACTATTCAGATGGCCGGCCGAATGGTGAGCGCCGGCCATCTGAATAACAGCAGCTGGTTGACTGTGTGGAAGTGCCTATCAGAGCCAGCGCTCAGGCTGTATTCGGCTTCCAGATACTTATTTAAGGGACATACGGGGGGTGCGTTCCTTGGATAAGACTGACAGGCGTCTCAGCCAATCAGGTTTACCGGTTCTGGTTACCGGTAACCTGATTGGCTGAAGCGTCATCAAGGGCGGGAGAAGATATCGAGGGACGTGGAAGGAGGATGGCCGACCCCAGAAAGCATTTTACAGGGCACAGTGGCGACAATTGGCACAGTGACAGTGGCGACAATGGGCACAGTGGCAGTGGCATCAATTGGTACAGTGGCGACAATGGGCACAGTGGCGACAATGGGCACAGTGGCGACAATTAAAGGGCACAGTGACGACAATTAAAGGGCACAGTGGCGACAATTGATGGGCACAGTGGCTGCGTTTGATGGCATGGCACAGTGGCTGCGTTTGATGGCATGGCACAGTGGCTGTGTTTGATGGCATGGCACAGTGGTGAAAATTGATAGCACAGTGACTGCGTTTGATGGCATGGCACAGTGACTGCGTTTGATGGCATGGCACAGTGGTGACAATTGATGGCCCAGTGGCTGCATTTGATGGGCCCAGTGACTGCATTTGATTGGCACATTGGCTGCATATGATGAGCACAGTGAGGCTGCAATTGTTTTTTTGTTGTTGTTTGTTTTTTCGATTGCGCCCCCCAAAAATTTTGAGCACCAGCCGCCACTGGTGTTTGTACTGTTTCAACAATTCCCATTTTAAACACTTTACAGGGATCTATTCAACTGTAAGCACCATTCTAGTCTTTCTGCTGCCTACAACGCAATGGGGTTTATTTGTTGAAACTGGAGAGTCCAGAATCTGGTGCAGCTGTGCATAGAAACCAATCAGCTTCCAGTTTTTTTTTTTTTGTCAGGCTGGGTTCACACTATACTACACGGTCCGATTTGTGATAGTCTGACTTGTTCTTTGACCAATCAAAACAATCCCAGAGTGAGATAAATTCCTTTTACTGCTGCTGTAATCACAACGTCGGATGTCAAAAGTCGGATGGTAAGGACAAGGCTCCTACTTTGGTCCGACTTCAATGATATTCAATGGGCTAAAGTAGGATCAAAGTCGGACCAAAGTAGTACAGGGAGCATTTTCAAAGTTGGACCGATTGTGTCGGACCAGTTAAGACGGCTCTCATAGGGAAACGTTGATTTTTTTTTCAGGCTGAGGACACTGTATAGTCACTATCCACTCTTGGAATTAATATGACAACCACCGCAAGATGAAATCAGAAGATAAAATTGTATATTCTGCATGTCACAACTCCTTTGACACCTACCTTCCTGTATCAGACTGGTCTGTGTTCCAGTGAAACAGACATCAGCCATGAGAATCCAAAGTTTTTGTCACAAGTAAATAAAAAACATTTTAGATGGACGTTATTGTGAAAAAGTTCAATATTGTAAACTTATGGTGTCCCACTCTAATCAGCTAATTAATTGAAAATACATGTAAAGATTTCTTGAGCCTTTAAATTGTCTCTCATGCCGCGTAAACACGGTCGTTTTTTGTGATGAAAAAAAAAACGACATTTTTAAAAACGTCATTTAAAATGACCGTGTGTGGAGCAAACGTTGTTTTATGTCTTCTGAAAAACGACAAAAAGAAAAATTCGAACATGCTTTTATGTCGTTTTTCAAAACTTTGTTTTTTGTGTCATAAAAAATGATCGTGTGTGGGCTAAAACAACGTTTAAAACAACGTTTTTAAACCCACGCATGCTCAGAAGCAAGTTATGACGCGAGCTTGAATGGAACAGAGTGCCGCCGTACGTGCTGAACGTAACCGCGCTTTGCTAGAGCATTTTGAAAAAACGATGGTGTGTAGGCAACGTCGTTTTTTAAAATGAAGTTTGAAAAACTTTGTTTTTTTTCATGAGAAAAAACTTTGTTTTTTTTCATGAGAAAAAACTTAGTTTTTTTACAAGACAAAAAAACGACCGTGTGTACGCAGCATCAGTCTGGTTGAGTAGGTTACAATAATAGGGAAGACTGTTGACTTGGCAGTTGTCCAGAAGACACTCTCCCACAAGGGGGTTAAGTAACAAAAGGTAATTGCTAAAGATGGCTGTTCAGAGTTCTACATCCAAGCATATTAATGGAAAGTTGAGTGGAAGGAAAAAGTGTGGTAGAAAAAGATGCACAAGGAACAGGGATAACTGCAGCCTTGAGAGGATTGTGGAGCAAAGGCCTTTCAAGAATTCGGGGGAGATTCACAAGGAGTGGACTACAGCTGGTGTCAGTGCTTCAAGAGCCACCACACATAGACGTATCCAGGACATGGGCAACAACTGTTGCATTCCCTGTGTCAAGCCACTCCTAAACCAGAGAAAATGTCAGAAGTGTCTTGCCTGGGCTAAGGAGAAAAAGAACCGGACTGTTGCTCAGTGGTCCAAGTCCTATTTTCGGATGAAAGTACATTTTGCATTTTATTTGGAAATCAAGGTCCTAGAGTCTGGAGGGGCACATAATCCAAGTTGCATGAGGTCCAGTGTGAAGTTTCCACAGTCAGTGATGATTTGGGGAGCCGTGTCATCTGCTGGTGTTGGTCCAATATGTTTTATCAAATCCAAAGTCAGCACAACGCTCTAGCAGATAATTCTTGAGCACTTAATGCTTCCCTCTGCTGACCAGCTTTATAGAGATGCTGATTTAATTTTCCAGCAGGACTTGGCACCTGCCCACACTGCCAAAAATACCAATACTTGGTTTAATGATCATGGTATTACTGTGCTTGATTGGCCAGCAAACTCGCCTGACCTAAGCCTCGTATAGAATCTATGGTGTATTGTCAAGAGGAAGATGAGAGACACCAGACCCAACAATGCAGACGAGCTGAAGGCCGCTATCAAAGCAACCTGGGCTTCCATACTGCAGCAGTGTCACAGGCTCCATCCCTGACATTAACCAGGGATGGAGATGCGATTTCAGGAGTGTCACACATTGCCTCCACAGATCTGCCACCAACAAGTTAATTTATGCATTGTCGTTTTTTGACTAGCTGACCCAGTTTGATGTGGTCCGCACCCAGTTTGGTGGTATTTTGGCTTGGTAGGCATGTTTTGGTTTCACCCCTGTTTTTTGTATTTTGTTTTTTCAGTGCTCTCATTTGCCAGACCAACCATAGATAGGGGCGGTTCTATGTTGCCTTCTGCTCCCTGTCTATTAATTAGCACACCTGGGTTCCTCCTTTGGAGGCCTTAAAAATCACAGTTAGGACTGCAGTTACACAGAGTGCCGTGACGTGGCCTGCAGCTTCCCAGACATTTGCAAATGACTGCAACTGAACCTCTGTTTTAATCACATACAGTTAGACAGATTAATTTGGTTTTGTGCTTCTTTGGTTTGGTATTTTTGAGCCTGGTCCTTATGGTAAGAATTTTTTACATTTCCATATGTATACTTAATCGCATATTGCTAATCGCATCTCATTTAAAGTCCCAACCGTCCATATTTTATGTGTCACAGGCTGATTGCCTCAATGCCACGCCACATTGATGCAGTAATTCATGTAAAAGGACCCCCAACCAAGTATTCAGAGCATACTTATACTGTACATGGGCATACTTTTCAGTAAGCAAACATTTCTGTATTAAAAATACTTTTATTTATTGATTTTATGTAATATTCAAATTTTCTGAAATACAGATGTAGCACTACCCCCGAAGGAGCTGCTGGTTTGTTTTGGGTGGCATGGTACCTCTATTCCTTCGCGGTCTAGGGTACTTGATGAGAGTTGAGAAAATAAACTTCAATGTCCACACCTTTTTAGGATTTATTTTTCTTTGCTTTATTACCCAACGGGGTAAAAGATTAAAGTAATAGTTGAAGAGGTGGAAAAAGGTAGTAGGTAGTAGATTCAGATGTACAACTTTGTTCGGAAACACTCCTGCTTCCAGCAATGTAGCTTTCGTCGCCACTCTAGCCAGAGTGGGAACTGCGCACCTGGATAGGCCTCTCTCACTAGCCTAGCAGCCAAGGTGTCACAGATTTTTGTAAATCTGTTTATTGAATTTTAAAACATTCAACAACAAAAAAACAACATACATTGGTCATGACAAAAATTGACTGAGGTACATACAGAAATATGATAAGAGGCAAACAGTTACATGAAACACGGTGGGGAGCTCAAGTCATCACAATGGTATCAGCAAGCTGACATTCACGGGTAGAAGGACAACGCTGGGCTAAAAAAAACGTGCAGCTCAGAAACACATGTTATATTCACAGTTGTAGATTCCTATTCATCAGCAGGGAACAGAGAATTAAGTAGGGTGTGGGTCTGCGGCTGTGGAGGGATCCGCCAGCCATTTGGACCAAACCTTATCATATTTTTGAGGGCAACCCCTATTAGCATAGCAATCTTTGTAAAGAGGCAGACTGTTGTTGACCAATTGTTTCCACAGGAAGATAGGAGGAGGGGTAGGCTTACGCCAGCTAAGGGCTATGGCCTTGCGGGCATAAAAGAGAAGTAACCCGACCAGGGTGCGACCTGCCACAGTGGGAATTATTTGTTCTATCAGGCCCAAAATACATATTGCTATGGAGGGTTGGAGCGATACGGTGGTGATCTGCGTAATGATCTTTAATATCTCCTTCCAGTAATCGACAATGGCTGGGCAGGTCCAAAAAATATGGGTAAAGTCACCTGGTACTGTACCACAACGCCAACACCCTGGGGGGGGGGAGGCGGGGTTCATTTTGTGTAACCTGTGTTGGGTAAAATATTTGCGGTGAACCATCTTGAACTGTATTAGTCGGTCTCTCAGGGAGACCAGGGATCTGAAAGGGAAGTCCCATATGTCATCCCAATCATCGTTGTCAAAGTCAGGAATGTCGTGTAGCCATTTGTTTCTGAGTTTTTCCAGAGTAGGAAGGGAGGTCATTATTAAGTGAGAGTACAGTCGCAAGGTGGGTTTATCAACACATCCTGACCTGAGGAGGTTCTCTAAGGAGGACTGGAGGGGAGAACTGGAGAATTGATGACTGAAGGCATGGGAAAGTTGTAAATATCTAAAAAAATAACTCTGGGGGATGTTGAAGTCCGATATCAGTTTGGGGAGTGGGGCCAGAGATTGATTGGAGATTACTTGGGCCACTGTTGTAACACCCATAAAAAAAAAAAAAGTGTAGCGCTAAATATATATATATATATATATATATATATATATATATTAGTGCTGTCAAACGATTACATTTTTTAATCGCGATTAATCGCATTAATGTCATAGTTAACTCACGATTAATCTATCTAATTTATGACGAATTTCCCCACAAATATCGCACAATTCTGCAAGTGATTATAATTTATGATCGCTGTTTTCTATCTGATCTAAAACCATTTTTGACATAAAGGGACACTTTTGGACAATCTACAGTTTTTCAGGCAGAAAGAATAGTTTTTATTTTATAAAAGTACATGTAGGACACTGGGCAGACCACTAGGGACAAGGGGGGTGTGTATTTTTTACATACAGTACTGTAATCTATAAGATTACAGTATACTGTGTGTATTGTGTTTGTTTACTTTTTTGAATTTGGCGCCGTTCTCCGCTCCCGTGCGTCGTAACGTCGCAGGGAACGGAGCTCGGCGGACACAGGCACTGTGAATCGAGCGAGGAGGACCCGCCAAGCAAGGAGGACCGCCAAGCAAGGAGGACCCGCCAAGCAAGGAGGACCCGCTCGATCACACAGCGGGGTGGCATCGCTGGATCCAGGGACAAGGTGAGTAACTTGCCTGTGAATCTAGCGAGAAGGTAAGCCGCGCCGCGCCGCTGCACACTCTGCACGTCCACCCCGAGGGCTCCTGCGTTAATCGCGCGATAAAAATATTGACGGCGTTAACATGGGTTTGCGTTAACGCCGTTAATATCACGTTTAACGCACAGCCCTAATATATATATATATATATATATATATATATAGCAATAAAGAAAGACTGTAAATACAGATCTAAAGATCATGTGATGATGACACCATGTGCTCAACCGTGCTCAAAAGTCCGTAAATGGTGACAAAAAATTTGAAATTATATATATAAATAAATAAAGTCTCACAAGAAATTCCAAATCGATTAGTCCAAACAAAAGTGACTTAGGGCCAGATTCACGTAGCTCGGGCGCAACTTAACTTTTCCGATTTAAGTTACACCGCCACAATTTTTCCAAGTTAGTGCCCGATCCACAAAGCACTTACCTGGAAATTTGCGGCGGTGTATCCTAAATCCGGCCGGCGCAAGGCGGGCCAATTCAAATGGGGCGAGTCCCATTTAGGCACGCTCCCGCGCCGGACGTACTGCGCATTCTCCCGACGCAAATTTCCCGACGTGCTTTGCGCGAAGTTACGATGCGCCGAGGTTTTGTGAATCGCGACGGGTAAAAAAAAGTTGCGTCGGGAAAAAAAGAGTTGCGCCGGGAATTAAAAAAAAAAAAAAAAAAAAATTGACAGCGACGCGGGAAAGACGGGTACACTTTTACATGGTGTACTAACTTTACACTTTGTAAAAGGTACCCTATCTTTGCGACGGCAAACTAACACTTGTGGATCTCCGTAAGTGCTAATTTGCATACCCGACGCTGGTTTACGACGACAACTCCCCCCAGCGGCGGCCGCGGTACTGCATCCTAAGATCCGACAGTGTAAGTCCATTACACCTGTCGGATCTTAGGGCTAGCTATGCGTAACCTGATTCTATGAATCAGTCGCATAGTTAGAAACAGAGATACGACGGCGTATCAGTAGATACGCCGTCGTATCTCGTTTGTGAATCTGGCCCCTTGTGTTGAGAAAAATTGAATAGATGAGAATTTGATAGTAGATCCACCACCAAGGTATAAATAGGAGGCTTACCAGAAAGACTGGACCTAATTAAGCATATACTTATTAGGTCATAAAAGCTTTAACGGTAACGGTGTCCTGGCTCCAAAGCAACTTGAATGACGGACAGGGGGATGATTTCCACTGCGATGCAGTATAGAATGTAACGATGGAGGAAGATAACCAATAACAGCCAGTGATGATAGTGGACATATGCCAGTATCAAAAGATCCAGAGGCGAGAGAAATGGGAGAAATGGAAGAGAAAACGAGGATGCACATAGTATAAAACTGTATAGATATTTTACTTGGCAGCAAATAGTAAAGTTTACACTCACATTTCAGCAGATAAAATCAGGCATGTAACACATAAGCATTAGGGTCAGCGGTTTCCGACGCGTTTCGATCACTAAAAACCTCCCATCTGCAAGCATCATGACAAATTGCAATGGATAGAAATTCCAACGTAAAACCTCCTAGTGTCAGCTTGCTCTCTCACTCAGTGCCATGAAGCCATGACCCTACGCCTTTCGTCATAATGATGTCAATAGGGACCCAGGTGACTTTGGTGAGAGTTTCCCCCATAAAGGTTTTATTGCAGTGGAGGATTTCTGCTTGCACATATCTGCGGCACTTACTTTCAGTGATGTATATGTGTCAGGGCCTAGACTTGAACCCTGGGATCTCGGCTGTGTCTGGCTATGACTTTGCTTGCTGAGCCACTTGGAATAGTTCTCAATTCCCTGGACAATTCCTTAAATAACCCTGCCTTGAATCTGGTTTGTTGTATACCTTGAACTCTTTGCTCCTCCCATGAACTTCATGATTTAAGCCATGTCTCTGCACTTTTTGTTTGCCAGATTATTGTGCTCCCTCCAGACAATGTCTCGCTTTTGATTCTCCTGCTGCTATGCGTATTTTCGCTACCATTCGTTACCTACCATTGGCTTGTTCCTTGGCTATGCTTCTGCTTAATCCCAACCTGCAACCCTTCGTTAGTGACCTTTGGCTTGTTTTCTGACTACGCTTCTGCTTGATCCCTACCTGTTATATCTGCTAATGGACCCTGGCTTGCTCACCTCCTGGTCGGGCGATCCTGAGGACCGCGACTTGGTACTAACACGCAGCAAAGCCCATCTCCACCATCATGAGCTCTGGTGAATACTGGTTACTGCACCTCAGGTAAGCCCATGTCATCAGCCAGGGTGAGTTTTTACAATTTTTTTTGGGGGGGTACTTGTAAAAGTATACTTGTCCTTCTTGTTGGTGGGTGCTGCTCCACTGCTATAGCTACTGGCCTCCGAGTCTGACTCCAGACCGGACAATATGCCAAATGGTGCACATTATATATGGACTTCATTATTTGCAGTTCACAGTTTTTTATGGCAGCACAGCATTTATTTTCAATATATTAAGACCCCTTTCACACTGGCAGTCCCTGACCATTAGCACTAAAGCACTGTTTGTTTTTGCTGCGCTTTTCGGCCCCTAGCAGGGCGCTTTTTACCCCCCCAAAATAATTGTAAAAAGTCCAGCTTTGCAGCACTTTCAAAGTGCTTTTCAGCGCATTCATTGCAAAGGGCAGGGTGTTTTGGGAGCACCATTTACATCGCTCTGAAACCACCCCAAAGAGGCTGCTTGCAGGACTTTTTGCAAAGTCCGCATGCACACTTCCCTCCTTGTGAAAAGACACACTGCAATGAAGAGGAGGCAGTTTTTAGGCAATTTTCAGGGGCTATTTCTTGTGCTAAAGCACCTGAAAAATGCCTCAGTGATTTTTTTTTTTTTTACTTTATGCTTGCAGCCTAATTGTTTATGCCGCGTACACCTGATCATTTTTCAGCATGAAAAAAACGTTGTTTTAAAAAAACGTCATTTAAAATGATCGTGTGTGGGCTTCACATCATTTTTCAGGTTCTGAAAAACGACAAAAAACATGCTGCATTTTTTAACGTCGTTTTAAACAATGTCGTTTTTCGGGTTGTAAAAAATGATCGTGTGTGGGCTAAAACGATGTTAAAAACCCACGCATGCTCAGAAGCAAGTTATGAGACGGGAACGCTCGTTCTGGTAAAACTACCGTTCATAATGGGGTAAGCACATTCATCACGCTGTAACAGACAAAAAAGCGCGAATCGCAGCCCAAAGGGTGGCGTCATCCGCATGGAACTTCCCCTTTATAGTGATGTCGTACGTGTTGTACGTCACCGCGCTTTGCTAGATCATTTTTAAAACAATGGTGTGTGGGCAACGCCGTTTTAACGATGAAGTTGGAAAAACTTTGTTTTTTCTACATGCTGAAAAACAAAGTTTTTTTTCATGCTGAAAAATGATCGGCCCGGATTCAGAAAGCACTTACGCCGACGTATCTTTCTATACGCCGCGTAAGTGCACTGATGCGCCGTCGTATCTATGCGCCTGATTCTTAAAGCTAGAATTTTGGCTCCATCCGACCGACGTAAGTCTCCTACGCCGTCGTATCTTGGGCGCATATTTACGCTGGCCGCAAGGGGCGCTTCCATTGTTTTACGCATCGAATATGTAAATGAGCGAGATACGCCAATTCACGAACGTACTTACGCCGTCGCAGTAATCTACGCCGTTTACGTAAGGCGTACGTCCGGCGTAAAGTTAAGCCTCATAAAGCAGGGGTAAGTCATGTTGGGGTATGGACGTCGGAACAGCCCTCGTATTTTACGTCGTTCATGTAAGTCGTACGTAAATGGGGCTGGGCGTAGGTTACGTTCACGTCGTAGGCATTGAGCCGTCGTATCTAAGGGAGTATATGCGACGTGATTCTGAGCATGCGCCGTTCGTTCGGCCCTTCATTTGCATGGGGTCACAGTTAATTTAAATGTATCACGCCCACTACCTTCCTACTTTGAATTAGGCGGGCTTACGCCGGCCAATTTACGTTACGCTGGCGCAACGTAGGGAGTGAGTGCTTTGTGAATACTCTTGCCTCTCAGGCCCCGTACTCACGACCAAACATGTCTGCTGAAACTGGTCCGCAGACCAGTTTCAGCAGACATGTTTGGCCGTGTGTTGGCCCGAGCGGACCATTTTCGGGCGGATCGGACAGGTTTCCAGCGGACAACTGTTTCCTGGACTTGCTTTAAAACAGTCCGCTGGAAACCTGTCCGCCCAGACATGTACGGTCGTCTGTACAGACCTACCGTACATGTCCTGCCGCCCGCCATCCCTCGCATGCGTCGAATGACTTCGACGCATGCGTGGAAGCATTTTAAAGGCGGGCCGCCCACGTCGCCGCGTCATTGTCGCGGCGACACCGCGTCATCGGCGCGGCGACACCGCGGACACGCCCCGCGTATTGTTTACGCGCGGACCTCTGTTCGATGGCTATACACACCATCGAACAGAGGTCCGCGCGTAAACAATACGCGGGGCGTGTCCGCGGTGTCGCCGCGACAATGACACTGTGTCGCCGCGACAATGACGCGGCGACGTGGGCGGCCCGCCTTTAAAATGCTTCCACGCATGCGTCAAAGTCATTCGACGCATGTGAGGGATGGCGGGCGGCAGGACATGTACGGTAGGTCTGTACAGACGACCGTACATGTCCGGGCGGACAGGTTTCCAGCGGACTGTTTTAAAGTCTGGCGGTCCAGACCCCGGCCAGACATGTCTGCAGACCGTTTTCATCGGACATGTCCTGCCGTGAGTACAAGGCCTCAGAGTTACGTCGGCGTAGTCCATATGAGATGCGCTACGTCGGCACAAAGATGTGCCGAGCTACCTGAATCTGGCCCATCGTGTGTACGCGGCATTACATACTTTATCATTTAACCAGGCAAAGGGCCATTTTCTTTGCTGTCATATTATTTATCATTTTAAAATTCCTGCTGTCATTGCTGAGTAAGCAGTGTACAAATACCAGTTTTCCTCCTCTTCTATTGCAGAAAGCAGAAAAGACTTGGCAGCTCCGATGGTTACTGAACATGGCACAATGTTTAGCATTATAACATTGATGTCAATGGCAGACACACAGAGGCATGATACTTTATCTAATTAGTGAACTGCTAAATATCCAAGCTCAAGGGTTTTCAACAAACCTGTTTTCAGTTTGTTCCATGCTTCTGCTTTACAGTGCCAGTGCACTTGATGAAGGTGAGTACAAAGTGGTGTAAGTGGGAATTCTGCCTTTATTAATATCGCATGATTATTCCTTGAGTTGTCACAGGAAACCCTGCTGTCTTCTTGTCACCGCCAGATACTGTATGTCAGGCCCTTGTCAAATGTAAGAGACTCACTTTAGAAAAACTAATGACATGTCTGGGGATAGCTGCAATTTGACCTCAAGCTCTGTGCAGAGTTCTGGGAAAAGAGGTGAGAAAAAAGCAGATGGTAGCGAACTCTTGGAAATCTTCATTGATATTATTCGCCTCTAGAAAATTGTAGTTGACAGCAGATTGTAATGGAAAGGCAATGTGTAATATTAACTTACAATAGAAATCTGCACTTGGTGCAAAATGTTATGTAAGGCCTCTTCCACACGAGGTGGATTCCGTTGCTACGGAGTCCGCTAGCTCCAGGGAGATTTCTTTGCTGATTTTCGCTTAGCCGGCGTATGACAAGTCCCTCTTTGCTCACTGAGCTGGGAGGGGCTTGTGCAGCGCCGCTGTCTCCTATGGAGAGATCTGATGAAAACAGACCGCATGTCCGTTTTCATCAGATCACACCCGATCCGATCCGCCGTGGACAGATGGGGACATTTCGCCATCTTTCTGATTTTGGCGGATCGTTTTGGATGTCAGCGGACACTTCTCCGCTGACATCCGACGCTCCATAGAACTGCATTGAGCGGCTGTTTAGGTCCGCCGACAAAACTGACAGGCGGACCTGAACGGTCCAACCGTGTGAAAGGGGCCTAACAAATCAGACAACAGAACTCAAAACTACCCAAATACAGAGTATCAATGAACTGAAATCAATATTTGTTGCGCTATCCTTTAAACCCAATCAAACATAATAGTATAAAAACATTGGAAGAGTATAGCTGGCCATACACTATACGAAAAATCGTCTGAACCCATTTTCGAAAAACAAACATTCGTCAGTGAGCGCAAACGATAGTGCCATCATGTAATGAACGATAAATCGTTCAGTGGACATAAATTAATCAATTTTTTGTTCGTCTTTTTACATATACCTAATACAGACAGTTCGACGGGAAACACATTAACCTTTCAATTTATCGTTCGTTCGGCAGAAAATTTCCAAATTCGTCGTCCTTTTTTTTCTTGGCTCAAAAACGTCCCAATGATTATCGATTTTGTGCCCATTAAGGCCCCTTTCACATTGAGGAGTTTTTCAGGCGGTACAGCGCTAAAAATAGCGCTGCTATCCCGCCTGAAAAACTCCTTCACTGCAGACTCAATGTGAAAGCCCGAGGGCTTTCACACTGAGGTGATGCGCTGGCGGGAGACAAAAAAATCTCCTGTCAGCAGCATCTTTGGAGCGGTAAGAGGAGCGGCATGTATACCGCTCCTTCACCGCTCCTTCCCATTGAAAACAATGGGAAACCGCGGCAATACCGCCCACAATGCGCCTCTATAGAGGCGCATTGCGGGCAGTATTAACCCTTTATCGGCCGCTAGCGGGGGTTAATACCGCACCGCTAGCGGCTGATTCCCGCGGCAATCCCGGCGGTATAGCGCCGCTATTTTTAGCGGCGTTATACCGCCACCGCGGCTCCCGCCCCAGTCTGAAAGGGGCCTTACTGTGCGATAAACGAACGAACTGTCTAAATGACCTCATTTCGACCGTTTTTTATTTTTTTTGTATAGTGTATGGCCAGCATAAGTATATAAGAGATTCCACCAGTGTCTTGTTAGTGTGAAATCTAATCAAAAAGACAAATATGTTAAATCAAAGAATAATTGTACAAATGTCCATAAATAAATGTCCATTCAAAATGCATAAATGTCACCATTAAAATGCAAATCCTGTTGATCCATCATGACCCCACTGAAGAACTAACTGGGTTTAAAGTAGGTGTGGCCAACCTGCGGCCCAAGATGGCTATGAATGCAGCTCACATAAACTTAAGGAAAAAAAAGTGTTTTTATTATAACAATGTGTTTACACTTAGTGAACACATGAGGCCGAAGAACAAATTGACAGTGTCTCTTTCCTGGACTTTTATAAGGGCCCTTTCACAAGGGGCGGATCAGTAATGATCCGCCTCCGTGTGTCCGTCAGCTCAGCGGGGATCGCTCCGTATATACCCGCTGAGCCGGCGGCTGACAGGGTGGTCCCCGCACACTGTGCAGGGACCACCCTGTCTTTTCTCTGCTCTCCCCTATGGGGGATCGGATGAACACGGACCGTGTGTCCGTGTTCATCCGATCCGATCCGCAGACGGAAGAAAAATGGGTTTTCTTCCGTCCGCAAAATCGGATCTTTGCGGAGGTGGGTGATTACGGGTGTCCTGCTTATGTGATTGTCTCACTTATTTTCTCAGAAGTCTGCTCTAAGATACAAGTCAGATTTCAGTCATCCCCTGCACCAAAAATTACATTTTTGGTGAGATACTCCCAATAGGAAATCACATCTAAAGGGACGCAAACCCTGCATTTTTCCTCATGAGTCCTGCAGGTGCAGCAGCTGATTGATAATTAAGAAACCCTTCCCATTAGAACAGTGATAATTTTGGCAGCAAATTTCGATTTAGTTTTAGTCTTATGCCGCGTACACACGACCGTTTTTCGGGATGTAAAAAATGACTTTAAATGTCATTAAAAACAATTGTGTGTGGGCTCCAGAAAATTTTGCACGACGTAACAAATGGCCATAAAAAATTTAGAACATGCTCTAAATTTTCACGCCATTTTTAATGTTGTCGTTTTTAACGTCAGAAAAAATGGTCGTATGTGGGCTTTAACGACGTGAAAAAAACGCGCATGCTCAGAAGCAAGTTATGAGACGGGAGCGCTCGTTCTGGTAAAACTAGCGTTCGTAATGGAGATGGCACATTCATCACGCTGTAACAGACTAAAAAGCGCAAATCATCTTTTACTAACACAAGGATCAGCAAAAGCAGCCCCAAGGGTGGCGCTATCCGCATGGAACTTTCCCTTTATAGTGACGTTGTACGTGTTGTACGTCACCGCACTTTGCTAGAGCATTTTTTTTTCACGATCGTGTGTAGGCAAGGCCGTTTTAACAATAATCGGGTTGAAGAAAAACGTTGTTTTTTCTAGACCATTAAAAATGGTCATGTGTATGCGGCATTAGTCTTAGGACTAAAATGGCATTATGGTTTTAGTCCCATTTTTGTCTTCTGCAATTGTTTTAGTTTTAGTCGTATTTAGTCGACTAAATCTCCAGTACATTTTAGTCGACTAAAAGTAATTACATTGTAATCCATTAGTTAACATTTATCTACAATTTACAAACTCATTATATACTGCCGGAGTGGAGAATCGAATATATTATTATTCATGGTATTGAGGTATGAACTCGTACTACAGACCAATTTGAATTTGAAGTCAAATTTCAATTTAGTTTTAGTCTTATGCCGCGTACAGACGGTCATTTTTTGTGATGAAATAAAATGACATTTTTAAAAATGTAATTTAAAATGATCGTGTGTGGGCAAAATGTCATTTTATGTCTTCTGAAAAATGACAAAAAAAAAATTCGAACATGCTCGAATTTTTGATGTCATTTTTTAAAATGTCATTTTTTGTGTCATAAAAAATGATCGCGTGTGGGCAAAAATGAAGTTTTAAACCCGCACATGCCCAGAAGCAAGTTTTGAGACGGGAGGTAAAACTACCATTCATAATGGAGTAAGCACATTCATCACGCTGTAACAGACAAAAAAGCACGAATCGTCTTTTACTAACAAGTAACCAGCTAAAAGCAGCCTCAAGGCGAATAGAACTTCCCCTTTAGAGTGCCGTCACTTTGTTCATAATTTTTCAAAACGATGGTGTGTATGCTACATCGTTTTTGAAAATGAAGTTTAAAAAATGTCGTTTTTTTTCATCACTTCAAACTTCATTTTTTTTTCATCGCAAAAAATGACCGTCTGTATGCAGCATTAGTCTTTTGACTAAAATGGCATTTTAGTTTTAGCCATTTTTTAGTCATCTCAATTGTTTTAGTCGTATTTTAGTCGACTAAAATAGTATTCATTTAGTTGACTAAAATGTTTTGGTTGTTTTAGTCGACTAAATTTACACTGCATTAGACTCCCTTTTTACACAAGGGCACAGACAAACACACAGTGATTTCTTCAAAATAACAAAAGGAAGGAATCTTCAACAAAAATCTGTCAAAATCCTTGTAACGTAGATTTTTTTTTCAACAACAGTGGAGTTACTCTTTAATGGTACCCTAATGCATTTGCTTTTGAATGCGGCAAAATGCATGGAAACTAAGTGCCATGCATTTTGGTGTGGCGCGATGAAAAAAAAGGGTTCTGTACTTCTTTTGTGTGATTTTCAAACACATTAAATTAAATGGGCTGCCCTAAATGCGACATGTAAAATCACACAAAACCATGCATGCACCACCTGCATATGTGTAGTCAGAGCTTAGGCTACATAAAGTGTAGCACGTCTAAAATATTTCCTGTCTAGCAATAGCACTTTACTGATTTATTTCACTTATTGCCTGGGAATGCTCTATAAATGATTAAATAGCTTATATAGCAATTATATGTGTTCTTTCAATTTTTCTAATATAAGTGGAGTTTCCCCCTTCAGCGTAGGGTTTGATTCTCTCTCCAGTAATTGATATGAGGATGTATGGATGAATATAGTGATTAAGTTAACCTAGTTATATTTCCGTGCAGCAGGCTGACAAAAAGCTCTTCTCGGGAAGATTCTGCCACAGGAACCCACCGCTTTAATATTCACCGAGCAAGCCATCAAACCAGTATGTTTAAATGACGTTTGTAGCTCATTTGTACGCCTTCATAATGTCTCTGAGGTAAAATCAGGTGCAAGCACTTGAGTGGTAATGGTTTATTAATGTTCAGTCTTATTAGCTATGATTTAGATGAATGAGTCAATTTATCTGCGTTCCTGAGTGAATTTCATGCCTAGGATAAAGGAAATGAAAAAAAAAATTGCATATTTCTTCTTATTGACATTTATTAGTTTGATGGCACAGAGGCTGCTTTTCAGCCAGGTTGGTTTAGCAGGATTAGTCTGATGATTCTTGAACGGCAGGCAGGCTACTCACTCCTACAGAGAAACACACACTATGGTGTCCGAGCACCTACCTAATATTGGCTTTTCTGGTGAAATTATCAAAATTCTTATATTGCCTTCCCAAAAGGCTTTTGTCTAAGGACTTGGTGTATATCAGCAGTCAGTGACTGTGATTCCCAGAGAAAATTTTTAGTTTTTGCTTACTGTGTTGTAGCGCTACCCCCTCAGGAGCTGCTGATTGATTTGGGATCGACATAGTAAATTACCTCTGTGTGATGTCTAGGGGTGAAGGTAGCGAGTAGAGCAGAAATCGAATGTCCAATCAGCAGATAAGGTTTTCTAAATGCTTTATTTCTTGGCCCAACACGACCAACATCAACTTGAGGTAGACAGAAAAGGTTGATGAAGTAGATAGAAAGAAAGCAATCCTGCTTTCTGTAGTAGTACAGTTCGTCGCCACTCCAGCCAGAGTGGGTGAAGTGCCCCCGGACAGACCTCTGCCACAGGCCTGGCAGCCGAAGCGTCACTTTAAGGTTGCTGGGAGGAGCAGGCCTCTGCCACAGACCTGGCTTAGGTGAGACCTCTACCACAGGCCTAGTACTTGGATGAGCTAAATGATAGAGCAAATCCTCCCAGTAAATCACTTCAGGGTCACCGGTTGACAGTGCAAGTGTACCTGTCAATGTCCGGTCACCAGATCCCCGATGGTTTGTTCAAGCCCGTTTGGATAACCTGCCTCCGGGTTCTCCTCAAGCCGATCCCCCACCGAACGGCATACAGCCTGGGATCTCCTCAGTAGAAGTAGTAGTAAGTCACTGGGGCCCCTTGGTAGCATCAGTTGCTCCAGACCAGGAGGGCCCAGAGTCTGGAACTCCGCGTAGCGCGCGACCCCAGGCCAGGTAGGCCATAGTGGTGGGGCCTGCGATGTGCGCACACCCTAAAGGTGGGTGCCGCCCCTGGAACCAGGAACCCACGAAGAACCAAGAACAGTGGCCTCCGCCACAGATATACTCCTCCCCAGCATGCCCCGCGAGGGAAAACTCCTCTAATTGGCTGCTGAGAAGAAGCGGCTCCGCCTGGACCCCTCTAGCGCCACTTGCCGCCCAGGGATGGTACCGCATCCCTAGAACGCAGACTGACCCACAGAACAATTCAGATTTGGCGACAGCCAAATTTAACATAATTAAGAATGAGAGCAACGTACCTCTCTCATTCTCCCCCTAACTTTAGCGTAGTGCCCTTACTGAAAGTAAAGGGGCGCTACAGTCTTTAAGGAAATTAAAGGGGTTGTAAAGGTAAAAAAATGTTTCCCCTAAATAGCTTCCTTTACCTTAGTGCAGTCCTCCTTCAATTACCTCATCCTTCCATTTTGCTTTTAAATGTCCTTATTTCTTCTGAGAAATCCTCACTTCCTGTTCTTCTGTCTGTAACTACACACAGTAATGCAAAGCTTTCTCCCTGGTGTGGAGTGTTGTGCTCGCCCCCTCCCTTGTACTACAGGAGAGTCAGGACGCTCTCTACGTTTCAGATAGAGAAAGGAGCTGTGTGTTAGTGGGCATCCTGACTCTCCCGTAGTCCACTCCACTCCACACCAGGGAGAAAGCCTCGCATTACTGTGTGGAGTTACAGACAGAAGAACAGGAAATGAGGATTTCTCAGAAGAAATAAGGACATTTAAAAGCAAAATGGAAGGATGAGGTAAGTGAAGGAGGACTGCACTAAGGCAAAGGAAGCTATTTAGGGGGATTTTTTTTTACCTTTACAACCCCTTTAACTAAATCACATTGCCCGCACACTAAATTGCAGCGGTTTAGTATTTAAATTCTAGCGGTAGGGGGTAGCGTGATACTTGTTTTACCGCTTCAACACTTTATTCATGCCACCATACAGCAGCATAGTACGTGCGATAAAATGCAGCATGTCTGCATTTTATCGCAGATCACTGCACCACAGCTCCGGACAGCGTTGCAGGGTGAACAGGGCACCTTGTAAACAATTGTTTTCTGTTCTTGCAGTCTTCTATTGTGGAATAACACTGGTCACCACTAGGGTGACCACGTGTCCCAGATTGCTCGGGACAGTCCCGCATTTTGCAGGTCTGTCCCGGGCACCTTCATTCCAGGACAATACAGTGTCCCGGAATGAAACTGACACAGCCACCCCCCAAAAAAGGCTGCCACATCACCATTTTACTCACTGACAGTACTTGTCCTGGCCGGGAATGCCTGGAGGAGCACAGTCCCCACCCCCAGTTTGTGATTGGAGAAATAATAAATCCCGCCTCTTGTGTCCAATCACTGTGCTGTGATTCGTTACACCACAAGCTGATTTTTGGGAAGGGGGTGTCCCTGAATGGTATTTTGGGAATGTGGTCACCCTAGTCACCACACTATATGCATACCCCAAAGGGGTAGCTTTGGGAGGTAGAGGACTTGTGCTAGAATGTGTGGTAGAGTGGGGGGACAGATACATACTGGTGGGGTGCTTTGGGAGGGGAGAGGACTTGTGCTAGAAGGCAGGGTGGGGGGGTCAGGTATGTGCTGAGGGAGGGCCTTTGGGAGGGGAGATGGTGTGTGCTAGAATGTGGGGTGAAGGAGGGGTCAGATATGTACTGGGTGGGCACTTTGGGAGGGGAAAGGATTTGTGCTGGAAGGTGGGGCAGAAGAGGGGACCGGGAAAGTGCTGGGGGGCGGGGCGCTTTGGTAGGGAAGTGAATTTTTACTTCCTTAAGCAACACCCCCAAAACCATCCACTGCTCGCCTCTGAACCCCTCTTCCACAGCTCACCTCTATGTCCCCCATCCACAGCTCATCTCTGTGCTCACCTTTGCTTCCCCATCCACGGCTCACCCTTGCCTCCCTGTCCATGGCTTACCTTTGCGTCTCCGTCCATGGCTCACCTTTGCGTCCCCCTCCACATCTCTTCTCTGCCCACTTCATTACAGTACAGTAAAGATTGCTGGCAAGTGGTGTCTGCACCTGGGGCAGCAGTTAAGCGATGCAGGGCATGAGGCTCTGCAGCAGCAGGCTAGTCAGCAGGACTTAGCCCCACACAGCCACCAGAGCAGCCTGGGTGGGGGGGCACCACAGCAACCCTCTAGATCTGGTCATGGCAGTCTTCCCCCTTGGGTGATCAGTATGCTGGCGAGGGGGAGATGTTAGCTACAATACAAAGACTTGATCACAGTGTGTGGTACCCCATACACCCCGCACAAGCTGCAGGATAGTTACCCCCATCGGGGAAGTCACAGGAACCGAGTGTCGGGACTTGTTCCAGCACTGGGCTCCAATCCGGGACTCAGCCTTGATTCATCGGGACTTACATCAAATCCTGGAACAGTCCCGGCACATCTGGGACGGTTGGGAGGTATGTATATGTGAACAGGCACTTAATATTCACAAGGATAAAAAGAAAGGCATTTCTAAGTGCAGCAGAATTAAGAATTTGAATTCGCCAAAGGATTACAAAAACTTACTAGAGATAGAATTTATAAACTCATGTGTGTGTGAACGAGGATCAAGCGGAGTACACCTGTGGCCAATGAGAGGATGGATTGTGGTGCGGCAGAGACTCATCTCAATCGGCATGAAGAAGGAGCCTGTCAGATTCTCTGAAACGCGCCTAATAGACATCACTTCCAACCTGTGCTGTACACGCTGGCTTTGGCGCACTTCTGGTGACGTCACCTACGAGTCCAGCGCCCTACGCTAGTATACTTCAACACACTACGAGTCCAGCGTCCTACGCTAGTATACTTCAACACAGCTATCTCTCCTGGTTTCAAAGTCTTAATGCTGCTGCACTTAGAGGCGCCTTCTTTTTTATCCTGTTCCCTTTAGAGTTGTTGCTTTACTCTTGAAGTGCTGTCTCAGTGCCCTACACAGACGTCCATCAGCCAGAACTATATTTACCCTTTGAGGATATTTTCTTTGGTCAGATATCCAGAAGCGCCCTTCTTTCTCTTATCCTACTTAACATTCACGAATGTCTGCTGGTCTCATATGAATTAATCAGCTTGTCGCTGTCTGGCACACCCCAGCTGAATGTTCAGAATGCAGAAGCCTCTAGGTAGGAGAGGAGACACTTGGTTGGGCTTACAGAAGAAAAAGAATTCCAAAGTAGTGTGATAATATTCACGAGTAGCCCAAAGAGCAAGCAGGAGGTGAAGCACTGACATGGAATATACAATATTTCTTAAGATAATTTAAGAGCATTAACACTCTTTTTGCAAACAATGGCCCGGATTCACAGACAGCAGCGCACATTTATGTCGCCGTAGCGTATCTCCTTTACGCTCCCCCGACGCAGTGCAGAGAGGCAAGCATGGAATTCACAAAGCACTTCCTCCCAAAACTGCGCTGGGTTTCCTAGGCGTAAGCCGGCATAGGTGGAAGTGGGCGTGAGCCATGCAAATGAGGCGTGACCCCATGCAAATGATGGGCCGAGCGCCAGACAGATACGTATAACGAACGGCGCATGCGCCGTCCCGTGGACGTATCTCAGTGCGCATGCTCACAATCACGTCGGAACAACTGCCTAAGATACGCCGGATCACTGCCTACGGCGTGAACGTAACCTACGCCTAGTCATATTCACGTCCAACGTAAAATACGCGGGCTTGTGTTCCCTGGTGCAGCCCTTTGCATGGATGCTGCTGAGTTACACCTCCTTTATGGGGCATAAATTTACGTCGTACGTACAACTTACGCGCACCAGACGTAGCCTGCGTCGGGCGCAAGTACGATTGTGAATTGGCGTATCGCCCTCATTTGCATATTTGAATAGAAAATCAATGGGAGCGCCACATGCGTCCAGCGTAAATATGCACCCACTCTACGCCGGCGTAGGCAAGTTACGTCGGTGGAATGAAGCCTGTTTTTAGGCTTATCTTAGTTTTGTGGGCACGGCGCACAGATACGCCGGCGCATATTTGCACTTACGCGGCGTATCTCGAGATACGTCGGCGCAAGTGCTTTGTGAATCCGGGCCACTGTGTTGGGACTGTTTTTCAAAAAATTATAATCCTCTTTACATAGCTATAGAAGACCGTAAGGAATATTTGCTTTACTGTGTACATCCTTTGACAGGCAATCGTTTCTTTATATGGGTTTCACTAATGTATTGTAAATGTAGCTATTTAGCATAGGTTGCCCTTTTAGTTACTTATAAGTGCAGTACAGATGTTCTGCCAGCTCATGCTGTGGGAATTAATGTGTTAAATGCTTTATTTAAAGTGGTTGTAACATCTTCCATATACCCAGTGAAGTGACTTGCCTCAGGTGATGCACAAATTAAACAAATTGTCCTACATAAGTTGTACCTGTTTATCTGCTGCCCTTTCTTCTCTATATCAGTTCAAATGCTCAGTTCAATGCTGGAACTCCCTCCCCATCACCTTTTTTCTCTTGGTGTCAGAAAAACTCATCAGAGGTGACTTGTGCAGACAGTAGAAGAAAAAGGCAGCAGAGAGAAATTACATTTATAGCTAGATTCATATAGATGGCCGCAACTTTAAGGCGGCGTAGCTTAAGGCATTTAAGCTACGCTGCCGTAAGTTAGCGAGGCAAGTACATGATTCACAATGTACTTGCCTGCTAAGTTACGGCGGCGTAGCCTAAAGCGGGCGGGCGTAATGGCGCCTAATTCAAATTTAGCTAAGGGGGCGTGTTTTATGTTAATGGGGCTTGACCTGACGTTTTTGACGTTTTTTTTAAACTGCGCATGCGCCGGGCGCCTACATTTCCCAGTGTGCATTGCGACTAAGTACGCCGCACGGGCCTATTGATTTTGACGTGGATGTAAACGACATAAATCCCTATTCACGGACGACTTACGCAAACGACGTAAAATTTTCGAATTTCGACGCGGGAACGGCGGCCATACTTAACATTACTATTCCATCTATTTGATGGAATAACTTTAGGCGGCCTATCTATTACGTAAACGGCGTAAATGTACTGCGGCGGCCGGGCGTACATTCGTGAATAGGCGTATCTACTAATTTACATATTCTACGCCGACCGCAATGGAAGCGCCACCTAGCGGCCATCCGAAATATTGCAACCTAAGATAGGACGGAGCAAGCCGTCCTATCTTAGATATGTTTAAGCGTATCTCTGTTTGAGAATACACTTAAACATAGGTCGGCGCAGATTCTGAGTTAGGTCGGCGTATCTACTGATACGCCGGCCTAACTCTTTCTGAATCTGGCTATTAGTACTCTTAATTGAGACAAGTACACACTATAGAGGGATTTGCTTTGTTCACATTTCATGTCTGAGGCTTACAACCGCTTTCAAACTAAATTCCAGGCAGATAAAAGACAAATTATTGCAAATTGGTATTCATTAACAAGTCCTTAAATGTTTCTTTTTTTTAAATGCAAGCAGTGTAATTACTGGAATTTGATATGGTGTCGGCCTCTTGTTCTTTGTACAACAAAGCTCAGAATCGGGGAAGGAGTAGCAGCATAAGGAGCCAATCAGTTGTGCTGCAGTGAAAGTAGCATTCTGATAGGACGAGAGAGCAGAGTGACAAACAGTTAAGTTCATCAGTCTACTGCTTCTCATTTCACTGTCCAGTCACAGGGTTGGGGTGAGGAGGAGACATACAGTGGGGATCGAAAGTTTGGGCACCCCAGGTAAAGATTTGTGTTAATGTGCATAACGAAGCCAAGGAAAGATGGAAAAATCTCCAAAAAGCATCAAATTACAGATTAGACATTCTTATAATATGTCAAAAAAAGTTAGATTTTATTTCTATAATTTACACTTTCAAAATTACAGAAAACAAAAAAATGGCGTCTGCAAAAGTTTGGGCACCCTGCAGAGTTAATATCTTGTACTGCCCCCTTTGGCAAGTATCACAGCTTGTAAACACTTTTTGTAGCCAGCCAAGAGTCTTTCCATTCTTGTTTGAGGTATCTTTGCCCATTCTTCCTTACAAAAGTCTTCCAGTTCTTTGAGATTTCTGGTCTGTCTGTCACGCACTGCTCTTTTAAGGTCTATCCATAGATTTTCAATTATGTTGAGGTCAGGAGATTGTGAAGGCAATGGCAAAACCTTCAGTTTACGCCTCTTGATGTAATCCCCCATGGATTTTGAGGTGTGTTTAGGATCATTATCCATTTGTAGAAGTCATCCTCTCTTTAACTTCAGCTTTTTCACAGATGGCATCAAGTTACCATCCAAAATTTGCTGAAATTTTATTGAATCCATTTTTTCCTTCTACTCGTGAAATGTTCCCTGTGCCACTGGCTGCAATACAACTCCAAAGCATGATTGATCCTCCCCCATGCTTAACAATTGGACAGAGGTTCTTTTCATTAAATTCTGTGCCCTTTCTTCTCCAAACGTACCTTTGCTCATTCTGGCCAAAAAGTTTTATTTTAACCTCATCAGTCCACAGAACTTGTTTCCAAAATGCATCAGGCTTGTCTATATGTTCATTTGCAAAGTTCAAACGCTGATTTTTGTGGTGAGGACGTAGAAGAGGTTTTCTTCTGATGACTCTTCCATGAAGACCATATTTGTACAAGTATCTCTTTATAGTGGAATAGTGTACCACAACTCCAGTGTCTGCCAGATCTTTCTGGAGGGATTGTGCAGTCAAACGTGGGTTTTGAATTGATTTTCTCACAATCCTGCGAGCCGTTCTGTCTGATATTTTTCTTGGTCTTCCAGATCTTGCTTTAACTTCCACTGTTCCTAATGACTGCCATTTCTTAATTACATTCCGAACAGAGGATATTGACATCTGAAAACGCTTTGCTATCTTCTTATAGCCTTCTCAAGCTTTGTGAGCGTCAACTATTTTCAGTTTCTGTTTTCTAGACAACTGCTTAGAAGAACCCATGGTGCTGATTGTTGGGGCAAGGTCAGATGAGTCTGGGCATTTAAAACCTTTGAGATTGACATCACCTGGTCTTCCCAGACGATGATTGAGAACAATCCATGACACTGGCAGGTCTCAGCTTTGCAAAGGGGGCAGTGCATGCTATAAATTCTGCAGGGTGCCCAAACTTTTGCAGACGCCATTTTTTTGTTTTCTGTAATTTTGAAAGTGTAAATGATGGAAATAAAATCTAACTTTTTTTGACATATTATAAGAATGTCTAATCTGTAATTTGATGCCTTTTGGAGATTTTTCCATCTTTCCTTGGCTTCGTTATGCACATTAACACAAATTTTTACCTGGGGTGCCCAAACTTTCGATCCCCACTGTATAGGTGTGTCCTAACTGTTGCAGGGAAAAATATTAGAACTTATTGTACAGATATATACAAATCCTTTGGGAAGTAAAACAGCTTGGTTATATGTGTTTTATCTGTGTACTGCAGTGGTTCTCAACCTGGGGGTCGGGACCCCCTCAGGGGTCAAATGATGATTTTCCAGGGGTCACCAAATCCTGAGCTGTTCCTGAAGTCCGCACCTCTTTTGCAGCCACCCATCAGGGCTGTCCCTGGAGCCCACAGCCGCCCACTCAGCCTCTTTGCAGCCCCCAATTCAGTTGACAACATGGCTGGGGGGGCAGAGACTCTAGGTCTGCTGACTAGTGAGGGATGTGGTGTGAGACATAGTGAGTAACACTACCTGTGATTATAGTTCCCATTAAAAGTCCCCACTACAGCTCTCAGATCAGCAAATGACCTTGATCAAGAGCACCTATGTTGGCTGATCAGAACTCTCCCACCAGCACTGCCACTCATCCAAACTCTCCCACCCCCAAGGAGTAGGGGAAATAATAAAAATAGAGAATAGATGGAAAGGAAAGGAAAAGAGGGGGAACAACAAATAAAAAGGGAGAGAAAGATTAAGAGAAAGAGCAAGAAAGACGGCTAGATTGAGGGATGGGGGAAAAAAAAAGAAGAAATTAGGATAGAGAGATAAAAGGGAAAGAAAGGAGAACAAAGAGTGGTACATACTAAAGTGTACCATAAGGGGTTTTAATACTTCACAAATGTAAGGGTTAGGGGCGAAATTTTTTACTGTTAGGGGTCCCCACAACTTGGGAAATTTTATCAAAGTGTCACGCACTAGTGCGGTTGAGAACCACTGGTGTATTGTTTGCTTGGAGTTCAGTTTTAAACATATCATGAAGTAATGTAAGCGATTATGAGTAACTTCTACTCCCTTTTCTTCTTATACAGTAAGAAGGAACAAATGTCTGTAGATTGTTAGTTCTCCTTTATTAGTTTTAAATCTCCTTACTGCCAGGGGTACCGGCCTCTGTGGTACAGTAAGGACATACACTCCCAACTAAAACGTGTAAACATGCAGATGACATGCAAAAGGCTACACACCTGGAAACAGTTTGGAAGATGATGCAACCTAGCTTGAAGAACAGGTCTACCAGAGACCTTAAACCTGCTTGCTAGCTTCTGATAAATGTTAAATTATATGTAGATCACCCTCTTTCATTAAGGAATGTCACTGTTTTTTTTTTATGTCAGAGGATCGGTATTTTAATCTATTTATTAAAAAAAAAAAAACTTTTTAGGAAAATGTACACTATAAATAATTTGTCCAGGGACAGTTTTCATGCTCTGAGAATAAGGTTTATCCTATCAAGTCCCATAATCCCTCCTCCTGCATCTAGGCCTTAAATATTGATAGTGACCTTAGGCCTTTCTTTCCCCCCTTTCAACACGTTTATCTGGTAGGTTAGGTCTCCCCCACAATGGGATCACTATTCAGGCCAGTGTTTGTGACCAGATTTATTTGGTCCTGTTTTGCAAGCAGATCATTTGTCCTTCTGTGTGGTCGTTCTTTTGGTTGGAGGAAGAAGCAAGACATTATGGCCCACTCTGTTCTGGTTTCTCAGACGAGTGGTCCTCACTCTCAGAGGTTTGCTGGATTCTGCTCGGATTGCAGTCAGGCTTAGGAATACTGTGTTGGGAAGGGGATTGTTTTGGAGACGAAGGGCAGGCTTCCACAGTGACCTCATGTGACACACTCATGGAAGATCTCGGCGTGACAGGGAGACGCCCAGCAGTGCCTTCTGGAGCTCTCAGTCGTTGCATGAATGTGGTGACCCGTATGGCTTTCTGTGGTGGGAAAAGAAGGAAAATCCCATTAAAAAAACACCCTACATGTACCCAAGACAGGAGCAAGGAAAACCAGAGATTATCCACAGCTATGCCTCGTACACACGACCGGTTTTCCCGTTGGGAAAACTGCCATGAGAGCTTTTGGCCGGGAAAACCGGACGTGTTTATGCTCCATCGCAGGAACTGCTGGAAAAAAAAAGAAAACCAACTTTCTTTTTTCCCCTGTCGGGAAAACCGGTCGTGTGTATGCTTTTCCAAGGGGAAAAAAACGCGCATGCTAAGAATCAAGTTATGAGACGGGAAAACTAGCGCTCATAATGGAGATATCACATTTGTCACGCTGCAAATTATTGCATCATTTAATGCCGTGCATGAAAAGCGCGAATCGTCTCTCACCAAACTTTTACTAACACGAGGATCAGCAAAAGCAGCGCAAAGGGTGGCGCCGTTTGCATGGAACTTCCCTATTCTAGTCCCGTCATACATGTTGTACCTCACCGCGTTTTGGACGGGCGGTATTTGGCCTGAACGTGTGTATGCAAGGCAGGCTTCAGAGGAATCCCGACGGGAAAAACATTGTTTTTTTTTCTGCCGAGAAAAACGGTCGTGTGTACGAGGCATAAACCAGTGAGATTCCTTGCTTCGTTTAAATGATGAAACCTGACCTTGATGTAGTGTATTTGCACCACTTTTTTTTTATAATTCCACAATTCCACCTTCCAGTGTATGCATAGGCGTGCGCACAGGGTGTGCCAGGTGTGCAAAGGGACACCCTAATCACAATGTGCAGCACAAATTCTCCCTACTGCCCTAGCTCCTCCCCTTCCCCCATCACAGCACTTCCAGCCTCTCTCCCACCGGCTCTCCCACCAGAGGTTTTAGAATGAGTGGGGGAAGGGGATGGTAAATATGTCATTTACTGGTCCCTTCCCCTTCTGAATGAAGATCGTGAGTGATCGGTATTGTGTGTTTGAGCTTTGGGGTGCACACCCTAATGCAATAGGCTGCACACACCTATGAGTGTATGTTACTTACCCTCCATTTGGCTTTAGCAAAGTTCTTCTCGATCTGAGCACAAACACCTTCTTTCAGATTCCTTTCAGAAGCATCATTTCCTGAAACCCTTCAAGGGAAAAGATATAGGCAATTGTAGGAAAAGAAGCTCTGAAAATTTACAACAACCAAATAATTCTAGAATTATTATTTTACAAAGAAAATCTCTTTCACAAGTCATTTTTTTTAGGTGTTAAAAAAACATTATTATTATTGATGGAGCCACTAGCTTTCATTCTTACGTCGGTTAAGGTTTTGGTGTTCTTGTAGAAGGGAAAAAAAATCACGGCTGCAAGCCTCAGCCACTTATCTTTTCTAAATCCACCTTTATATCACTAAACTCCAACATTATTGCATACGACTGCTGCAAAGAAGAAGCTGAATGACAGACAGTTGACTCTATAAGCTCAATTCACTAAGACAGGGATGCCCAACCTTTTAAAAGAGCAAGGGCCACTTAAGCGACTTGGTAACCGGTCGCGAGCCACAATGAGTTGAGCAGGCGGATGACAGGTTCGCATCCACTCTATTTTTTGTGCCCTCCAATCCGATTCACCCAATTGGAAGGGGACGGATTCCCTTCTGTTTTTTTAGCGGATCGGATTGAAGATGGGCACAAGTCCATTTACATCTGCTGCTCCATAAGGGTGAATGAAGGATCTGATTGGGTCGAACTTACGTGTGAATGGAGCCTAGGGCTGCTTTCATATGAATGTGATGCAGTTTACCCACGCCATAAGTACAGTACAGTGCACCTGTGACTTTTCTGAGGGTTAGCTGCACTTTGCCATAGACTTCTATTAAATCCTGCAGGTGTGGTGCACTTTCTGAAAGCTCACCAACCTGCAGGTAATAACAGAAGTCTGTGACTCAGGGCAGGTAACCCGCAGGTGTACCTGAGGATCACTTTGAAGGCAGCCCAGTAACCACTGCAGAACAGATATGCCCATATACCGTATATACTCGAGTATAAGCCCAGATTTTCAGCACATTTTTTTGTGCTGAAAATGCCCCCCTCGGCTTATACTCGAGTCACCTTTTTGCGCCTGATCTCCCAGATTTTGGGTGACTTAGGTACCGGCCGGTCATAGGTCCTCTGGACCCGGAACACATGGCACACATGTAGCCCCATTTCTCCTATACAAGTGTGCAAAGTTTGTTGTCTGGGGGACCTACAGCTGGGGAGCACCGATTTTTCAACGCCAGGCACCCCATAAACTCCAATGTTAAACGTCAGTCTAGTCATGGGCGCAGTGAGGCATGGATGAAGTGAGGCATGCACATGGACACAGTGAGGCATAGTGAGGCATGCAGATGGACACCCTAGGCTTATACTCGAGTCAATAGGTTTTCCCAGTTTTTTTGTGGTAAAATCAGGTGCCTCAGCTTATATTCAGGTCGGCTTATACTCGAGTATATACAGTATTTACTGTGATTTTAGTAATAAACTTACCTGAACGTAAGACTGTTATTAAAGGTATCACCAGCTATTGCTGTCCCAGGCAGAGCGCATTTGGTATCACTCCACCTGTGACAGGAGGCAGCGATATACAGTAAGCATCAGTTTATGCGGCCCTGCTCCGCAGCCGCATGTGTCCGCCGGCTTCATTCAAAACACTGATGCTCTGGGATGGTAACCTGTGCTTGCCAACCCGCCATCCCAGAACAGGAGGTTGCGGGCCACATCAGAGGGCTCCGCGGGCCACTGGTTGGGCACCCCTGCACTAAGATGTAACATGCACGTTATCTGCCATAATGATTGTTATTTTCATCTGTCATTTCTAAAAACAGAGTCATTATAGCTTAGTGCATTGAGCTTTACAACACCTAACCCTCTTAAAACATACCCTTGCTGTGTTTCCATAATAGTAGTCAAGCAATAAGTAGGTTCACATGAAGAAGACGAAGTGTTAAATGGAATATTTTATGAATTTTACCATATTCTGTCTTAAAATTATGCAGGCCAAGTTTTTTTTTTTAAAACACTGCTATACACCCACCATTTTTTTTAATGTACGTTTATTTTGGTCTGACCCTTCAGCTTAAGATTTAGGGGTCAAAGGTCATCTGACATCTAAACGTTGCTGCACAGTGAATGGCCTGGCACTCGTTTTGGCAACTTCAATGCATAACTGTGTCAAATAACAGGGACTTATAGTTATAAGAATGGTAAACAACTTGTTGATTGAAAGAGTTATGACAACTCAGAATCTGAAACATTAGGGTCAGGTAGTAAATAGGACAGCAACTATAAAGCCAGCCATAGAAGGTTCGAATCTCGGCCAGTTCAGCAGGAACCAAGATGCGAACCATGTATGGGCAGGCTGATTGTACACAAGTGGATTAATCGATCCACCAACTTGGATGCAGCCAGCCTGTCGGATTGTACATGTGATTATTGTCAGCGGTTGTAATATCCACTTGCAATAGTCACTGTTTTCTCATGGCGGGGACAGCTCCCCCCCGCTGGGAGAACACAATGGCTCTGCGAGAGGGATTCCTCTATCAACACTGACCCATGGTTGCAGGAAAGAAAACCTATGGCTGGCTTAAGACTTCAGCTGACCTCTGAGAATCAGACTCAAAGTAAGTTAAACTAAATTAGGAGGCAAATATATTTAATGCGTAAAGCCAGCAATAGATGGAGCAACAATCGCTTGATTCCCCCATCAACAGTCAGTGAAGCTGTCCCTGCCAGGAGAACACAGTAATTATTGCTAGCGGCTAGCAATAATTGCATGTAAAATCTGACAGGCTGGTTGTACCCAAGTTGTTCGATTGATCAACTTGGGCACAATCAGCCTGTCCAAACATGATTTGCTGAACTGGCTGAGATTTGAAACATCTATGGCAGGCTTTAGCCTTCACGGTTAGCATTTAAGACTAAATACAGGCCCAGTCATGATAGGTTTAAGTGCCCTTTAAAATGTATCAGTCAGAAATCAATACCTTTTTGAAAAACCTATGATGGAAGGTGCTAATTCCTGATTCAGCCACTTGCAGTGAAGATAAAAAGATGGTGGTTCACAGCTCCAGAACTACCGTAATATGTTTCCCAAGATCTAAGGAATGTCTTCTTCCATCAGAGGCATCTGAGAGATGATTTGTGAGGCCCCATACACACGACCGAGGAACTCGACGTGCCAAACACATCGAGTTCCTCGGCGAGTTCAGTGTGGAAGCCGCCGAGGAGCTCGGCGGGCCGACTTTCCTCATTGAACAACGAGGAAATAGAGAACATGTTCTCTTTTCGGCCCGACGAGTTCCTCGACGGGTTCCTCGCTGAAAAGTGTACACACGACCGAGTTTCTTGGCAGAATCCAGCTCCGACCGAGTTTCTGGCTGAATTCTGCCGAGAAACTCTGTCGTGTGTACGAGGCCTGAGAGATGATTTGTGAGAGATTCCCTTTAAAAGATACGAGGCAGAACTGAATTCTGAGAACTTACCATGTATGTCCCAATGCTTCCTGGGCTGTGATTCTCTGCTCCTGGTCCATTTCCATCAAACGGGAAACAAGATCTTTCGCTAGAAGAAAAAACACAATTGTCATGTGAAGAATTAGATGTGGAATCCATTACAGGGAAATTCGTTCTGTTTTTTTCTTCTTTTTTTGGAAATTAAACTTCAACGTGATGTTAGATGTTTTTACATGTTTACTAATCGGGCCATGAACTCATGATTATAGTTCATACAGATTGGGTTCAAATTACAGATTAAATTGTTATTATAGCTCAACCTCACTGATCGTTTGGCCTCCCGGAGGCTGAGCCTGGGTTCACACTGGTCCTACATTGGGAGCTCATGACACATGACGTGTGAAAATCAATGTTTCCCTATGAGAGCCGTCTTAACTGGTCCGACTTTGAAAATGCTCCTGTACAACTTTGGTCCGACTTTGATCCTACTTCAGCCCATTGAATATCACTGAAGTCGGATCAAAGTAGGATCCTTGTCCTAACCATCCGACTTGTGACATCCGACATGGTGATTACAGCAGCAGTAAAAAATAATTTATCTCGCACTGGGATTGTTTTCATTGGTCAAAGGACAAGTCAGACTATCACAAAGTCAGATCAAAGTAGTATCCTATTCATGAAAGTCGGATGGATGTAGGACCAATGTCACAGAGCAAAGTAGGATGAAAGTCGTACTACTGTCGTGTAGTATAGTGTGAACCCAGCCTCAAGCCTCATACACACGATACGATTGTTGGCAGGGGATTGTCTGATGACAGACTGTTCTAAATTCTTACCGTTCGTACGCTCCTTTTGACAATTGTTGTCCAATTTTCGGCCAACAAATGTTGGATGACAGACTAGTAAATTTTCGGCGGACAAAGACTGCACGTCAGATTTTCTGATGGTCAGTACACAAATCCGTCACACAAAAGTTGAAAGTACAAGCATACATGCTCGGAATCAATGCTCACTAAACAAGAGATTAGCAGAGGGGGCCCAAGAGCTGAAATTCCTCGTAGTACGTCACTACGTTCGTGTTTGTGGTACGACAACGTTGGTAATCAAGGGCACACGCCCTTATGACAAAGATCAGATGCTCGGTTGGCAAACAATCGTACCGTGTGTACAAGGCTTTACTATAGGTTAGAATGCAATCCGCATTCTTGCTGCACAATCACTGCGCTATATTATTAAACACATTAGGAAGTACAGTACGAAGAGCAAATAATGTTGTAGGCCCAACTGGCTATTCTGCAATTTGCAAATTAAAGTGGAGGTTCACCCTAAAAACGAATTTTAACATTAGACTAAGCATACTAAGGACATTTACTTTTGGCAGGTTTTTTTTTTTTCTCCGTACATACCTTTATATTCTGATTTGGTCCAGGGCTTCCGCATTTTGATGACTCCGGGACTGGGCGTTCCTATCCCTGCCTCAGGGTTCCGATGACTGCGGGACTGGGCGTTCCTATGCTTCGGTTCGATGATTGACGACTTGTGAAACAGGTCCCCTGTCGCACAACGAGCGTCACCAAATTTCCGGAAATAGCCGAGCTGCGAGTCGGCATTATACGGCTGCTGCACAGTCAGCCCTACACGGCGGGCGCAGGCGCCGTATAGTGCCGACTCGCAGCTCGGCTATTTCCGGAAATCTGGTGACGCGCGTTGTGCGTCAGGGGACCTGTTTCACAAGCCGTCAATCATCGAACCGAAGGATAGGAACGCCCAGTCCCGCAGTCATCGGAACCCGGAAGCCCTGGACAAAATCAGAATATAAAGGTATGTACGGAGAAAAAAAAAAAAAAAGACCTGCCGAAAGTAAATGCCCTTACTATGCTTAGTATGGTAAATGTAATGTTAAAACAAATTTTTTTGGGTGAACCCCCGCTTTAAGTCATTATACAGTGATTGATTCTCTTTGCTTTGCAAATGTCGGCCAAGTTAACACTGGTACTGATATGCCAGGACTTTCTGGTAATTCTAGACATGTCCTGGCCAACAAGACATCATTCACAGCTTCATGCTCAGACCCATATTTATGTTTTTTCAAATAATGATGGTTTGCATATTCGCACACTTGTATCAATGAGTCATATCCAAATAAATTTAGCTATAGTCATTATTATATGTCAGGAAATAAAAAATAAAAATATGAAGGCTTTTTTTTAATCTGTCCCCAAATAATTTCCCTAGAACCAGGACCATAGCCTTGAATTGAGCTTGTCATTAACTAAAGAGATGGCAAGTTCTATAAGCAGTATAGTATCTGGCATTTTAGAGGATCCCGTGTGGCAAGTTCACAGTGTCCAATAATAAGCAGACTTGCCAAGACTGTAGCGCTATATCTAGTGACAGGCTCACTCCAAACCTAACCATATTCAAAACCTTTGTATCATCTCTATCACTAACCTTTAGGCCCCTTTCACACTGGGGCGGGAGGCGCGGTGGCGGTATAGCGCTGCTAAAAATAGCTGCACTATACAGTCAGAATTGCCGCGGGATTTGGCCGCTAGCGGTGCGGTATTAATCCCCGCTAGCGGCCGATAAAGGGTTAATACCACCCGCAATGCGCCTCTACGGTATTACTGCAGTTTCCCATTGTTTTAAATGGGAAGGAGCGGTATACCGCCCCAAAGATGCTGCTGACAGGAGATTTTTTTCTCTCCTGCTAGCGCATCGCCTCAGTGTGAAAGCCCTCGGGCTCCATCGGACATTTGCTGTCGGAATTTCTGACAACAAATGTTTGAGTGCAGGTTCTCGATTTTTCCGACAACAAAAGTTCTTGTCGGAAAATCCGACCGTGTGTACACAATTCAACGCACAAAAATTTGACGCATGCTCGGAATCAATTCGACGCATGCTCGGAAACATTGAACTTCATTTTTCTCGGCTCATCATCATGTTGTACGTCACCGCGTTCTAGACGTTCGGAATTTTCGACAACATTTGTGTGACCGTGTGTATGCAAGACAAGTTTGAGCCAACATTCCATCGAAAGAAAATCCATGGTTTTGATGTCGGAATGTCCGATCGTGTGTACGCGGCATTACTTTCTCTGCAGCAGGAGCCATACTGAATGTCTCTGGAATTTTTCACTGATTAGGACAGCCCAATCACTGGGATACAGGGGGAGACAGGGAAGAGACAGGGAGCAATATAGAGTTAATGATTTTGCAATGCCATTTGTAGTAGCATACAGATAACATACCTGATGCTGAAATTACATCCCAGTAGGGAGAATCAAACTCGTATTCAGCAGCCAGAATTTTACGGAAAATTTTCCTGTTATGGCTTTCGCTGTCCTCTTCCTCATTCTCATCGTAGAATGGAGGGTTCCCAGAAAGGCTACAAGGACAAGATTAAAAGGTATGCTATTATTAAAATATTCAAAACCAATAGAAAGATACACTATATTGTCAAAAGTATTGGGACACCTGCCTTTACACGCATATGAACTTTAATTGAATCCCAGTCTTAGTCCGTAGGAATTAATATTGAGTGGACCCACCCTTTGCAACTATACAGCTTCAACTCTTCTGGGAAGGCTGTCCACAAGTTTTAGGAGTATGTCTATCGGAACGTTTGACCATTCTTCCAGAAACACACTTGTGAGGTCAGGCACTGATGTGGATGAGAAGGCCTGGCTCACAGTCTCTGCACTAATTCATCCCAAAGGTGTTCTATCGGGTTGAGGTCAGGATTCTGTGCCGGCCAGTCAAGTTCCTCCACCCCAAACTCGCTCATCCATGTCTTTATGGACCTTGCTTTGTGCACTGGTGTGCAGTCATGTTGGAACAGGAAGGGGGCCATCCCCAAACTGTTCCTACAAAGTTGGGAGCATGAAATTGTCCAAAATAAATGCTGACCCCTTAAGAGTTCCCTAAGTGGAAATAAGGGGCCAAGCCCAACCCCTGAAAAACAACCATAGAAATGGGTAGTGGCGCTGCTAAATAGTATGAGATTTAATACTTTAATCAATCAATAAGTCCTTGAAGTGGATACTCTTCAGTATATGTGGAGGGGGAGAGATGAAGTGGGGATACCTGTATAGATTACTTTGGGATGAATTAGAGCAGAGACTGTGAGCCAGGCTTTCTCGTCCAGCATTAGTGCCTGACCTCACAAATGCGCTTCTGGAAGAATGGTCAAACATTCCCATAGACACACTCCTATACCTTGTGGACAGTCTTCCCAGAAGAGTTGAAGCTGTTATAGATGCAAAGGGTGGGCCAACTCAATATTTAACCCTACGAACTAAGACTGGGATGCCATTAAAGTTCATGTGCGTGTAAAGGCAGACATCCCAATCGTTTGGCAATATAGTGTGTGTGTGTATATATATATATATATATATATATATATATATATATATATATATATATATATATATGAAATGTGTGAAATTCGTCATTTCACACATTGCCTTTAACACATATATACAGTATAATTGCCCCTTTTCTCTGATGACAGCTATTCGTTAATTAGATGATATTAAAACTGTCACTTAGGTTTCAAATGTAACAGGTGAAGTGAACAAAGTCTCAGCAGCCCAAGTAGCTCCTTCACATCTTTGAGTGCCAGAAACTGAGATTTTTATACAGTAATTTGTAATAGAAGGCTACATATACAGTTGTGCTCATAAGTTTACATACCCTGGCAGAATTTATGATTTCTTGGCCATTTTCAGAGAATATGAATGATAACAAAAAAAAATTATTTCACTCATGGTTAGTGTTTGACTGAAGCCATTTATTATAAATCAACTGTGTTACTCTTTTTAAATCATAATGGCAACAGAAACTACCCAAATGACCCTGATGATTTTGGCCTGATAACATGCACACAAGTTGACACAAAGGGGTTTGAATGGCTATTTAGGCTGGGTTCACACTACTACACTACTTTCATCCTACTTTGCTCTGCTACATTGGTCCTACATTTATCCTACATTGGTCCTACATCCATCCTACTTTCATGAACAGGATACTACTTTGGTCCGACTTCAATGATATTCAATGGGCCTGAAGTAGGATCAATGTAGGACCAAAAGTAGTACAGGGAGCATTTTTAAAGTCGGACCGACTTGTGTAGGACGCTACAAGACGCTCTCATAGGGAAACATTGAACACAGAGCAAAGTAAGATGAAAGTAGTGTAGTAGTGTGAACCCAGCCTGAAGGTAACCATCCTCACCTGTGATCTGTTTGCTTGTAATTAGTGTGTGTGTGTGTGTGTGTGTGTGTGTAAAAGGTCAATGAGTTTCTGGACAGACCCTTGCATCTTCAAAGGATCTGTGGGAAAAGGTAGTTGAACTGGAAAGGGATATAAAAAGATATCCAAGGAATTGAGAATGCCAATCAGCAGAGTTCAAACTCTAATCAAAAAGTGGAAGATGAGGGGTTCTGTTAAAAACCAAACCACGGTCAGGTAGACCAACTAAATGTTCATCCACAACTGCCTAGAAAATTGTTCGGGATGCAAAGAAAAACCCACAAATAACTTCAGGTGAAATACAGAACTCTTTGAAAACATGTGGATGTTTCAAGATGCGCAATAAGGAGGCACTTGAAGAAAGATGGGCTGCATGGTCGAATCACCAGAAGAAAGCCATTGCTATGCAAATGTCACAAAGTATGCCACTTACAATACGCCAAACAGCACAGAGACAAGCCTCAAACCTTCTGGCACAAAGTCATTTGGAGTGATGAGACCAAAATTTTGCTTTTTGGCCACAGGTGAGGAGTCAACAAGGCCTATGATGAAAGGTACGGAGGTGGATCGCTGATGTTTTGGGGATGTGTGGGCTACAAAGGCACAGGCAATTTGGGTTAAAATGGTTGGTAAGATGAATGCAGTGTGATGAATGTTATCAAACAATACTGGAGGAACATTTGCATTCATCAACCAGGAAGCTGCGCATGGGACGTACTTGGACATTCCAATATGATAATGATCCAAATGATCCAAAACAAGGCCAAGTCTACCTTTCATTGGCTACAGCAGAATAAAGTGAAGGTTCTGGAGTGCCCATCTCAGTCTCCTGACCTCAATATCATTGCGCCACTCTGGGGAGATCTCAAACGTGCCGTTCATGCAAGACAGCCCAAGAATTTACAGGAACGGGAGGCTTTTTGCCAAGAGGAATGGGCAGCTTTACCATCTGACAAGCTAAATACCACAAAAGACTTCAAGCTGTCATTGATGTTAAAGAGGGCAATACATGGTATTAAGAACTGGGGTATGTAAACTTTTGATCAGGGTCATTTGGGTAGTTTCTCTTGCCATTATGATTTAAAAAGAGTAAACACAGTTGATTGATAATAAATGGCCTCAGCCAAACACTAACCATGAGTGAAAGAAAAGTTTTTGTGAAATCATTATTATTCTCTGAAAAATGGCCAAGAAATCATAAATTCTGCCATGTTATGTAAACTTATGAGCACAACTGTATATAACATGACAGCCCCCATGAAATGCAAAGGAGGGAAACATTTAGGAGAACTTCACTTTCGCAAAAAAATAAATAAAAAAATAAAAAACATACAGTACCATATAAAATTGCTAGGCAGGCCACATTTTTTTATGTTCCTAAAAATTACCTTTCTTTTCATTCAGTCGCTGTAATTTTCTAAACATGTTAAAAAACTTTAGTGCAATGTGGAACCCCCTCCCCCAGAAAGTAGGTTATATGATTTCCAATGGCATAGTTCACACCAGTACAGTCAGTTCCAGGGCGTTCTAGTTCCAGAAAAAGAAGCAGAACATGTTGCATTTTTCCTGCACTGGACTGTACTGCAACACGGTAAAACGCACTGGAATGCATCAAAAACACATCAAAAAAGCACCAGACCCCAGTATAATGGAAAAAAAATGTATAAAAGAAGAAAAAAAAAGCATCTGGAATACATCCGGAAATGCATAAAAAAAAAATCACCAAAAACATGTTTAAACGCATTTAAAAATGTGCATGCAAAAACGCATCCGGAATAGATCTGGAGTGCGTTTTTGTTGTGTGAACCAGCCCTAAGGGTTAACTACTTCTAAATGGATGAAGCTTTCCTCATTAAAACACTTAAAGCGGTAGAAAACCTGCACAATAAAAAAAAAAAAAGGGAAAACCCCTGCAAGGCAAAGGCATTATGAGCTAGTATTTCATTAATTATCGGAGTCCGGTCCACGCCGAGGAAGCTGACATCTTGCCCTCGGCATGTTTTCCGGGTTCGCGGCTCCGACGCTGTGAGTGGCTGGAGCTGCGATGACGTCACATGCACACAGGAGTTTTCTTCCCGGCAACGTACGGCAGCGTCTGCTGGACCTTCAGCCAGGCATTCAGAGCGCATGCGCCACTAATGTCAGCGGCTGCATGCAAAGGGAATATCTCTTAAACCGTGGAGGTTTAAGAGATATTAATTTTACCTACAGGTAAGCCTTACAGGCTTACTACCTGTAGGTAAAAGTGACAAATTTGGGTATACAACCACTTTAACCACTTAAGCCCCGGACCATTATGCAGCTAAAAGAACCAGGCCCCTTTTTGCGATTCGGCACTGCGTCGCTTTAACTGACAATTGCGCGGTCGTGCGACGTGGCTCCCAAGCAAAATTAACATCCTTTTTTTCCCACAAATAGAACTTTCTTTTGGTGGTATTTGATCTCCTCTGCGTTTTTTTTTTTTTTTTTGTGCTATAAACAAGAATAGAGCGTCAATTTTGAAAAAAATTCAATATTTTTTACTTTTTCCTATAATAAATATTCCCAAAAAATATATATAAAAAATTTCTTCCTCAGTTTAGGCCGATATGTATTCTTCTACATATTTTTGGTAAAAAAATCGAAATAAGCGTTTGAATGCTTTGCGCAAAAGTTATAGCGTCTACAAGATAGGGGATAGTTTTCTAGCATTTTTATTAATATTTTTTTTTTACTAGTAATGGCGGCGATCAGCGATTTTTATCGTGACTGCGACATTATGGGGGACACATTGGACACTTTTGACACTATTTTGGGGCCATTGTAATTTTTACAGCGACCAGTGCTATAAAAATGCACTGATTACTGTGAAAATTACACTGGCAGGTGGCGCTGTAGGGGTTAAGTGTTCCCTAGGGAGTGATTCTTACTGTCAGGGGACGTGACTTGCTGTGACAGGTCATTGATCGTTGTTCCCGATGACAGGGAACACGATCAGTGACAGTGTCACTAGGCAGAACGGGGAGATGTTGTGTTTACACTAACATCCCCCCGTTCTATCTCTCCGTGAGACGATCGCAGGTATGCCTGCGGTGATCGAGTCCGCGGGACCCGCGGTCGGGCTCACAGAGATTGCGGCGGGCGCCTCCACAACAATCGCTTCTTAAAGGGGTGGTATATATGCGTCCTTCTGCCTGCCCGTGCCATTCTGCAGACGTATATTTGCGTGCGCCGGGCGGTAAGTGGTTAAAATGTCTTGTCTATGTTGTAGCATCAATTGTACCCTTCACTGGAAACACCTAAACTCAATATATTTTACCATATAGATAGTGTATCCGTAGTATGTTTAACAGATAATGAAGGTTTAAAGTAGAAGGAACATTTATATTTAAAGGAGAAAGTGGGTATCAGTAAAGAAAACAGAACTGGTGTTAGTAACTCTTCTACTTACAGAATGAACATAACAACGCCGACTGCCCAGCAATCCACAGGTCGACCATATCTGTGTCGTGATACCACCTCTGGAGCTGGTGACATAAAGATGTAGACAATTCTGGCATTAGTGGAAAAATAAATTGATGTATAAAGCTAGCAAGCAACCTTGCTAGAAGGCTTTTCTGAGGGTTACTGCACTTTACCAATATACCTGCCTTGGTAAGAACATAAAAACAATGTAGAAAGAAGGGAGCAGATGTTCCCAATCATTTCTTAAGTGGATTTTTTTTTTATAAAACTGCACATGGCTGTTTTGATGATCATTCCCTACCACAAGTAAGTGATATTTGTTGATTTTCACCATATATCTGCGCTTCCATTCTTCAATGGGAAATTCAAGCTTTAATATTGTAATTCTTATTTATGATATGGCTAGTTACATATATCAGTCATATCAGTACCAGTCATATATATTCATATATCACTTTTTTCTAATACTAAGTTTTCTGTTTAAAAAAATGATCCTCCACCAGGCTTAATTCTGCTCTGACAGCTCTCCCCCTATTACCTGCACATTATATGGAAATATGTATTAAAAAGATAGTAGAATTGGCGCCAACCTAACAAATTCTTAAGTGGAGCGCCAGACGACGAAACCGGTCAAGCAAACAGACGGATGTCACAACACACTTCCGAAAATTGTCTTTTTATATCGCTTGTTTGATTCTGCCTAAATGTGAGTACCGTTTTATTAATAAAAACAAAAGTTTTTAAGATGGTATCACACTATTGGGATTCCCTCTCTCTTACATATGAGCTAACATTGGAAACATCAGCAGGGTTGTATGAATTTCTCACTTCCTGTTCCTCCTCAGTAAGGTGTTCTGGCTGACTAACCCCCAGCCAGAACAGCTAGGATGATCGGGGCAAGTTTACGGATGAGGAACAGGAAGTGAGAAATTCAGACAAAGAAAAAAAAAACATTTAGAAGTTAAATCGATTGAGAAGGTAAGTGAACCAACAATGCACTAGCCTAAAGGAACCTATTTAGAAAATAAAAAACAAACTTTTACAACCCCTTTAAATTAGAAATACCCCTTTGAAAATTGTAGAAGCATAATACTCAGCACCTCTCCCTGCACTGACTAAAACATACTCTAGTGTAATAATTACTTCAAAAGATATTTGTTTAACAGGCTTCACCTATTCACTAAGTCTGGAATATGCCCATCCCCTATCACATGCCAGAGTCTCTTTTAGCTACATAGGCTTTGATATTTGACAGATAATGACAGAGGAGAGGGCAGTACTTAGTGCCAGGAGGTGGCAGGCCTAATCTTGGTAATAGTCAGGTATACTGCCAAGGTCAACTAGTCAAGGACTTTCCAAGGCAAAAAAATGAAATGTACCCGCAGACAAATTCAGGTGCTTGAAAGCATTTCTAGCATCAATGGCAGTTAATACACTTTGGTGGACATGGCAGATTCTCTTTAAGCTAACAAGACATTCAATATGAATTCTATAGTCACTAGAGACCGTCTCATGAGTCGATTTTTATCTTACATTTAAGATATATGTTTTTCCAGATACTTACCAAGATATTCTGGAGTCCCACATGGCTCTGTAATTTCTCCACTCTCAAAACAGGACAAGTAGAAATCCCGCAGGACCACTTTGGAGTGATTATTTTGATTGTAATACATGAGGTTTTCCAGCTGGGGGAGTGAGAAGCACACAAACGCAGTACATTAGATCATCTGCAGGCTCCGCATAGATCTCTCTCTGTTCTCTAAGAATATCTCTGTATGACCGATATTCTACACCTCTACAGCCAGTGCTCCTCCTGCTGCGTGGATATGAAAAATCTGAGGCCTAAACTGGCAACCTAGATTTTATCAAAGAGGGTTGTATGTCTGGGAATTATATTTGTGTTCACTTGTGTTTTGCAGAGTCCCTGTCTTGTTCTAACAACATACAAATTAGTCAATTAATGTATCATTCAAAAATTTGTTTTCCAGTGTAGCCCTTGAAGTTCTATTTTTTAATACATTTAGGTAAAAATTCACTTTCTCATGTTTTTTTAAGGCTATTAGAAGATTAGGTGACAGGGTTATGCCACGTACACACGATCCGAAAATCGGACGACAGATCGTAAGACTTTTTTCATTTTCTAGTCGCAAGCAGAAACGGAATAGGTTACTAAAGTCACAAATTCTTGTACAGCAGAAAAAAAAATGCGATGTCATGTGCTGTAATGTATTTGTGTTGTATTTTCAGACAACAGTACAGACTAAATGAAAATCGTACTATCTGGTATCGTACGAGAAAGATTTTGTGCATGTCCGATAAAATTATATCGGATGAACTGCCATGATTGGCTCACGGAAGCCGATTATCGTACGATTCTTCCTCAGACGTCATTTTTCATACGATATTCGGATCGTGTGTACGGCCATAAATGTAAGAATCTATGAACATAAAGATGACAAATCGTATGGCTCAGAAGAGATTCCTCCTTTTTTTCCCCATCATCCATTGAGGGACAAAGGAATTCAGAAAGTCAGTTTATAGTGCTACCTACAGGAGGTTGGGACATTGGCAAACAGAAAAGTTGCAAGCCAGTCCCTATTTTTTGCTACTGTCCTAGGAAGTTAGAGATTTTTTTTTCAGTCAATTTTGATATTCTTCGATCTTCATGATATGTTTTCCTTAGTGACTTGTGACCAACTGATATTTTTTCCTCTGTGACTTCAATCAAGATTTGCATTTTGTTTCTTGAAGCTAGTGTCCACATAACAACTATTCAAATCAGCACATCCTCAGCAATAGCTTTGGAGGTTGTACCCAGATTCCAATGCACTAGATAATCCTGTAATGTGACCTTCGGACACAGGGCTATGCATTGTGGTACCTTCCAGACCTGAGTGTGCTGGGTGTGTTTGCACTTTCCAAGTCCAGAGTCAAGGCACAACCTCAGGTGTAACCCAGTATGTGAAGGCTCAATATGAGAGTAAGGCAGAAGCATTGGGTGCTACTTAACCTTGGCATTGCTGGATCGATGCTTCAGGGATCACTTGATTTACTTCATCAGCTGGAGTCAAAGCCTTCCATGTCCACTTTGGCCCTTTTATGTTCGTGCCCAATTACTAGAATAGTATCCTCACAGAGGCTCTAGGCATGCTCTTGTGCCAACTCTGGCAGTGTCTATCCCTGACCCTTCTGGGTCCCTAAGACAACCTGTGCCCACTGGCCCTTCAAAGCCTTTCTGTGAGGCCCAATATCAGCAGACCTCATCTGCATACCACTTCCCAGGTGTCTAGGTGTAACTTTGGGACAAAAAGTCCCTGTGGAGCTTCAATCCCTTAAAGTGTATGGAGGCATTAGAACACCTGTCGGTGCTGTCTGTGTGCCCATTGTGGAGATTTAGCCTCTCTAATTGCCCTGTTTACTGTCAACATTGAAATTGAAAGTAAAAGAAAATCCCAAATTTTGGGCTGTCCCCAGAAAAGTAATAGAGGGGAAATCTTCCATTGGGGCAACTAGTTCTGGTGACCTGGGGGGCCCTAAGGTATTCCCGTAATTTGCAGAGATTTCACCTCACTTCCTGTTTTGTCTATGAGACAGGAAATTAAGGTAAACCTCCCCAATGAAACACAGATGACAAACATAAAACTGACAGGGTTATAATCCTCCCTTACTCTATCTGTTTATAGTTCAACTTTAAGTATTTGTCACAAATAAAAATCATGCCTTACCACCTTAGGGCTTGTAGGGTGGTTGGAAGATGTCTATCTGGTATGATTTATTTCTGCTCATATGGACCTTAACAGCCTTTTCCTCTGGGAACCTGAACTTCTGGGTACAATGTTAAGGCCTCTGAAAGAGTATGGGGAAATTCACCCCCCCCCCCACAATGAAAGGAACTTTCTCATGGGTGCCTTGAGGTTTTGCTGGCCTCCTTTTTTTTGTTTTTGGACTTATGTTTGGTTGTCCAAACTTCCCTCTACAGGTCTTTTTTTTTACTGGAACTTGGCCCATTGAAATTTTTTGTTTGCCACATCATTGTTGGTCTAGTTTCCTCACGATTGGGTAGTGTGGTTTTTGCCACCTATTTTTGGTTGATTGTTGCTTGGTCTTCCAGTCTCTTGCTGATTTCCCCTCGCTGGTGACTGTCCTGGTCTGGAGCACCAGGATGATGGTCGGTGTCTTCCCTTTATTAGTGACAGGTCACCAGCCTTGCAAGAGTTTCATCTAGCCTTGATTTCTGGTTCCCAAAACTGTTGGGGTCTGTCAGTGACTGTTGCCGCCCCTCAGATGGACTGGCTTTTGGACTTACTGTAAAATATTTTTCTTTGAGTCCTTTGGACACAGTTATACTGGGACTGGTTTACAACTTTCCTGTTTTCCAGTGTCTCAACCTCCTGTAGGCAGCAGTATAATCTGAATGTTTTTAAATGTCTTTGTCCCTCAGTCGACATTAAGATTTTATCTTATTTTAGCTACCATCCTTCTCCCTTTACATTAGGCTTTGTATTTTCTGCACTAGGCTGCCAGTAATATTCTCATCATGCTGTGATGCCAATTATATAATGAACCTTTACATATAATGATTACCTGTAAAATGTAAATAGTGTTGCATTATATGCCTTGGCTAGGGTTATCAGCTGTCACACATCACATGGGAAATGTAACTCTACATCTGAATTTAATACCTACTGTATTAGTTATGAGTGGACTTGCCATTAAAAGCCCTACTCCACCCAAAACTGATATGCAGTAATTGTTAGAGCATTTCTCCCCCCCCCCCCCCTGGCCTATTCCACAGGGTGCCTGGAATACATACTTATTTTTATCCTTCCTCTTTCACAGGGTGTCTTGCATACCCTTCTTCCCCCTGCCACTTCCATGGGGTACCTGGCATTATCTCAAATTTTCACCCACTCTCTTCCACCTGATTTACCATTTTTCTCCTAAAGGGTTCCTGGAATACCTTCTTTCTTTCTCCTTTCTTCTTCCACTGGGTGCCTGGAATACCATCCTTCTTCCCCAACTCCCTCCCCCCGTTTCTTTCAGATGGAGCCTGAGATTCTATCAACCTTTCTCGCTCTGTCTTCCATAGGGTGCCTGGATGCCATCTTTTTTCCCTCCATCCCTCTTCTACAAAGTTCTTGGGATACACTCCTTTTTTACCCTGCCTCTTATACAGGTATAAACATGCACACTCAGTCAATCACATTTGGCTGCCATCATATGTCTACGAGTCCCTTTAGCCAATGTATCTGTCACTGCTCCCTGTTAATGTCACCACTCTCTCTCTCTCTCATGTCCTGTCATCTTACCTTTAAGTTCCTATGAATAATGTGGAGATTGTGCAGATAAGCCACAGCCTCAAGGACCTGGCGGATCACATTACTGGCATCTTTCTCAGAGTAATATCCTTGCTCCAGGATCCAGTCAAAGACATCACCTCCTGTGGCTCTACAAGATAAAATGTGATACCAGAAGTCACCAAGGCACCAAGTCTGTCTGTTTAGATCACAACTCAGGCACTGAGCAATGCTTCCAGTCACAACACTCGTGGAGGGCTTGACATTTAGACAGAATGGCATATGGAAAAAGTCTCCCTAAATACCTAGAGGAAACCCACACAGATACAAGCCTTTGGCAGATACAGTCCACAGTAGGAAATGAACCCAGTACCTCTGTGTTACAAGACAACAGCAATAGCTGCTGTAAAACATCCTACAATTTTTAGTAGTTTGCCTGTGCATGAGCTAAAAGTTAAAATGTTTGCTCGCACCATACCCAATATTCTCAGCTTTGTGAAAAGAGGGATATCTGTTTGCACAAAGCATGTAGGTAATGGACACACTCCCAGTTACATGACCTGTAAAGAATTAATACAAAAACCATGATTGGTTCAACCAACAAGAGCTTCTTTTAACCGCTACTTTTATATTGGCTTTTAAAAATAATGAATGCACACATTTAGATGTTTTAGTGCAGTATAATACTCTTCTCTGCTAAACATTGTTATAGGTGCCTATACATTAGACCAATGGTCATCAACCCTGTCCTCAGGGCCCACTAACAGGCCAGGTTTTATGTTTTACCTTGGGGAGATGCAGTCTAGAATACTGCAATCAATGAGCAGCAAATGATATCACCTGTCATGTATTTCAGTTATCTTGCAAACCTGGCCTGTTAATGGGCCCTGAGGACAGGGTTGATGACCACTGCATTAGACAACTGAGGTGGAAAAAGATACAAAGGGATTTGGCTCCAAAACCGGGACAAGTCCCTCCAAATATGGCACAGTTGCAGCCTATGCATACTTGTTAAAATGGAAATGTCTTGACTGTCCATTTGCTTCTTGATCCTAAAAATGTATTGTATATGATTAAAAAATACGATTTATGTTTTGATTTTCATAGATTTGATCCAAATATTAACCTCTTGCCAACCAACCACCATCATTATACTGCGACAGGTTGGCTCCCCTGCACGAATCGCTGTAGGTGTACGTCGGCCACCTTAAAACTGATAAGGGAAGTGCGCCCACAGTGCAACACCCAAGCCGATCATGTGGCCAGCGGCCGCTCAGAGAGCCAGGACGGGTATCTGTCAATGTAAACAGACAGGTCCCCGTTCTGACAGGGGAGTAGAAAGAGATCTGCTGTTCCTAGTGATCAGGAACAGCAATCTCTCTCTACTCCCTATCAGTCCACTCAGGGCCGATCCACCCTATAGGCTCACTAGGCAAGTCGCTTAGGGCCCCGCAAAGCTGCAGGGGGCCCTCCAAATTACTAGAGGCCCCGTCTGGTGAGAAGTCATTTTCGGCCCCTCACCCCGCTTCTCAACTCGCTGGCTGCATGGGAGAAGAGGTTTCTCACTTTAATGTAAGATGTCAGTTCTGATAGCAGAACACCCCCTTGGAGCTGTGATAGCTGCAAAAGGTGGCTCTACAAAGTATTGACTTTAGGGGGGGTGAATAGTTATGCAAATGGGCTTTTTCTGTTATTTTGTCCTATTTGTTGCTTGCTTCACAATAAAATAAAAAAAACATCTTAAAAGTTGTGGGTGTTCTATAAATTAAATAATGCAAATCCTCAAACAATCCATGTTAATTCTAGGTTATGAGGCGACAAAACACGAAAAATGCCAAGGGGGGTGAATACTTTTGCAAGGCACTGTATAACCAAAATAGCTTTGGCCATACTTCTTTAAAGCTAACCCATACATGTAGCAACTTTAAGGAAATTTGGATTGACCAGGATTCCAACATACATTTGAAAGTGTTTTCGTAAAAACAAGCAATTTACCACTCACATATTCAATCAATCATTCTGTCAAATGTAATCGAAATTTGCCATAGGGTTCGATCAAGTTAATTTCAATCCCATCCCTTTCCGGTTGATCAAAACCACTAATTAGCTGAAGATTTTTAATTTCAACTCAATCGAAAGTGGTTGAAATTGTGGGAAAATTGCCAGCTGTAGGGTGAGTTTAACAAAAGAGTCTTCTTTACACACAAGCAGGTGAACAAAATACATTTTTGATTGCAGCTTTCTATAATCAATAACTAAGATCGACTCAGTTTTTTTGCAGTGATTGCAAGGTTTTACCAATTGTCCACGATTAATTATGCAGAAGAAAGAACCGCGTTCAGTTTTTAGATAATGACTGTGGAAATCTGCACTCAATCACAGAATATTTTTAGTTGCATAACTGCAAATCTCCCGTGGAGTTTGACCCTAATCTCTATTCTCCTGTTCTTTGTCTACGCACAGCAGCACAGGTCCGGTATATTCTTAGCAACACAAACTTACAGTTCTTGAATAATATAGAATTCCTTCTTGGTTTCAAATGTATCGATTAGCTGCAAGATATTGGGATGATTGACCCTGGAGAAGAAAAGAGAGACATAAAACAAATACAGTGTGAAAGGCTTAGTAAACAAAGGGTTACAAGGAAGCAGAACAGAAAATGCACTTTACAGGGAAATTGAAGGAAACCTGTATGTATAGAAATACAGATTGCACCATGCCTGACCTCATTCAGAAAAAAAATGAGTTGCCCGGCTGCCTTTGGCTTTATTATTTTGAAGTACTTGCCCAAAACAATCATGCAGATCTTGAAATAGTCAAAACTCCTTATCTTCATTTTTTCTGAGCTAGTAACATAGAAAGCACTGAAGCCTTGGGACCTGCATAACAGGCTGCCTCTCTATTTCCTTCGGGGCAGATTTATTTTAAAGTGCTTCTAACAGCAGAAGTTTTTTTTGAGTGCAGCTCCCCCTCACACTTACCTGAGCCCCATTTCTATCCAGGGATGTGCATGAGAGCAGCAGCTCTCCCGGGTCTCTCTCACCTCATTGGCTCACACAGCAATAACAGCCAGTGAGCCAATGAGAGTTGGGGGGAGAGGCCGAGTCATGCTCTGTGTGTAAGTAGACAATGTCTATTCACAGGAGCATGGCTCAGGAGCGAGCCTGCTTGTGTGGCCCCATAGCAAGAGGCGGGGGGGAGGAACCAGGTGGGGGACCCAAAAAGAAAAGGAGGATCAAGGCTGCTCTGTTCAAAATCATTGTACAGAGCAGGTAAATATAATATGTTTTTTTTTAAAACAAAACCAAATAAAACAACCTTTAGAATCACTTTAAAGTGGAGGTCCACACAAATTTATATATTTTTTTAAAGCCAGCAGCTACAAATATACAATGACTTTTAAAAAAAATGAACACCTACCTGTCCAGCATGCCCGTGATGTCGGCAGCCAAGCAATCGCTCGTCTCTCAGCTGCCCCGCCGTCATCCTCGGTGAGGGAATCGGGAAGTGAAGCGTTGCGGCTTCACTGCCTGGTTCCCTAGTGCGCATGCGTAAGCAGCGCGGCCCATCCTCACTGGTCCCCACTCTCTCCTGGGAACATTGGGGGGGGGCAGGTTCTCTATTTTTCTCGGGCAGTTTTCCTGTCGGGAAAACTGCTAGGAAGCATACACACGGCCGGGATTCCCGGTCAAATGCTCTCCTGGAAGTTTTCCTGCCGGGATAACCGGTCGTGTGTACGAGGCTAAAGTGTCATTCTTTTAGCAATTTTACCGAGCATAAAAATTGGCAGATCTACTGCCCTACTTGGAAGATATTGCTGTGGGCACTGCCATCTTTGTTCTTACTATGAAGTGTTGTGCTACAGTTGGGCCATCAGTTGGAGCTAGTCCCTTCCAACATGTGCTGCATGGACCATCCTGCAAGGATGTAGAACTTGACAGCTTGTGGGAACCTACAGAAGCGCTGTGCTATAGGCAGCTGTAGGGGCTGAGCCCATAGGGGTATGGTGACCCGCATGGAAGGTCACAATTTGCATGTGAAATGAGGTGTGGCTTTGGGGATATAGCAGATGCAGGAAGTTGCTAACAGCGTACTTGGCAAACAAGGGGCATACAGTTACCTCTTCTATCCACATACATTCTTTCTAAGTTGACTGCAGAAGGCCCTGTGCTGTGCCTCTGGTGTTATACCAAAATAGACATCTCTGCTTTTCTGGCTAGTTCAAGATTGTCAGACAAGGATCATCTGGGGAAATCATAGCTAAAGTGATTCTGAGGATGTCTTTATTCTGTAGCTACTCTCCACCCCACCGCACCGCTTGATATCTTGACCACCTTATAGGCAGAAGAAATAAAGAAGAAAAGGGAAAACTTGTTCCTGCTTTCTGTTTTACACAAATGTGGTTTTGCTTCAGGTTCACCCAAAAACTTAATTTTTAACATTAGATTGAGGCTCGTTTTGTCAAGGGGAATCGGGTGTTTTTTTTTTAAATCGAAGCAGTACTTACCGTTTTAGAGATAGATCTTCTCCGCCGCTTCCGGGTATGGGCTGTGGGACTGGGTGTTCCTATTTGATTGACAATCTTTCGACAGGCTTCTGACGGTCGCATACATCGCGTCACGATTTTCCGAAAGTAGACGAACGTCGGTGCGCAGGCGCCGTATAGAGCCGCTACCGACGTTCTGCTTCTTTCGGCTACTCGTGACGCGATGTATGCGACCGTCGGAAGCCTGTCAATCAAATAGGAACGCCCAGTCCCGAAGACCATACCCGGAAGCGGCGGAGAAGATCGCTCTATAAAACGGTAAGTACTGCTTCGATTTAAAAAAAACACCCGACTTCCCTTGACAAAACGAGCCTCAATCTAATGTTAAAGCTAAACTCCAGGCAGAAGAAACCATTCAATGATGTGCATTCATGTAAAATATTTCGATTTTTATATACAAATAGCATAAGTAACTTCCTTTGTCTATATATTATGCTCACGCCCTCCTTTGTACTATAGGCCAGGAGACGAGGGAACAGCATGCATGAAGAACCAATCGGATTCTGCTGTATGCACACGTGATGACCGAACCGTGCTCACAGAAGAGAGAAGAATGAGCAGACTTGGCGACTGGAGTGTTCAGGTCTTCTTTCAAGGTCCAGTCAGCAGGCTGAGGGCTAGAGGTGATACCACTGTATTCCTTAAAGGGGTAGTAAAGGTTCGTTTTTTATTTTCTAAATAGGTTCCTTTAAGCTAGTGCATTGTTGGTTCACTTAACTTTTCCTTCAATTTCCCTTCTAAATGTATTTTTTCTTTGTCTGAATTTCTCACTTCCTGTTTCTCCTCAGTAAGCTTTCCACCATCATACGAGCGGTGGAAAGTCATTTAGAACAGCTTACTGAACAGCTTACTGGGGAGAAACAGGAAGTGAGAAATCCAGACAAAGAAAAAAAAGAAAAATAGAAATTTAGAAGGGAAATCGAAGGAAAAGTTTAGGAACCTATTTAGAAAATAAAAAACAAACCTTTACAACCCCTTTAACTCTAGACAAACTCTACACTCTGGGGTCTCACCCTGTTGGATGGCAGAGGTGTATCAATCACAAAAGTGCTGGAACTGAAATATAAATCTTTTGGCAGACAAGATAGTTCACATATGTGTATTCAGGGCTGTCTTAATAGCATCATGGGCCCCTGGGCAAAGTAATGCTCTGGGGCCCCTACAATGGAGGTAAACAGACATCAAGTAGGTAGGAGGCAGACAAGCAGAGCTTCCCCTTTTGGGTGTAGCTCCGCATTAACTACATTAACAATCATTCTGTACAGCAAAGAAACAGTGGGAAAATACTACATACGTAAAGTAACACAGCTGTCCTGTGCATATAATATATCTGCTAGATTTATGCCTCCCCAGCACTATGTCCCGCCTTTACACCCTAGATATCCCCTCCAGCACTCGGACCCCTCTACACCCTAGATATCCCCCCAGTACTCTGACTCCTCTACACCCCAGATATCCCCTCCAGCACTCTGACCACTCTACACCCCAAATATCCCCCCAGCACTGTGACTCCTCTACACACCTGATGTCCCCCCCCAGCACTCTGACCCCTCTACACCCTAGATATCCCCCCCCAGCAATGTAAACATATACCATAAGATACCCCTTGTATTGTGACCCCACTACATCCCTGATACCCCATACACTGTGGCCTCTCTACATCCCTTCCTTCGAGTCCCGAACATTCATGCTGCATGGGGCGGGGTCAGAGCATCACTAGCGCTCCAGCCCTGCTCCTCCCTGCTGGCTATGAAATATTAGGCTTCATTCTACACAGCATGGCGCACCGCCGCCAGCCTGCCTCCCCTGTGTATCTATTACTCTCAGTGCCATCATGGGGCCCCCAATTTCGGGGCAGCGTGGGCTCAAGGACCAGCTGCTTTGGGGAAGTTGCAGGGGCCCCCCATTCAGCTGGGGCCCCTGGGCATTGCCCAGGTGTGCCCTCTCATTAAGACAGCCCTGTGTGTATTTGATCTGTGTATTAGCTGTTTCCCTGGCGTTCAGTAATTTTTTATTTTTTGAAAAGTTGTATTTATTGATTTTGTCATAACAAATACAAACAAGGCCCAATGGGCCGTACACACAAATCAACTATGTACAATTCTTCAGCATTGGCTCCTGCCCCCTCCCACCAGTCCTCACACAGTGATCGGAACAATATGATTAGAAAGGCCACCAACTCTCAGTAATAATCAATATTTTGAACAGACACGTCAAGCAGTTATAGACATATCACACATATAATAACTCCTGTTACAGGTGCACTCTATTAGGTGCCACTTAGTCCGCCACCGTAAGTTCACTGTTCATCCAACTGCCCCATACCTTATCAAATTTCTGTGGTATACCCCTGCTAATGTATGTAGCTTTGTAATAGAGGTGCAGCCCTATTAACCACACCCTTCCACACTGATACAGAAGGAGGATTAGGCTTTTTCCATGATAACACTATCATTTTTCTGGCGTAATAGATGAGAATCGTCAGCAGAGTACGAGTCACTCTCCTTAGGGCTAGATTATCTACCAAACCCTAAAGGCACACCTCTATCATGGGCTGTATGTGAATGGTGGTTACTTCAGCTATGCAGTCTGTAACTCCCTTCCAGAATACTTGAATTGCCGAGCAATTCCAAAAGATATACCTGAAATCGGCCATGGGGGAACTGCACCACCAGCAACCAGGCGACTGGGTAGGGAACATCTTAGCCAGCCTAGCTGGAGTAAGATATACGCAATGTAAAAATTTTAATTGAATAAGATGGTCCCTGGCAGAGACAAATCTAGAAAAATTTATGTCCCAAACATCATCCCAGTCATCCCCGTCCATCTGGGGGAACACCTCACCCCACGCCGCCCTACACTTCGTGAGGAGATCTCCTCCCTCTCCGAACAACTGCTTATAAATGGTAGACAGGGCCTTGTCCAAAGTGTCCTCTCTCAGCAAAGACTCCAGATCACTACTTTTCAGAGTAATACCACCATCCCAAATTGGGCATTGTACGCATGCCTTAGCTGAAGATAACAAAATAAGTGAGTGTTGGGCAAATTAAACTTTGTTTTCAGGGCATCAAACTGTAGGAGTTTCCCACCACACACTATTTCTTTCATAGTCTGAATACCAAACTTAGTCAAGATGATCGGATCAGGTAACTCACTGAAGTGCGCTAACTTGGGATTCTTCCAAAGTGGTGTGTGGGGAGAAATCTCAGAGGCACCTCCCGTCCTGGCTACTGCTACTCATGCCCTACAGGCCGCCCGCATGGATATTGTAAGCCTATATGGAGCCTTGATACCGCAATGCAGGAGATGCGTCAAGGCTTCATAAGAGCCAACAACAGCCGCCTCCAGCGTATTAACAGTGTCATCATCAGGTAGAGTGAACCACCTGTGGATGAATACCAGCTGACCGCCAAAAAATACCGGTGGAAGTCAGGGACTGCCAATCCCCCGTTTCCACGGCAGTTGTAACACCAGGAGTTTTATTCTGGGGTGTCGCCCCTGCAATAGGAAAGTCGTAATGAGCCGATCAATTATTTTAAATATACGTCTCGGTATCCAGACAGGGGAGTTCCGAAATATATATAAAAATAGAGGTAAAAATGTAATCTTCACTAAATTCACCCTACCTATGAGTGTCAAAGGCAGGTTTTGCCATGCCTGTAACCTGGATTTTAGCTTAACCAAAAGTGGATCGACATTCAAGGCGATAAAATCTGATACAGAATTAGAAATGCGTAGCCCCAGATATTTGAGCACCTCTACCCTCTGTAAGGGACATCCCGGGGAAATCACACGACTGAGGGATGGCGTCGTGAGTGGGAGAATCTGGGATTTGCCCCATTTGACTTTCAGGCCCGAAAAACGTGCAAAGAAATTCAAGGTATCTAAAGGCACTGACTGGGAGCTCTCAGAGTCTCGCATAAAAAGAACCATATCGTCCGCATAAAGCGCTGTTTTTTCAATCAAGCCACCCACCGTAATCCCATGTACCGCTTCAGAGGCTCTCAAGGCCGCAGCAAGGGTTCAATCATGATGGAGAAAAGACCCAGGGACAAAGGGCAGCCCTGACGAGTGCCTCTGCACACTGGAAAAAATTTGGACAACAGATTGTTCAGCTTATTGGCCGCTGTGGGGGAATGATATAGAATGTTGATCCACTTCCAGAAATGAGGACCAAAACCGAAGACCTCCAGTACCACCCTCATGTAATTCCAGTCCACGGAATCAAAGGCCTTCTCTAGATCTAAAAAGACCAGTATCCCACCGCTAGAACTGTCCGGGCCCAACTGAGTGTGAGTAAAGACTGCGCAGATTAATATCCGTGGCCTTTTTGGGCATAAAACCCATCTGGTCAGGAGAAATAACATGTTGCAGGACTGACATAAGCCTAGTAGCTAACAGTTTGGTTAGTATTTCGAATACCATATTTAATAAAGAGATGGGCCTATATGAAGAGCATTGCTTTGGGTCCTTATCCGGCTTGGCCAACAGTACAATATGAGGGGGCGTGGCCTGACGCACGGCACGGATGGCAGCATAGAGAGTGAGCTCCGCTCTTCCGCAGCCTTGCAGCCATACACTGACCCTGCTCGGATCCAGATCATGGGCAAAACTAACCTGCCGCATCCCGGTACACCCGCCACTCGTTCTTCCTTGGTCCCGCGATCGCTAAGCATTCTGGACCTGTTTAGGTCCCATCCAGCTGCTCGCAGCACAGGCCTCTCCAAGATGGCGCTGGATGACCACGAGGATAGTGAAGACTCGCAAGCTGCGCTGGAGAATATGGTGAGGCACTGCTCCCCCTTGACCATCCGCTGACTTATGCTGACATGTCAATCTTTGTGGATGACATCAAGCATACCTTCTCCTCTGCTATCACGGAGCTGAAAGCTGATATGCTGGCTCTGAATGAGAGGGCTCACACTGCCGAACGCTTGGGACAAAAAAGAGATAAGGCAATTTCCAGATTGGAGTCAGTTTCCACTGCCCACACTGCACAATTAATAGCTGTGAACCGTCACCTGGAAGATTTGGATAATAGGGGCAGGAGGCACAACATTAGGGTGAGGGGGGTGCCTGAATCAGTTACGCCTGAGCAAATTGTCCCATCGTTGTCCTCCATTTTTAACAACTTATTGGAGAAACTGGCAGATACATTGATTGATTTTGACAGAGCCCATCGGGCACTTCGTCCGCGTCCGAGCAAACCAGCGCCACCTAGGGACATATGCTGCATCCCAAATTACAAGCTTAAGGAGGACATCCTGGCACATGCCCGTTAAAATGAATCGATTTCCTTTAATGAGCAAAAGATTTCTCTATTTCAGGACCTTTCGCCTATCACTTTGGGTAATCGTAGGGCCCTGCGTCCTCTACTTGAAACACTCAGGGAGCATAACCTCACCTACAGATGGAAGTTTCCATTTGCTCTTTCAGTCAACGTGGAGGGGGTCTCTCACACCCTTAAGACCCCCCGGATGAATTGCCATCGTTCTGTGCAGCTCTCGACCTACCGTTGGTGGACCTACCGGATTGGTAAAGGGAATTCATGTTCCCCTTGGACCCCCCTAGCCCATCTGCTTTGCAACAATCAACTCCGACCAAGCAAGTGCCTAAGAAGAGGAAATACCAAAAGCATCAGGGTGCGGGCGGACACCGAAAGATCTTCCCAGGCGACTAGGAGCACAAGGGCGAAAGAATACACCTAGGATGTCCTTGTTTCGAAGACTCTTCATCTTTGCCAACGGTGAGGCCGCAAGTTAATGTTTTGGCCGCTCCCCGTTTTATTTATGTCTCTGTTGAATTTCTCACTGGATGTGGGGTTTCCTTTGTTTGGTTGCTACTCTGGCGGGCACCTGAACGTTGCTCTTTTTTTTTTTTTAACTGCCTCCTTCATTTCCTAGTCTGCCTTTGCCTGGGCCCCAGACTCTGTCAGGCTCTCTGTTTCGGAGAAGAGGGTATCCCTTTTAAGAGAACTGAAAAAGGCTCAACCTGCCTTTGTTTTTATTCAGGAGACTCACTTCCAATCTTGTTCGGTACCCAGATTGTTTGATAGACATTTCCCAGAGGTGTACCACGCGCCAAACCCCAATCATAAGTCCAAGGGCGTGTCTATTTTGTTGCATAAACATGCAAATTTTAAAGTGTCTCAGCACTATGTGGACCCACTGGGACGTTTTCTGTTCGTCAAGGGGATGTGTCATAACAGACAGGTTACCTTGGCGAATGCTTATTTCCCTAATTCAGGCCACCTTGCATTTTGTCGTCACCTAGTGGACGAATTAAAGGGTTTTGCTACTGGCTGTATCATTTTAGGTGGGGATTTTAACATCCCGCTGTTACCCTTACAGGATACCTCCAATGGCAAGTCCAGTATCTCATACTCTATTTTACAGAAAATTAAGTCCCTGCTGAATTCCCTGGCTTTGGTGGATGCTTGGGGTTTGGTGCACCCGACGGGCAGAGATTTTACGTACTATTCTTCTTTGCATAAGAAGCATTCTCGTATTGACTATGTGTTCATTTCGCAGCGTGACTTACCTTTGCTCCAGGCAGCCAACATAGGCATACAATCCTTTTCGGATCATTGCCCGGTATCGATTTCCCTGTCACAATTTGATAAGCCCCCTAGATCATGCAGCTGCCGGTTGAATCCTACCTTACTGAGCGCGAGCTACAGGCCGATTTCTTTGTTGAATTTGGATTTAAAAATATTGGCAAAACTATTGGCCTCTAGACTGACATCTTTCCTTCCAAAACTTATAGGACCAGAACAGGTGGGATTCATGCCGGGAAGGGAAGCTCGGGGACAACGTTATAAAAGCACTTAACTTGGTTCACTACACACATACCCGGGGAATCGAGGGCCTTCTCCTGTCAACCGACGTGGAAAAGGCCTTTGATCGTGTTGCTTGGGACTATTTGTTTGCTACTTACAAACACATAGGGTTAGGACCGCACATGATGGCGTGGATATCGGCCCTATATCACAACCCACGGGCACAGCTTAAAATAAATGGCACTCTTTCGGAAGCAGTGGTTATCAATAATGGCACAAGGCAGAGTTGTCCTCTTTCTCCGTTAATGCAAATCCAGATGTACTAGGTTTTCAGGTAGGCCAGCGCGACTTTAAAATTGCAGCATACGCGGACGACCTTTTATTTTTTTTAACACGGCCACATATCTCAATCCCGAATCTTACCAAAGCCTTCAAACTCTTTGGTTATATTTCCAATATGAAAATCAATTACTCTAAGTCAGAAGCCCTTAATCTTACATTGTCACCTGACTCTCTAGATGCACGCTCTTCCTGCTCGTTCAAGTGGGTAACCTCATCCATCACTTACCTAGGAATGTTTATAATATCAACTTCCTCCCCTTGTTAAACAGCATTCAAGCAGATCTCAAAGGTTGGACTTCTAGACCCTTCTCCTGGTTTGGCAGAACTGCCATATTGAAGATGGTAATATTGCCTAGAATTTTATATCACTTTCATACTTTACCTATACCACTTCCATGTCATTTTTTCAAACGACTCCAGGCCATTTTACGCATCTTCATTTGGAAGGGGCAAAAACCTTGCATAAAGCTTGACACGCTCACGAAACCTAAGGAGGAGGGGGGTATAGGCCTGCCTGATTTTAAACTTTACTATTGTGGGATACATTTAGCCAGAATCCTGGACTGGAACTGCCACAGGGAGCGGAAGGATTGGGTCACCTTGGAGGAAGCCTCCTCCACATTACACCTGAGATTCCTACCATGGATTCCTTGGAGGAAATTGCTGCAGAGTTTCAGCAGCATCCTCTGGTGGGGACCACGCTTAAAGTGTTTCATGCAATGACGAATCACCATAGAGTGTCCTCATCCCCTGGCCCGCTTACTCCTATCACTCGCAATCCGGACTTACTGCCCGGGATGGACCTGCATTTTTCCGCACCGACTGACCAATCGCTGCCCTCTTTTAATAAACACATTGTGTAGACGCTAACACTCTAAAACCCTTTGATTCTTTAAGACGAGACCTGAGCTCTCAGAGCCCCCTCTCATTCTGGACTTACCGCCAGCTGCATAACTATACATAGGTTCTCCAGACTAAAAGACAGCTTCTTAGGCCGACAATTCCTTTTGAACAAATTTGCCTGGCTGGAGCTCCGGTTTCTAGATCTACTTCTCTTATGTACTCCTGGCTCCAAGGAGACAGGGGTGGGACAGCCTCCGGAGCACGAGCACAATGGGAAAAGGCAATCAAAATAAGTTTTACCGATGAGCAATGGAAACGTGCTTCTATTTTTGCACATAAGTGCTTTATCGGCACGAGACTGCAGGAAATGTCTTATAAGCTTCTAACACACTGGTACGCCACTCCGCATAAAATTAAAAAATGGTACCCGTTGTTCTCGAACTCCTGTTGGAGATGTGAGCAAGCCCAGGGCACCATTGTTCACATTTGGTGGGATTGTCCCCTTCTGAGACCCTTCTGGGACAAGGTGTGCAAATTGATCAAAGCCATTATGGATACCACAATCCCTCTCACGCCTGCATGTTGCTTACTGCATATTGCGGATTGCTCCATGCAGCGTTACAAAAAAATCATTGACTAGACATCTGCTGAACGCAGCGAAAGTCCTGATCCCCAGGCACTGGAAATCGAAGGACATTCCCTCCATCCCTGAATGGTTTCGCTCCATAGGGAACATTCACCAAATGGAGGAAACGGTTGCCATTGCCAGGGAATCGTCTGAAAAATTTAATCAGGTATGGTCACCCTGGGTGGTGTTCCGGTACTCTGATCAGTATTTACAACTGGATATGGGATGAAGCTGCTGTTCTGGCTTTGATCTCTTTTTCATACACCCCGGTATATTGAGACCTCAGATAGCTTGTCCTCTACAGTGGTCCTTTTTCTGTGTGTTCTTGCCTGTACCAGAGAGATCTCTTCTTCTCGCTTTTTCAGAAGAAGTAGTCATTTGACCCTCCCCCTGAAGTTTATTCTTACTCTTACTCCTTTCCCGTTTTTCCCTCCCCCTTCCCCCCTCCTCCTCCCTTTTTTTTTTGTCCTAACTAGTATTGGGTAATATTTCAGGTTGGGCTGTTCCCCTTTCCTTTCTTTTGTTATTTGACATAAAAATTGTTTGTTTTCAGAGTATGTATTGATACGTTCTGATTATGTGTTATTGTGCGGTACTCATGTACCCCTGCTGTATTTTGTACTGATTTTTCTTCTTTAATAAAAACTTTTATTGTAAAAAAAAACAAAAACAGTACAATATGAGCCTCATAAAAGGAGAGAGGGAGGCCTCCCCTCCGAAAACAGTCTGCGTATAATCGCAGTAATCTAGGGGCGTTCAGTATTTAAAGACAAAACGTAGTACAACCCCAATTCCAAAAAAGTTGGGACATTGTATAAAATCTACATAAAAAACAGAATGCAATGATTTGCAAATCGCATTACCTCCATATTTTATTCACAATAGAAATATCACATGTTTAATGCATGAGAGCATACACTGCTTTAAAACCTGTATATATCTTTCAGCATTGATGTGGCCTTTCCAGGTGTGCAAGCTGCCCATTCCATACGCTCTAATGCACCCCCATACCATCAGAGATGCAGACTTTTCAACTGGGTGCTGATGCCAAACCAGAAGGTCCCTCTCCTCTTTAATCCTAAGGTTGAGGCACTCATGGTTGCCAAAAAGGTTGTCAAATTTTGATTCTTCTGACCACAGAACAGTTTTCCACTTTGCAACAGACCAATTTAAATAAGCTTTGGTCCAGAGAAGATGGCAGAGTTTATGGATCTTATTCATATATGGCTTCTTCTTTGCATGATAGAGCTTTACCTCACACACAGTGATTTTTTTCTTTAGGATTCCTGAGCATATGCAGTAAAGTCCATCAAAGAACCATCCCTGTTTTTAATGCAGTGCCGTCTGAGGGCCCGAAAATCACGAGCATCTAATATTGCATCTTGGCCTTGTCCCTTGTGCACAGAGATTTCTCCAGATCCTTGGAATCTTTTGATGATATAATGTACTATAGATGATGATATACAGTATTTAATGTCTTTAAAAATTTTAGTTGAGGAACGTTATTCTGAAATAGTTTGACAGTTTTTAGATGCAGCTTTTAGTTTGTATTGGTAATTTTTCAACATTAACACAAAAGTGTAATACATTATGGAAAGCCCACTTTGGTCCAACGTATTAATGAACTGGGTGCATACAAGAAAAAGAGACAAAGTCAAACAGCCCAATAACTCTCGGACCTATGGATGGCTTCCCACTCATTGGTCAGAAGTCAGATAGTTAAGTCACTGAAGATGTAAAAATGTAAAATCCAAACAGTAGACAATGAACCTGAGTATCATTTGCATTGTCCCCAACAGGGGGAACTGTTGAATAATAAAAATAATTAAATGTAAAAAAATAATAAGCACACAGCAAACTATGTTTAACTTTGAACGTATTATTAACTGCTGCCTGTTCCCTTACTTGGATTCTTGTGAGCCCTTCCACTTTATATTTAGTGTCTAGGTCCGGACAAACAATGGGTTAAAAATGTATTCATCTCGTAGGGTGAATAAAAAATGAGTGGAGGAAATAAAGAAAACAGAGGGGAAGGGGAGAAGGATTGGGTAAGATAAGAGAAAACACTTAGAGAAAGATGGGAAAAGACAGGAAGAAAGTGGTATGCCGCGTACACACCATCACTTTATGTGATGAAAAAAAATGACGTTTTTAAAAACGTCACTTTAATTGACTGTGTGTGGGGGAAAACGTCGTTTTATGTCTTGTAAAAAACGACCAAAAAAAATTGAAGCATGCTTCAATTTTATGTGTCGTTTTTCAAAAGTGCACTTTTTACTTCACAGAAATTGACCGTGTGTAGCAAAAAACGTCGTTTTGTAAGACGTTTTTTCATCCACGCATGCCCAGAAGCTACTTCAATGGTAAAACGTGGTGGAACGTAACCTCACTTTGCAAGAACATTGTGAGAAAAACGATGGTGTGTAGGCAACTTCGTCTTTGAAAATTGAAGTTTCAAAAACGTCATTTTTTACTTCACAGAAAGTGTCGTTTTTTTTCATCACATAAAGTGATGGTGTGTACGGGGCAGTAGTGTCTAGGTACCGGGCTATGGCCCTCCTATGTAGGGTACTGTCCATCCAGATCAGGTGGATTCTTACAGGTATTTTATACATGGATTCCATGTTTTTTCAAAGTGGGCTAGCTTGTCCCGGTAGATAGCCACCGTGCGTTCATTGATCATGATCCATGTCAATTTTGCCTTCAGAAGATGAAAAGGGGATTATAGGTGACCTCCAGGATCTCACTATGAATATCCTAGCTGCTGTGAAAATGAATGCAATTAGGCATCTCACATGTCCCAAGATCGCCTCCACCGACTTCCCCAGAAGACCCTGCTGTGGAGAAGTTGTTAGATTCACTTGGGTGAGGGAATAGATAAAATTGTATGTGCGGATCCAAAACTGCCTTACTTTGCTACACGTCCAACAGGTATGGAGGACAGTACCCTCCTGGCCACAACTATGAAAACACCTGGAGGAGGTCCCCTGGACAGCAGATGCCAATCTGACTGGAACTAGATACCATTGCAAGAAAACATTGTAGTTCGCCTCTATCAAGGAGGTATTAATGCCGTCGCATTCTCTTGCGTCGTCTCTAGTCGGCTTTTTCCGGCGTATAGTTAAAGCTGCTATTTTGCGGCGTATAGATAGACTTGCCATGTTAAAGTATGACCGTCGTTCCCTCGTCGAAATTAATTTTTTTTTTTTTTTGCATAAGTCGTCCGTGAATAGGGATGGACGTAAGTCACGTCTAAGTTAAAAAAATGACGTTGTTGCGACGTCATTTCGCGCAAAGCACGGCGGGAAATTTCGAAACGGAGCATGCGCAGTTCAATCGGCACGGGGACACGCTTCATTTAAATGAATCACACCCCCTACCCGCCGATTTGAATTCCGTCGCCAGAATTACACTACGCCGCCGTAACTTACGGCGCAAAATCTTCCTGGATTTGACTTAAAGCCAGGTAAGATACGGCAGTGTAGCGTATCTCTGATACGCTGCGCCTATCCAATTATATGTGGATCTGGCCCAATATGCTCAGTCTGTCTTTAGCTGACATCCACATTAGGTGACTTATTGGAGTTGAGGGAAGGTGAGAAGATTCCAACTGTATCCATATTGGGTTGGCCCGCTTGGAATGAAAGCGTATCAATTGCGCCAATTTTGCTGCATAATAGTATTTGGTTAACTTCGGGACCCCCAGGCCTCCCTTCAATTTGGGGGTAAATAGTGTGTTCACTATTGGTCTCTTGTCCCCCAAATAAATTTCAGGACCTTCTGCTGGAAGAACACAGATCAGAGATATTAATCGTTATCAGTAGGGTACGGAAGAGGTATAAGATTTTAAGTAGAATATTCATTTTTCCTGAGCTCAGCCTGCGGAACCATGATGGGGGACAAGATGTCCACCTGGAGAGGTCTTCTTGTAGTTTCTTATATAGAGGAGGATAGTTTTTGTGATATAAAGATTCAATGGAGGGGGTCAGATTAGACGCAGCTTTTCAAAGATTGATTAACCTCTGCCTCTCTTAACTTCTAAGACATTCTGACTCTCTAAGATGCTCTTTTTTATACCCAATCATGTTAGTGAGGTTTTGCCATTTTAAGTGGTTGTAAAGGCTGGAGGTTTTTTACCTTCATGCATTCTTGAAATATTTGCTTTATTTCAAGAATGTTTTCGCATACAATACAAAATACATAGAAAAAATAAAATTCTAACAAAACATCCTATTTTGCACCCCCCCCCCCCTTAAGATCCGGTATTTTCGCCATTAAAACTTATTTTGGTCATTTCCATTGCTATCATAGCTGCTGCGTAGTTCTCTGTTTGCTTAAATTCATACCATTTCATCCAAATTAATCAATGTCTTTCCTCTGTTCCCTGGTCTCTTCTGCAAAGGTACTCCATCTCAGATATTTAATCTACCCTCTGTATCCATTCTTTTATAGATGGCTTCTCCACTTGAAGCCAGTTTTTTGGAATCAGGGCCTTTGCAGCATTGAGCAGGGGAGGGACCAAAGTTTCTTGATATTGTTTCTTAGTTTTATTGTTCCCATGAAATAACACATTCCAGGGATTTTGAGGGATCTTTTCCCCGGTTATCACTTCAATGTACCCTAAAATACTATACCAGCACTCTTTTATTTTTGGGTATTCCCACCAGATATGTATTGTTGTTCCTGTTTGTTTGCAGTCCCTCCAACACTGGGGAGATCTACTTGGCTGAATTTTATTAATTCTTTCCGGGGTCAGGTGCCATCTTACCAAACACTTATAATTGGCTTCGATAGTAGCAATATCTGTTGCATAGATATAAACTGCTTCTATCATTTGCCTTTCCTCTAACTTTGTTGTTAAATCTTGTTCCCATTTCCTTATATAAGGTAACACCCCACTTCCTTCTAAACAGGGCTTTTTTTCAGGGGGAACTTGGGGGAACTCAGTTCCACCACCTTTGGCTCAGACCCTTTGGTGCCTGCTCACCACAATCACTTGTAAACACAGAAGTCTGGTTTCTGCGTTTACAAGTGACAGCTATGCACTCTGTATGTAATGCAATCCTGGTATTTAATGCCCCATTAAGACCCTTCTACTGTTTGTGAAATCTAAACGGGGTCGTGGTTGAGTTCCTGCACCTATTTTCTGAGAAAAAAATCTCTGCTTCTAAATCTGTTAATATTTCATACATTTGAGAAATTCCATGTTTCATAGGCATTTTAACATTGCAAAGTTTTTCAATTGGATTCAGGGTGTTCTCATCTCTAATTGGTTGAGGGATTGTGCTCACTAAGGCCCAGATTCTTGTACACTGGGCGTATCTCTGCGGCGGCGTAACGTATCCGATTTACGTTACGCCGCCGCAAGTTTTTCAGTCAAGTGCTTTATTCACGAAGCACTTGCCTGTAAAGTTGCGGCGGCTTAGCGTAAATCACCCGGCGGAATTCAAATTCGACGGGTAGGGGGCGTGTATCATTTAAATGAAGCGCGTCCCTGCGCCGAACGAACTGCGCATGCGCCATCCATAAAATATCCCAGTGTGCATTGCTCCAAATGACGTTGCTAGGACGTCATTGGTTTCGACGTGAACGTAAATGACGTCCAGCCCCATTCGCGGACGACTTACGCAAACGACGTAACTTTTTAAAATTTCAACGCGGGAACGACGGCCATACTTAACCACTTGACCACTGGGCACGTAAACCCCCTTAATAACCAGACCAATTTTCAGCTTTCGGTGCTCTCACAATTTGAATGACAATTACTCAGTCATACAACACTGTACCCAAATGAAATTTTCGTCCTTTTTTTCACACAAATAGAGCTTTCTTTTGGTGGTATTTAATCACCGTTGGGTTTTTTATTTTTTGCGCTATAAGAGAAAAAAGACTGAAAATTCTGTAAAAAAAAATAATTTTTCTTTGTTTCTGTTATAAAATTTGGCAAATTTAGTATTTTTTCTTCATTCTTTTGCATAAATGTGAAAGATGAAGTTACGCCGAGTAAATAGATACCCAACATGTCACCCTTCAAAATTGCACACGCTCGTGGAATGGCGCCAAACTTCGCTACTAAAAAATCCCCATAGACGACGTTGCAGGGTATTGTGGAGTATTGTGGGGTATTGCGGAGTATTGTGGGGTATTGCAGGGTATTGCGGGATATTGCAGAGTATTGTGGGGTATTGCAGGGTATTGTGGGGTATTGCGGAGTATTGCGGAGTATTGCGGGGTATTGTGGGGTATTGCGGAGTATTGCGGGGTATTGTGGGGCATTGCGGAGTATTGCGGGTTATTGCGGAGTATTGTGGGGTATTGTGGGGTATTGTGGGGCATTGCAGAGTATTGCGGGGCATTGCGGAGTATTGCGGGGCATTGCGGAGTATTGCGGGGTATTGCAGAGTATGGGGGCATTGCAGAGTATTTTGGGGTATTGCAGAGTGTGGGGGCATTGCAGAGTGTGGGGGCATTGCAGAGTGTGGGGGCATTGCAGAGTATGAGGGCATTGCAGAGTATGGGGGCATTGCAGAGTATGGGGGCATTGCAGAGTATGGGGGCATTGCAGAGTATGGGGGCATTGCAGAGTATAACTTGTATTGCAGAGTATTGCACAGGGAGGGATGGATGGCTGGATCTGTGACTGCATGTGTCACAGATCCAGCCCGCAGCAGCAGCAGGAGACTCCCGTGTGCGCGCCCCATAGGGCGCGCTGGAGCGCGATTCTGGGAGGACGTACATTGACGCCCTCCCAGAGTTAAGCAACCGCCTTGTAGACATATTTCGTCTATAGGGCGGTTGTTAAGTGGTTAACATTGGCTGCGCCTCATATAGCAGGGGCAACTTTACGCCGGGAAAAGCCTAACGTAAACGTCGTAACTTTACTGCGTCGGCTGCGCGCACGTTCGGGAATTTGCATATGTAGCTAATTTGCATACTCGACTCGGAATTCGACGGAAGCGCCACCTAGCGGTCAAAAAAAAATGCAGTTTAGATCCGACGGCGTAAGAGACTTACGCCTGTCGGATCTAATGGATATCTATGCGTAACTGATTCTAAGAATCAGTCGCATAGATACGACGGCTCAGATTAGGACTTACGACGGCGTACATGGCACTGCGCCGTCGTAAGTCCTATGAGAATCTGGGCCTAAGTGCTTAAGTTGTAGGTACTCCCACTTGCTTGCCAGCTGCCACCCGTGCATTGTTAATAATTCTAATCTTGTCCTAATTTGCCCTTATCATTATATCTTTCAATTGTGCCTTTCCCATATATCTTCCCATCCGTGTCAGATTACCTGGGATAAAAAAGTTTGTTCCTGACAGTGGAATTAGTGGGGAGTTGTACTCCCACTTTTCCTGTCGGTATAATCTATCCCATACTTTAAAAATGTTTTAGTTAACTCGTGCATGTCAGAATTAAGTGTCCTAATTTTAGGTGGTATCCAAATATTTCCCCCTAAAGCTCTGTACACACGATCGGTCCATCCGATGAAAATGGTTCCAGTAATTTCTTACGAAACGGACGTAGGGCGGAGCGGCGCGTTGTCGTCACCTAACTAGCTCCAAACGTTTCCCCAGTGGACAGGTGCCTGAGAGTTTGTGTACCGGCCAGCACATCAGATTCAAGGCGATTTTTAATTGCATGATTGTAAGTGCGATTTTACTTTTTGATAAATTATTTTTACCCATTTAATACACTATGTGGAGCTGTTATTGTTTTTTTACATGATAGGCATTGATAACGGTGAAATTGCTTGTGAATGAAACCCATTAGGACCACATATGTCTGAACTGCGAGATTGGGAGTGACTACCTGCTACATGCTGTTCATGATCCCCTGTCATAAGTGATCGTGGAAATCTGGTAAGGAGCCAATCCATAGTCTGGTGGAGGATTCATCACGTTTTTTTGGACACGTTTTTTTAATTCTTAATTTTATTTATATCTATTTAAAACCAATACGATTTTTTTATATGTTTCTTGACCGAAATGTAATTTGGTTTATTTCTTTCTTATTTATCACCATTTTTCATTATTACTGAGGTGTGTTGGGTTTTTTATTCTGCCAGATATATTTCAAAATGATTGTTTTCATAGTTTTAAAAAAACATTGGGGTATCTCTATCGGGAGCATTTGGAATTTATATGGCCGTTTTGGTAGAATCACCATTTTTAATAGATTTATTCTTCCCATCCACGATATAGGTCTCCTCGATAGGTTTTTTATATCTTCTTTCACTTCATTCAATAATGAAACATAATTGGCAAAATATATTTTTCCTATAGTAGGAGTTAATTCAATTCCCAGATATGTTAGTGCTTCTGGTTCCCAGGAGAACAGGAATTCCTGTTGTAAAGCTATTTCCTCTTTCCTTTCTATTCCTAAGTTTAATATTGTTGTTTTTGTGGGGTTTATCTTAAAGTTCGTAAGCTCACCATAATCCTTCAATTCTTTAATTACATTTGGTAGTGGTATCCTTGGCTTAGTTATGTATAGAAGTATGTCGTCCGCAAAAGCAACAACCTTATGTTCTTCTTCTCCAATTCTAACTCCTCCTATATCCGTGTTTTTCCAATTTTTTTCCAACAATGGTTCCAATGCAATCACATATAGGAGTGGTGAAAGCGGACATCCTTGTCTTGTTCCATTAACCACTTCCCTACCGCGTCATTGTGAAATGACGGCGGCAGGAACCCCTCCTCGATCCAGGAGGACGTCATGTGACGTCCTGGGCTTTGCGGGTGGATATCTGAATGATGCCTGCAGCTAGAGGCATCATTCAGATATCCTTCTCTTGTGCCGGCGATTCTGCACAACGTAAGAATGATCATAGCGGCGATTCCGCCGCTAGATCGTTCTTACAGGCGGCGGGAGGGGACATCCCCCCCCTCCCGCCGCCACCCGGTGCTTCTCCGGGCTCTCCCGTGCCATCGGGGGCCCGGAGAACGAATCGTCCGGCGCTGGCAGGAAGCATAGAGATGACTGGTGACCAGATGGTCACCAGTCATCTCTATGACCGTCGGAGGACCCGGGCGCGATGTGATGACGTCACGCCCGGGTCCCCGTAAGTAAACAAAGCCGCATGCTTTCCTGCCTGGAGGAGAGATGTGGGGTCTTATTGACCCTGCATCTCTCCATAAAGAGGACCTGTCACACACATTCCTATTACAAGGGATGTTTACATTCCTTGTAATAGGAATAAAAGTTATAATAAAAAAAATTAAATAAAAAAAAAAAGTGTAAAAAAAGAAATAAATATGTAAAAAAATTAATAAATAAAAAATATATTTTTTAACGCCCCTGTCCCCGAAGTTTGGCACAATTCCATGAGTGTGCGCAATTTTAAAGCGTGACATGTTAGGTATCTATTTACTCGGTGTAACATCATATTTCATATTTTACAAAAAAATTGGGCTAACTTTACTGTTTTGTTATTTTTTTAATTCATGAAACAATTTTTTTCCAAAAAAAAGGCGTTTGAAAAATTATTGCGCAAATAGCGTGCAAGATAAAACGTTTCAATGACCATCGTTTTATTCCCTAGGGTGTCTGCTAAAAAAACATATATAATGTTTGGGGGTTCTGCGTAATTTTCTAGCAAAAAAATTATGATTTGTACATGTAGGAAAGAAGTGCCAGAATAGGCCTGGTATGGATGGGTGTATAACTGCCCTGTATGGAAGTGGTTAAACATTTCAAAAGCGGACGACATACTTCCATTCACTTTGACCCTTGCCATGGGATGTTTGTATAAATTGTCAATCCATCTCATGAATCTTGGGCCCAACCCTATACTTCGTAACGTATCCATCATAAACCCCCAGTCTACTCTGTCGAATGCTTTCTCAGCATCGATCGACATGAGCAAGACTGGGGTTTTTTTCTTTTGATCCCTACGCATTAGTAGCATTGTTCTTATACTATTATCCCTACCCTCCCTACCTGGGACGAATCCTACCTGATCTACATTGATTAATTCAGGCATCAAATTTTTTAGTCTTGCCGCCAGTATTTTTGCGTACAGTTTTACATCAGCGTTTAATAACGCAATAGGCCGATAACTGGAACAGATGGATTTATCTTTCCCTACTTTTGGTATAATTGTAATATCTGCTAAGAGTGATTCTTTTCTAATTTCCTTGTTTTCTCCTGTTTTATTGAAATAGGTGCATAATACTGGTACTAATTGCTCCTGAAATCTTTTATAGTATTTTATCGTGAAGCCATCCGTTCCTGGACTACTCCCCCCCCCCCCCCCCCCGGTATATTTTTTATGGCATTGTTTATTTCTTCATGTGTTATTTGCCTCTCTAGGGACTCTATATTATCTACTGAATATAATGGGCTTTCCGGGCTTATTTCCCCACCTATATCTCTCTTTAGCCACATTTTTAAATACTTGTCTAGTTTCTGCCTCCATTGATTCCCTTAGTTGATTTCTCTTTATCACCAACCTCTGATGTATTCCCCTATCTAAGTGTGTTATATGTAACTGCTCCAAATCGTGTAGTTCACTTATTATCCGTTTCCGTGATATTTCCCTTTCTTTTTTTTCCCTGCTCCTATTGATATTCATTTTCATCAATGATACATCTGGAGTATCATTGATGTTAAAAAATTGTTCTATTTCCACTGTTATTTTTTTACCCACTTCTTCATCTTCTAAGAGTTCTTCGTTAAGCTTCCATGTCCCTTTCCTTTTTTCCTTATGTTGGAATCTAATTTTCACTGTTACAGGGGCATGGTCCGAGATTGTTGTTGTTTCTATTACAGTTTCTCCCACATACTCCAGGATTGCATGGTCAACCAGAATATAGTCCAGTCTCGTGTATGTGTCGTGCACCGACAAGTGGAATGTATAATCCCTTTTACTTGGATGGGCTATTCGCCATATATCAACCAACTGATGCATGTACATTTTTTTTTTAATCAGTTTTAGTTGTTTACCTCTCGTCGGTGCACCAGACGTGCTATCGAGACCGTGATCCATAGAGGTATTAAAGTCTCCGGCCACAATCAAGTATCCTTGTTTGAAGTCCACTAAGGCTTCTAAGATCCCTTTTAGATATTTCTGGGGGTCTTTATTAGGGTAGTATATATTAGCTAATGTATACCTAATTCCCTGTAGGGTCCCTTTCAAAAACAAGAAACGGCCTTCTGGGTCTACTTTTCTATCTTCTAATCTGAAACTAATATTTTTCCCTATGACAATAGAAACTCCTTTTGCCCTTTTATTTGGGGAATCCCCCTAGTACCAGACTGGGTATATATTTATTCGGCGTAACATCATCTTTCATTATATACAAAAAAAATTGCGGTATATACTATGTATTTTTTTTTTAATTCAATACAGTGTATTTTCTCCAAATAAAATCGCTGCGCAAAAAACATGTGACCTAAGACTGCCATTTTATTTTCTAGGGTCTCTACTTAATAATTTTATATATATATATATATATATATATATATATATATATATATATATATATAATGTTTGGGGGTTCTAAGTAATTTCCTATACTTAAAGGGGTTGTAAAGCCTTCTGTTTTTTCACCTTAATGCATCCTATGCGTTGAGGTGAAAAAAAACCTTGCACTGTCCCCCTGAGCCACTGTTTACTTACCTGAGCCCTGAACTTCCATTGGGGACGATCCCGCGTTGTTCTCCCCACGGCTTCACGGCTCTTCTCTGGATAGATTGATAGCAGCCATTGGCTCCTGCTGCTGTCAATCAAATCCAATGACACGGCCGCTGGGGGGTGGGTCCGAATCATACACTCGGCAGCTATGTACGCCGAGTGTATGACACAGGAGCGCGCCCGCAAGGTAACCCCCTCGGGAGAGAGCTTCCTAGAGAGGGTTATCTATTGCGGGGAGGACCCCCGAGAGCCACTGTGGGACCCCAAAAGAGGACAATCGGGGCCACTCTGTGCAAAACGAACTGCACAGTGGAGGTAAGTACGACATGTTTGTTATTTTTTTTTTTTTTATACGTGAACCCATAGTATCAATTTAAGCAAGTGGCTCTATTGCATTCTCATCCAAACATGTTTTAGGTTCTTGGAGCTGGAATGGGATGGTATTTAGGCAGAATATAAGACAGAAAAAAAAGTACAGGAGGTACATCACCAATGTGGCAATGTTTTTTTATAGTCCAACAAGCACGCAGGAGCCGGCGGGCTCTGAAAACCAGTTTCACCCTCTGGCTATATAACATTGCAGGGGTTTGTAAACCACATAAGTGACTGAACAGAATTACAAATATTTTAAAGGCAAAATAATACGCACAATATAAGAATTTGTTTTAGGCTGTTTGCATGGAGTGTTGACCTAATACACGCTGGCAAGCATGTATGCATGTAGGGTACCTGTTATATAACCAGTGTCAGTCATTAATAATTCCTACACCTGCTTCAAAAGTTTCCTCCAGGTAAACTTTATTTAATCTGCTCCACATACACCATTGTTCCACCTTCCTTAACTGCTTCTGTCAGCAGATTTTACAGCGCGCAGAGAGACAATTGGGCACCGTGTCATGAAGTAAACTGGGGCAATGTAGCTGATAAATATGTATGACAGGAAAACTCCCCACTGATCACGGTGGTGTGTCACAGCGATACGCAGAAAACGGTCACAGTGCCGAGAATAGCCTCAGATCGCTCACCGACAAACACAGCTCCACGGCTGAAGACGTAATCATGAAATATACAAAACTCTCTTGTGGCATATAGTCTAATCAATCTCATTCCAAGCCATAAAAGCTGCGTTTTTCAGGTCAGACCTGACAATGATTAGTCACAACGCTATCATAACGTTTCATGGCTTCATTTACCATTCTGTAATTTTAAAGGGAACTTGTCTAGATGATTGTCACCACCGAAGCTTCCATTCAGCAATGAAAGCTGCCTTGGTCCATCCCCTAGTGTTGCTAGTCTTTGAGCAGGATTGTCACTGTGTGTGATATTCTATAGAGGTTTTTTCTCTCTTTTGTTTTTTGCTTTTATGAAGGCTCCATAGCCGAAATGCGTCAGTTTTATAGCTTGTACCAGTGTACCTATGTAAAAAATAAAGTACTTTTATTTAAGAACATCCAAGATGCTAGCCTTCGTGATTCAAGAATTTTACCTATGGGACCTGAAAGCCCTGGCTAGAGCCCCGGATCACATTTCATTGACTTCCACATTAGCAGTAGAGCTGCGGTAGCAATTGGTTTATTCTATAGATGTACTCTAGTTCTATTTCCAGGGGTCAGGCAAGTTGAATCATCTTAGACTGAACAAACTGAAAGTTTTTGGCTTTCTTTAGACAAACAGGCTCCACGTAAGTCTATGAAGCGTCAGATGTCAGCGGTGACCATGTCCGCTGACATCCGATCCGCTAAAATCACACTAATGGCGATACGTCGCCATCCGTCCTGGCGGATCGGATCGGGTGAGATCTGATGAAAACAGACATGCTGTCCGTTTCATCCGATCTCTCCATAGCAAACAGCGGCACTCGACAAGCCCCTCCCTGCTCAGTGAGCAGAGAGGGACCGGTCATCCGCCGACTCAGTGGAAATCAACGGAGAGATCTCCCGCTGAGCTGGCAGACCGCAATGGATCCGCCCCGTGTGGAAGGGGCCTTAGAGCCAACTTGGGACAGACAGCTGCAGCATCACACCAATGCTGAGGCATGGAGGCGAGTATAAATGTTTTTTTTTTGTACCCCAAACTTCTCTTTTAAAGTGTATCTAAACTCAAGAACAAAATATATTACATTGCAGTTTACCAGTCTTTTTTCTAATATTGGCCTTTCTTTACTTTATTTTCACCTAGTGATTCCTCCTGTAACACACTTCGGGGCAGATCCACAAAGAGAGTACGCCGGCGTACTTTCAAATTTCCTGCGCCGTATCTTTGGTTTGAATCCTCAATCCAAGATACAACGGCATCTGGGTTAGATCCGACAGGCGTATGGCTTTGTACGCCTTCGGATCTTAGATGCAATACTTCGGCGTCCGCTGGTTGGAGTTCTTGTTGTTTTCCGCGTCGAGTATGCAAATTAGCTATCTCCGACGATCCACGAACGTACGCTAGGCCGTCGCATTCTCTTACGTCGTCTCTAGTCTGCTTTTTCCGGCGTATAGTTAAAGCTGCTGTTTTGCGGCTTATAGTTAGACTTGCCATGTTAAGTATGGCCGTCGTTCCCGCGTCGAAATTTAAATTATTATTTTTTTCGGGATGGACGTAATTCACGTCCTTGCGACGTCATTTAGCGCAATGCACGGCGGGAAATTTAGGGACGGCGCATGCGCAATTCATTTGAATTACGCTGCCAGAGATAGACTACGCTGCCGTAACTTACGGCACAAAATCTTTAAGGATTCGAACTAAAGCCAGGTAAGGTATGGCGGCATAGCGTATCTCTGATACGCTGCGCGGGTGCAGATCTCTGTGGATCTGCCCCTTCCTGTCCTAGTGTGACAACACTCACTTACTGTACTGTACCCATGGAGAACCAGTGTTGTCAGTAAGTGTGTTAGGACCACAGCGCAACCTCCCCTCTCCTCAATCCCAAAACATAAAGTGGAGGTGTTCTGTAGTTCAAATATGTGAAATGGGCAGGGCTTGATAACGCTTCTTGAGAAAACACTGCAGAGAGGGCAGGCAGCCATCAGCTCACAAGATTTCAGGCAGAATCAGCAGGATTTTTTGTTTTTGTTTTACACTTACCAGACAGATATAGATGAAACACTTTCATCTATATATCTTACAGACCAAAAGAGAGCAAATTAGAGAAGCTCATTGATAGGGATTACATACCTTTTACATACCTTTTAATGTGATAGTAAGGCCCCGTACACACGACCAAACATGTATGCTGAAACTGGTCTGCGGGCCAGTTTCAGCAGACATGTTTGGTCGTGTGTAGGCCCGAGCGGGCCGAATTCCAGCAAACATTTGCCCGCCGGGCCTTTTCCCAGCGGACAAATATTCCTGGACGTGTTTTAAAACCGTCCGCTGGAATCCTGCCCGCTCGGACATGTACGGTCGTCAGTACAGACCTACCGTACATGTCCGAGCGCCCGCCGTCCCTCGCATGCGTCGAATGACTTCGACGCATGCGTGGAAGCCTTTAAATGGCAGGGCCGCCCACGTCTCCGCGTCATCGCCGCGTCATCGTCGCGGCGACGACGCGGACACGCCCCGCGTAATGTTTACGCGCGGACTTCTGTACGATGGTGTGTACAACCATCGTACAGAAGCCCTCTGGCAGACATGTACGGTGAAAACGGTCCGACGGACCGCTTTCACCGTACATGTTTGTTCGTGTGTACCCGGCCTAAGATTTACTGCCTTGCCTTCATTAAATCAGCCAGTTACAGTGTCGGGACAAAGTCATCTAGAGCCCAGGGCGAACGTGCTAAATTGACCAAGATGTATGATTATGTGTCAGCAAAAATCCCCCCCCCACAAGAAAATCGAGCACTTATCTGCATGCTTACCCCCCTTCCTCCCAGTACAAATCCGCCCCCTTGCTGAAATCCCCCTCCTGGTACAAATCTTAGTCCCCCCATTCCCCTAAGCTCAAATCCTCGCTCTCCCCATATATTCCCAGCACAACTCCCCCCCCCCCAAAAAAATGCCCCCATCTGATCCTAGCACAAATCCTTAGCCCCTCAAATTTTCCCTCTGGGCACAAATCCTCCCGCCACTCCAAAATCTCCCCTCCTAGCACAAATACCCCCAATCATCCCATCTAGCACAACCACTCCTCCCCCCTAAAAAAATGTACGATCTTAGGACAAATCCCCCCTACCATATTACCCTTTCTAGCACAAACCCCTGAAATTCCCCCTCCTAGCACAAATCCTCTTCACCCCTCCCAACACAAATCCCCCCCTAAATCATCTCTCCTAGCTCACCTCTTCAAATTTCCCCATCTAGAATCATTCTTATCCCCCTGCTACCGACCCCTAAATTCCCCCTCCCAGCAAAAATCCCTGCCCAATCTCTGCGTCTTTCCCCCTCCCACCTCACCTCTCATGCTACCAGAGTGTACAGGGAAGTCACCTTTACTGCCCACCCCTTGTCCCAGCCATGTTAATATCCCCAAAAACATGTCTACCATCTTGAAGTCCTTTATTTTCACCTGGTGGTTTTCACACTTCCTGTCTTAGGGTGTCACCCCAATGCCTTGTACACACGATCGGTTTTCCTGGCGGTAAAAAGTCAGCCGGGAAAACCGATAACCTGCTTGGTAGCTTTTTCCCCCCACACACGGCCGGGTTTCCCGACAGGAAAACTGCCATGAGAGCTTTGGTCCGGAAACCCCGGCCGTGTGTATGCTCCACCGCAGTGTTTCCCATAGGGAAACTGTCGGCTTAAAAACCGCTGGGATTCCCGGCGGGAAAAAAGAGAACGTATTCTCTTTTTTCCCACCGGGATTCCCGGCGGTTTTCCTGTCGGGAAAACTGCGATGAAGCATACACACGGCCAGGATTCCCAGCCAAAAGCTCTCATGGCAGTTTTCCTGCCAGGAAAACCGGTCGTGTGTACGAGACATAAGACAGGAAGTATGTTAGTACTATAGAGCCCCTTTCTCTCTCTCTCTGCATTTAATCAGCCAGTTACTGTGCTATTCATACACATTCAGTTATAAAGGAATGAGTTGGCAAGCCTAATGGGCAAATTTCCAAAATGATATGTTTACTTTTTTGAAATCCTTCATACCAGAGAAATATGTTATAGTTTGTTCAGGAAAGCTAATCGGCACTATGTACTTATGGGCTGAAGAATAAAATTTGCTTTTAAAAGGCAGTCGTTGCGGGCTAAAAAATGGCCACACGCGCTTTTATCGAAAAGGAAGCAGACTACAGACTACTGAATGTTATGAAATATTCATGCACTTCTACCCACTGTCTATTTGACTGATTAGCACTTTAAGACCATTAGGTATGGATACCTGGGCTGGACCACTTTGAGACATGTACTGAAACTATACTTTCAAGAATGCACACGTAACTGGGCAAAAAACATCTTTGTGGTCAATACATTTTGTCTTTTGTTATATTACATTTATATGTGGATGTTTTGGAACTACAACCATAGATCAGAAACATGAGAAAGAAGCTTCCGTGTTGCTCATGTCACCCAAACAGATTCTCCCTTTCATCCTCTATTACTAACATTTGATGGGTAGGACTTGCGTAATCTCCTGAGGATAGTAACCCTGTGGAGTTTAAAACGATAAAGCATTCTGTACCCAAAAGAAAATAGGTTTCTGTTTATAGTGAGATCAGGATAAAAAGCTGAGAGGACATAGGCTATAGGGCTGTGATGTCTGCTTTATTGTTTCTGCAGTGTGTTCCATACATCTGTATGTTTGGCAATGTCAAAAACTGATGTATATGGCAACTGTTATTTCACTTCTATAGCACCAAAGCCATCTTGAGGTAGCAATCTTAAAGCAAACCTGTGTTTAGTTTTAGGATATTATACTACATCGCAGCACCCAAGGTACAGTGATTCGAAAAAGTATTCATACCCCTTGAAGTTTTCCACATTTATGTTTTGTTACAACCAAAAGCGTCAATGTATTTTCTTTGGATTTTATGTGATAGACCAACACAAAGTGGCACATAATTGTGAAGTGGAAGGAAAATGATGAATGGTTTTCATTTTTTTTTTTTTACACATAAATATGTGAAAAGTGTGGCTGCATTTGTATTCAGCCCCCTTTACTCTGATACCCCTAACTAGAATCTAGTGGAACCAATTGCGTTCAGAAGTCACCTAATTAGTAAATAGAGTCCACCTGTGTGTAATTTAATCTCCGTAAAAATACAGCTGTTCTGTGAAGTTCTCACAGGTTTGTTAGAGAACCTTAGTGAACAAACAGCATCATGAAGGCCAAGGAACACACCAGACAGGTCAGGGATAAGCTGTGGAGAGGCTTAAATCAGGGTTAGGTTATAAAAAAATATCCAAAGCTTTAGACATCTCACAGAGCACTGTTCAATCCATCATCCGAAAATGGAAAGAGTATGGCACAACTGCAAACCTACCAAGACATGGCCGTCCACCTAAACTGACAGGTCAGGCAAGGAGAGCATTAATCAGAGAAGCAGCCAAGAGGCCTGTGGTAACTCTGGAGGAGCTGCAGAGATCCACAGCTCAGGTGGGAGAATCTGTCCACAGGACAACTATTAGTCGTGCTCTCCACACATCTGGCCTTTATGGAGGAGTGGCAAGAAGAAAGACATAAGAAGTCCAGTTTGAAGTTTGTGAGAAGCCATGTGGGGCACACAGCAAACATGTGGAAGAAGATGCTCTGGTCAGATGAGACTAAAATTGAACTTTTTGGTCTAAAAGCAAAACGCTATGTGTGGTGGAAAACTAACACTGTACATCACCCTAAACACATCATCCCCACCGTGAAACATGGTGGTGGCAGCATCATGTTGTTGTGATGCTTTTCTCCAGCAGGGACAGGGTCAGAGTTTATATGAAGATGGATGGAGCCAAATGCAGGGCAATCTTAGAAGAAAACCTGTTAGAGTCTGCAAAAGACTTGAGACTGGGGTGGAGGTTCACCTTCCAGCAGGATAACGACCCTAAACATACAGCCAGAGCTACAATGAAATGGTTTAGATCAAAGCATATTCATGTGTTAGAATGGCCCAGTCAAAGTCCAGACCTAAATCCAATTGAGAATCTGTGGCAAGACTTGAAAATTGCTGTTGAAAGACGCTCTCCATCCAATCTGACAGAGCTTGAGCTATTTTGCAAAGAAAAATGGCAAAAATGTCACTCTCTAGATGTGCAAAGCTGGTAGAGACATCCCCGAAAAGACTTGCAGCTGTAATTGCAGTGAAAGGCGGTTCTACAAAGTATTGACTCAGAGGGACTGAATACAAATGCACGTCACACTTTTCACATATTTATTTGTAAAAAAAAAAATTGAAAACCATTTATCAATTTCTTTTCATTTCAAAATTATGTGCCACTTTGTGTTGTTCTATCACATTAAATCCCCAAAAAATACATTTACGTTATTGGTTTTAACATGACAAAATGTGGAAAATTTCGAGGGGTATGAATAATGTTTCAAGGCACTGTACAATGGTTCAGTTTATTTTCAGAGTGCCCTATTATACAAATTATTATTAGAGCTCAAAATGTTAAGTTAAGTCCTGTCCCTGTTCACCTCCATAATGACTTCTGAGGTGATCAATTTAATAGCCCAAAGGTAAGGCTAGGGATGGGGCACACTTTATTAGTCCAGGCTCTGGTCAGAATATGCATATTAAGTCTAATGGGACACCCAAAAATAAACCAAGATAGTGTGTTTATTTTACTTTTACGTCCCCTGCTGCATTCATGTCCTGGCTAATAGACATTGCATACGGAGGGTTCTAGAAGTGATAATCTTAACCCGCAGCTCTCCTCAGGCTGATATCCACATACCCCTTCTGCCTGGCCTGCCACTCATCCACTCATTATTGAGTGTTTTCACACATGATATATCACTCTAGCATACCTCCCAACTGTCCCTGATTTCGAGGGACTGTCCCTGATTTGGAGCAATGTCCCTCTGTCCCTCATTCTCCTCATTTGTCCCTCATTTTGGTCTGATCTATATAGATGTATATAAAATGCACCTTTTATCTATCAAAAAGTGTTTCCCAGCGCTAAACCTTTCAACTGATTTATAAATTGCTGTATTTGTAAATTCCAAAAGCCAATATAAAGGAATAGTAGTGGTAAAAAAAAGAACTTGTGGGTTTAACCAATCTTATTTTTTTTTGTACAATTCTCCTTTAAGGGGGCGTGGCAAGGGGTGTGTCCTATGCCTGCATACTTTTGCTGATAGGTGTCCCTCATTCCCATCTCAGAAAGTTGGGAGGTATGCTCTAGTTGCAGCTAAAGAGCCATACTGATCACAGGGGCTATTACCTGAAGAGCCACAGCAGACTTACCTACACCTGCCAGCTTTAGTGAGGCTTTCTGACTCCGTGCCTCCTACTTTAGAACATCATCCCAGGATCCATCCATACCCCTACAGCCACTATCTTTCCCAGCAACGGACCTATCAGGATCTTCTGTCACTATATGGATCAAAACTCACATTCCTTTATTATGGGATCCATAATCCATGTGTTAAGCCCCATACACACTATCAGTTTTCCTGCAGGTTTTCTCTTCAGGTTTACCAAAACCATGTAGTGCAAGGGCCTGCCTGATTGCATACAAATTGAAACTCTTGAGGTTTGACCTCATATTAGATGGTTTTGGTAAACCTGAAGAGAAAACCTGCAGGAAAACTGATAGTGTGTATGGGGCTTAAGCTACTGCATGCACACATAGCTAACCCAAATCACCTCTTGGGCTAATTATTCCCTTTCCCCTCTTGTCCCTCCGCAGCTCGAGCCTCCAAGGGGTTGACACATAGATACATCTCCTAGACACACAGGCCCAGATTCACAAAGCACTTACGCTGACGTATAATAAGTTACGCCGACGTAAGTGCAAATGTGCGCTGTCGTATCTGTGCGCCAGACCCACAAACAGATATGCGCCTAAAACCAAGCTACACCCCGCCGATGTATCTTGCTTACGCCGGCGTAGGGTGGGCGTACATTTAGGCTGGGAGCATGGTGCCGCTCTCATTGATTAGCCATTCAAACATGCAAATGAAGGAAATACGGCGATTCACGAACCTGCGTGCGCCGGACGCAGGCTACGCTAGGTGCACGTAAGTTGTATGTCCGGCGTAAAGTTATTCCCCATAAAGGAGGTGCAACCCAGCAGCAGACATGCCGTGGAGCAGGGTCGGACTGACCATTCGGGGGCCCCATCAGGGTTACCAGCCTCAGTTAAACCAAGGACAGTATGTAAAAATCTGTGTTTTAAAAAAAATCCCAAGATTATAGCTGCCCCATCTCTCCAGTACCTTTTCAGTGTGTGTATACTGTGTGTATACTGTGTGTCTGTGTGTGTGTGTGTGTGTGTGTATACTGTGTGGCCCCATAATCTATTGCCTGGGGCCCGATAATCTCTTATTGCCCAGGGGGCCCCATAATATCCTATTGCCCGGGGGCCTCATAATCTCCTATTGCCCGGGGGCCCCATGAGTTGTCAGTCTGCCCCTAACGTGGAGGTGTTTCAATGTGCCAATTGACTTGGTGTCTGGACTTTTTTGTTTTTTGTGTTGCATGTTCCTGTACCCAGTTTGTGGTTGTGTGACACAGCTTGCGTGCATTACCCTACATTGTCTAGCAGTTTCCCCACACTTGTGGCTGTCAAGCAGCAACATGATTTTAGATAATTCATTTTGATTAAACTTTAGTATCATTATTCATTGGGGCTTATTTACTAAAGGCAAATCCACTTTGCACTACAAGTGCAACGTGCACTTGAAATTGCACTAAAAGTGCATTTGGAAGTGCAGTCGCTGTAGATCCGAGGGGAACATGCAAGGAAAATAAAAAATAGCATTTTAGTATGCACATGATTGGATAACAAAATCAGCAGAGCTTCCCCTCCTTTCAGATCTACTCCTCAGATTTACAGCAACTGCACTTCCAAGTGCACTTACTACAATTTCAAGTGGATTTGCCTTTTGTAAATAACCCCCATTGAGTCTCTCAGTCATTACAGACTTTCTTTTCGGTTTTCTTCTCTCCTCGGGGAGAAAATTATTTTTTTTTGCTTTGAGGCTATATTACTGAACCATACTGGTATGAGTAGATAGGATTTATTACTTTGATTCATGCCTTGTTCACCTTTTGCTTTTTTTTGTCCTAGAAGCAGTGGCGGTGCGTCCATAGAGGACGCAGGAGCGCCGCTCCCTCTCGCTCCTGCACCGCCACTAAAAACAGAAAAATAGATTCATGCATTGCATGAATCTATGTATTGTCACCAGCGCTGCTGCCTTCCACTATTCAGATGGCCGGCCCCCCTGGCGAGTGCCGGACATCTGAATAACGGCAGCTGGTTGGCTGTGGAAGTGTCTATCAGAGCCTGTGGGCTGTAATCAGCTTCCAAATAATTAACCAGGGGACGCACGGGGTGTGCGTTCCCTGCATAACACTGACCCGCATCTCAGCCACTCAGGTTCACCGGATCTGGTTACCGGTACCCTGATTGGCTGAAGCGACATCGAGGGCGGGACTACATCGAGGGATCGTGGAGGAGGACGGCTGACCAAGAAAGGTAAGTGCCGAGCAGGGGGGGCAATCTGTCGGCATTTTAAGTGGCAATCTGGCGGCATTTTAGGGGAAAACTGGCGGCAATTGATGGGCACAGTGGTGACAATGGCACAGTGGCTGCATTTGGCATGGCACAGTGGCGACAATTGATGGGCACAGTGGCGACAATGGCATGGCACAGTGGCTGCATTTGCATGGCACAGTGGCGACAATTGATGGGCACAGTGGCGACAATGGCATGGCACAGTGGCTGCGTTTGGCATGGCACAGTGGCGACAATTGATGGGCACAGTGGCTGTGTTTGATGGCATGGCACAGTGGCTGCATTTGATGGCATGGCACAGTGGCGAGAATTTTATGGCACAGTGGCTGCGTTTGATGGGCACAGTGGCTGCGTTTGATGGGCACAGTGGCGGCAATTGATGGGCACAGTAAGGCTGCAATTGATGTTTTATTTATTTAAAGTTTTGAGCACCAGCCGCCACTGTCTAGAAGTGATAAGCCACTGTGAGTAAAGAAAAGGTAAAGAAAAGTTCCAACAAGACTGTGGGGGTTATTTACAAAAGGCAAATCCACTTTGCACTAAAAGTGCAAACTACAAGTTCAAAGTGCACTTGTAATTGCACTGAAAGTGCATTTGGAAGTGCAGTCGCTGTAGATCCGAAGGGAACATGCAAGGAAAATAAAAAACAGCATTTTAGCGTGTACATAATTGGATAATAAAATCAGCAGAGCTTCCCCTCATTTCAGATCTACCCCTCAGATCTACAGCGACTGCACTTCCACTTGTAGTTTGCACTTGTAGTGCAAAGTGGATTTGCCTTTAGTAAATAACCCCCTGTATTTAGGATGTAGATACATACATTCTCTCTGCCCGTATATAGGCACTGTTATATTGCTCCATCTATGGACTGAGTGATAGTGAGCCCTTTTCTCCATACAAAAAATATTTGCATCCATTGTTTATAAAACAAAAACCTACCCTTACGAGCAAGAAGATGGTAGCATTTTATTAAAGCTACCAGGCTTATTAGATCTATAACAGCTAAACTCACGGGACTTCAGAGCACAACACATTATAATGCCGTCTGGTTTTCAACTGACCATAATCCAATCTACTCAAGGGTTGACTTAGAAACACTGAGCCTGTTATTTTCTCAGCTTCAGCTCAGGGCTTATATTGCTACTAAAACAGATAAAAAATGATGTGTTAGTCAATATTATCAACTTTCCAAGCAGAAGGGGTCTCCCTTGGGTTCTTTAAAAGGTTAATCTGTAAAACAAAGAAAATCATTTTCTGGAGGTGGCTTTCGGAATAACTGGCGACAGATACTTCCATCAAACTCATCAAGAGGTTTTTACTATCATGCTAAAAGTTACCATGCCTGTATTTTTTTCAATATGTTTATTGTAGGTTTCTGATAAAATATAACAAGTAAGCCCATGCAGGGGCTGAGCTAAACATTCTCATGCAAATACAGGCATCAGAAATTGTCAAAACATCAGGAATTCAGTCCAAAAGTAAGGAGGACAAGCAGGGAAGTCAGATTATATATTCCAATCATTGGCAGGCTGTCCTCTTTGGGGCAACAGTACCCCCCCCCCCCCATAGGTATAAATAAACTAAGGTCCAGATTCTCAAAAAAACGCCTATCTTTAGGCGGGTCGTAACTTAGAGCGGCAGGTCCCGTATTCAGAAACATTTTCCGCTCTAAGTTACGGCGGCGTAGTGTATCTGATACGGCGTAAGCCCGCGTAATTCCAACTAGGCTAGTGTGGGCGTGTTTTATGTTAATGTATCGTGACCCGACGTGATTGGCCTTTTTTAACGAACGGTGCATGCACGAGCATGCTCAGTATCACGTTGATTTTTCAAATAAATTTCAAATTAAATTGCGCCCGCTCAATGCCTAGTCGACATGAACGTAACTTACGTCCAGCCCCATTCACGTACGACTTACACAAACGACGTAAAACATAAAAAATTTGACGCTGTTCCGACGTCCATACCTAACATTAGTACGCCTCATCTAGGCCTCATAGAGCAGGGGTAACTATACGCCGAAAAAAGCATTACGCAAACGACGTAAAAAAATGTGCCAGCCGCACGTACGTTTGAGAATCGGCGTATCTAGCTCATTACCATATTCGACACGTAAATCGACGGAAGCGCCACCTAGTGGCCAGCGTAAATATCCAACTTAGATACGACGGCGTAAAAGACTTACGCCGGTCGGATCTAAGACAAATCTATGCGTAACTGATTCTAAGAATCAGGCGCATAGATACGACGCCTCAAACTCAGTTACGACGGCGTATCTAGAGATACGCCGGCGTAACTCCTACGAGAATCTAAGAATGTAAAAAGAAAAGGAATGCCTCGTACACAGGGTCAGACTTTTGACTGTGCATAAGTCTGCCGTGAGTCCGTCGGAAGTCGGACGGTGAGAAAGAGAACAGGTTCTCTATCTAAGGTCCGTCGGACTTCTGACAAAAAAAGCCTGATGGAGGCTACACACGGCCGGACTTTCCAAGAAAAAAAGCCTGTCTGACTTTTTTTCTCGGAAAGTCCGGCTGTGTGTACGCGGCAAAAGAGTGCAAAAAAAAGAAAAGAGCATGGAGAGGGACCGAAGAGAAAGGGGACCACAGACTCGGGATCGGCAAAGGAAACAATTATAAATGATCAAAGCTGGCCAAAAGCAGAGAGAAGAAAAAATAACTGTTCCAAGGTCCCCAGACCTTAAGGAATTTGGAATGCGAATCCTTCAGGATACTGAACCAGCAAGGCCACCATATGAGTTTTCACACCCAGGAAGGCAACAGACAGGGTTTTCCAGGTATGCGCAATGCTAAGCTACCTATTTAAATGCATATCGGCCAATCAGCATTTCGTTTCATTGCCTCATCCATGGACAGATCTGCCACTGAGGATAGTAAAAGATCTGCCCTCAATTTTTTGCTCAACTGCAACCTGCTTGGATGTTGTTCTTGACCTGCTGATGAAAACAGACCTTGAACAATCCTCTGTAAAACTTGAAGTCAGTTCCAAAAAGTTGTGTGGGGCCAACAACAATGCCCCAGTTGAAGTACTTTTGTACGAAACGCGTAGGGCTTGGTACACTACTCCACTTATTGCCCCTTTATTTTATCTGTTCATATTGTAATCACTTTTATGCCCTGTTGGTTTTTATTCAATAAAACCTGCAATTGATCTGCGCTATCGGAGCCCTCCTCTCCTTTTTCTTTCCTCCATGTCCTGGCAGATCGATTGTTTTTGGAGTCTTGCTTCATCGTGCCATCTATAGTCCTGTAAGGGATTGATAGATTGGAAGTCTTTTTTCATCCTTTGAGGGCTGCATCGACATCCAGTGCACCCCGAGTTATTCTCTGGTTTGGGATATCTTCAACAAGGGTCGTCTACGGCTGTACGTTGGGTCCATAGTCTTTATCCACGGCTTCCAGCAGTGAGAGTCCTCAGACAAGCCTTTGGGGTTTTCCATTTGGATTTCCCATGCTCTTATGATCTGCTGTCGTTGACAGGTAGATCCATCAGTTCTGGTAAGAGTATTCTACCTCTCTGTATTTCCTTGCCAGAAGGGTTACGTGATGGTCTACTTGGTTCTACATCCAGGTTCACCATTTCTTTTTATTGTCTCTTAAATGGACATTTATTATTATTTTTCACTTTTATGTGAATATAATTTCATTATTATTGTTTGCTCACTTTTTGGGACTCATTCCATTTATGTATGGTCCCTCTGAACACTTAGCGCTACATCTTTATCACAGTCACATTTTGAATTTTAGTCACATTTTATGCAGCAGCTTGTTGTTCTATATTTTTTTAGACTAGTGCACATTTTTTATATTCTTACAACAACAATATATACAGTGCCCTTAGTGGTCAATTTTGGCGGTTTCATTATTGCAAATATTGTGCAGGGTAGCTTAAAGGGGTTGTAAAGGTTTGTTTTTTATTTTCTAAATAGGTTCCTTTAAGCTAGTGCATTGTTGGTTCACTTACCTTTTCCTTCGATTTCCCTTCTAAATGTGTTTTTTCTTTGTCTGAATTTCTCACTTCCTGTTTCTCCTCAGTAAACTTGCCCCCATCATCCGAGCTGTTCTGGTTAGTCAGCGTGCTCGCAGCGTCTCCCCGCAGGGATGTAGTCCCAAGGGAGGGTGCAAGCACACTGACTAACCCCCAGCCAGAACAGCTAGGATGAGCATAGCGTCTCTCTGCAGGGATGTAGTCCCAAGGGAGGGGGTGAGCACACTGACTAACCCCCAGCCAGATCAGCTCGGATGATGGGGGCAAGCTTACTGAGGAGAAACAGGAAGTGAGAAATTTAGACAAAGAAAAAACACATTTAGAAGGGAAATCGAAGGAAAGGATAAGTGAACCAACAATGCACCAGCTCAGGGGTCTCCAAACTTTTCATACAAAGAGCCACTTTATTGCCCTTCAGACTTTAGGAGGGCCGGATTGTGGCCAGCAGGGGCAGAAAATGTCACGGGCCCAGCATCAGTGAGAATAAATATGGCCTCAGGGTTGGTGGTCAATAGGAGGAGGAGCATTCCCCCTATTAGTAGGAGGAATGGTATTTCATCATTGGTATCTGTGGAAGATATAGTGCCCCATTGTTGGTGTCAGTGGGAGGAATAGTGCCTCATATCAGTGGAAGGAATTGTGCCCCTAGGGCCGGATTAAGACTAGAAAAAGGGCCACAACTCGGGCCGCAGTTTGGAGGCCCCTGCACTAGCTTAAAGGAACCTATTTACAAAATAAAAAACAAACCTTTACAACCCCTTTAAGGGCATGATTGTCCAGTCGGTGAAGGACATTTTTAAGTCCACATGGTAACAAGGATTTCCCAGACTTTGGTGAACATATGTGAAGTGTTTGGTAAAGATTTTATACTTTTCTTTCCACAAAAGGGGAAACAATTTGCAATTAGATGAACATTTCTATGTTCAGCAACAAATATTACTCCAAAGCGCTCATCATCAATGATGACCCATACATCACAGTTGATATCTCAGTTGTGTGTTATTACAGTATGTGGTTGGTGCAGATTTGTAACCACCACTTTACGACTTTCATGAAACATGATGGTTACAAATTTTAAATTTTGTTTATACAAATCCAACAGCAAAAAATAATGGACTCCTCGTTTTTGTACACCCTGCTTTTTTTCCTACTTATAACTAGAATACCTGTAGGTGCGGCCTCTAGTAGCTGCAGCGCTGCCACCCTCCTCGCTGTTGTGCGATGAGTTTCCTCCCTCAACCTCATCAGAACTCAGGGTCATCTGCTACGCTGCTACAAAGGATTGCTATTTTGCTATTTACTTACATTTTCAGAATCATGATCTCATTCTTTGCCGCCCTCCTCACTTTTCGGCCATCTTTCTTCAGAAACTTTTTGCAGACAAAGAGACGATCTGTCTGCATCTCCCGGGCCAGGCAGATTTCACAGAACTCTTTCCTGCGCAATGTAAAAAAAATTATTGTGTTACACCTCACAGGCCCATACAAAGTAAAGACAGCAGACCACACTCAATGACAACCGAAGGAAACACAATACTCACGCACAGAGAAGCTGGCCAATCTCATATTTGTCTGTGATGTCAGAGAAACAATTGTAGGTTTTCTCATTGCGGACACTGATGCATCCAAAAGGCATGGCAGCTGCAATAGAAAGAAATTAATAAATCTGAGAGAGGAGGAGCGTAACCCTGGGGGGGGGGGGGGGGTACTTAGTGACAATTGCTATTGGGCCCATGATTCAGGGTTCCCAATGACTGTTTGGCCCCGTACACATGTGATAGATTATAATAAAATTCCTATTTTTGAGTTAAGCCAATTATTTTATTAGATCCACTGAAATGTTTCCTCTTTTTATATTCTTTTGATTTCTTTTTTTTTATATATTCCTTTATATTTTCATATTGTTTTTATATTCATTTTCTATATATGCATGTGTGAAAAGTATGTATCACAATAGTGTTTATTTTCCTTGAGAATTTATATCAGATATGATGTTAAGTTTTAAAGTTATAAACTCAGCATTGGAAATGAAGGACAAAGGATTGAAGTCGAGAGCAGATGCCATTTTTCCCTCATGCTACAGATGTGTTCAACCTTTCCTCCCCCCTTCTCCTCATTTCAATGAAGGAATTTTGTGTCTCGTGACCAGAGAACTGTTTCCAAATATGGACTTCCACCCCTCGCTCCTTGTCCTTCGGCCCCTCCCTTCTACTGCACTCCTAAACAGCTCCTCCCATAGCCCCCACCACCGAATGAATAAGATGGCTCCCAAAGACTTTGGAATGTGTGCCATGTGCTAAGTACAGACGTCACAGGGGGGCGGGTAAATGGGAGTGAATTTTACAAGCTAACCAATCTGAGTGCATATGTTTTGTGATGTCATATTGTTAATAAAGCAGTAGCCCAGACTGAAGCCATTTCTCTTTTACATTGGGAACAAAACAAGCAGGCTGTGTGTCCATTCTTGCTATACAATTTGAGCCAGTGACCAGTACAGGTTTTCCAATTTGGGCCCCCATCCTTATCACACACGATTGGTTTTCCTGTTGGAAAAGTCTGATGAGAGCTTTTGGTCGGGAATCCCAACTGCGTGGATCTATTTTTTCCCGTCAGGAAAAAATCAGATCAGAATTTCCGATCGTATGTACAAATCCCAATGTGCAAAATTCAGACGAAACAAATCCATGCACGCTCAGAAGCATACAACTTAATTTTGTTGTAGTCTTTTACGTCACCGCGTTCTTGGCAGTCAAAAGTTCACCGAACTTTTGTGTGACGTGTGCTTGAGTGGAATTCCGTCAAAAAAAACATCCGTTTTTTTCCGATTTGAAAACCGCTTGTGTGTACAGAGCATTGCAACTCTTTATGCGTCACCTGTACACAATAAACAGCATTTTCCTTTTATTTGTCTCATTTTTTCTTCAGTTGTCTGTCGTTTCATCCCCGACTAAACTTATTAGATTAGAAAAACACATTTTACAGGATTTTTATTAAAAAAAAATTGGGTTCCTGAAAGGCTGAACAGGACAGTGTAAGCCTTATGATATAAAAGGGGCAGTATAAATTTTGTATCTGTGATTTTTTGTTAAGCCTTTGTTACTTTGGCAACGCGTGAAAACAGGTAGAACGTATTTCAGTAGCATCTCGCCTCTAGGCACAACAGAGCCGTCTCGTGTTCTGAAGCAATGCTCATTAAAAAAGAGGCTTACTTAAGGAATTGTTTCCAAGCAAAGATGCAGGTTGGCAGTGGATTGGTGGTGTGGGGGGCACTAGGACATCTGACCACAAGAGTATACGTTTTTTTTCTTTTTTATGAAACACATGAATTGCCTGCGTTTTTTGCTGAATTTTCCATAAAATGCTGCGGTCTGGTGTGGCAATTTTTTTATGTCTTTCTCTGTGGCCTGTAGACCACATGTCTTCTCCCTCCACCTTTCCCTCCTTCTATGGCTTGTCTCTGAACTGACGCTCACTGCATGCACACCTGACTATTACTGACGCACTGCATTGTGGGGTATGCCATATTACAAGGACAGAAACATTAAAGGCTGTCATTTGTGTATAAGGTCAGTTCAAAGGGACATAAAGCTAAACTCCAGGATAAGCAAATACAGTGGAACCTCGGATTGCGAGTAACACGGTTAACAAGCGTTTCGCAATTCGAAGCACTGTATTTTTTAAAATTCTGACTCGGTTCGCGAGTGTTGTCTTGCAAAATGTGCAGTATTCAAGCCACAGCGGTGTGCAGTACCACATTTGGCCTGAGGTGGGGGCGCTGGAGCCGATCAAAGCCTCTAGGAAAAACTCAAAAAAAATACTCAGTTCCCGAGCCTTTCCAAGGTTTTCCAAGTTCAGCCGAGCTGTCCCTTGGCCTTTCCGAGTGTTTCTGAGGCTCTCTGGTGCCCTCCCACCTTTGGCCACATGCGGTATTGCATGCCTTTGAAGTCAATGTGGAACAAATTATTTTCGTTTCCATTGACTTCTATGGAGAAACTCGCTTTCATATGCGAGTACTTTGGATTACGAGCATTCTCCTGGAACGGATTGTGCTCATAATCCGAGGTTCCACTGTTTTTTCTAAATGAAAGAGTCATGTGTATTCTTCCTTAAATTACAATGTGCTTTGTGTTTTCCTTCCAATCCAGTGTGTACTTGTTCCTCTGTGCAGGAGCTTCCTGTAATGATGATCGGTCATTAAAGGTTGTGCAGGGTGACTGGTCTTGTCTCCACCACCTCATGTAGTTTTCTGGAGGCAGCATAGCTCCCAACTGTCCCTGATTTAGAGGGACTGTCCCTGATTTGGAGGGACTGTCCCTGATTTGGAGGGACTGTCCCTGATTTGGAGGGACTGTCCCTGATTTAGAGGGACTGTCCCTGATTTGGAACAAGGTCCCTCTGTCACTCTTTCCTCCTCATTTGTCCCTCATTTTAGCCTGATCTATATAGTTGTATAGAAATGCACTATTTGTCTTTAAAAAGGTGTCTTCTCCCAGTGCTAAACCTTTCATCCAATTTCTAAAGTGCTGCATTTGTAAAAAATTCAAAAAACAATATAAAGGAATATTAGTGGTTAAAAAAAGCACTTGTGGGTTTAACTTATTTTTTGTATTATTCTCCTTTAAGGGGTTGTGGCAGGAGGTGTGCCCTTTGCCTACATACTTTTTTCGATAGGCGTCCCCCGTTCCCATCTCAAAAAGTTGGGAGGTATGCAGGCAGCCTGTATTGGGTGGGGTCTGCTGGGTCCCTCCCACAGCTCTGCTGCCTGCACAGGCTGTGTACAGCACAGTGATGATGTCAATGCTACATGTACATAGTAATAACTGGGTTCGCAAAAGGCATTTGTATCTGTAATCTGTATTTAAATTCTTTGTGGTTATTCAGGAATATGTTTAAAGTATAGTGAGGGGAAAAAATAATTTAATTACCTGCTTAATTTTGTATGTTTGACCGCTGACAAAGGGGTGGGGGATGGGGTGGTGTAAAGGCCCGTGGGGGCAATGGGTGAAGTAGGTGGGTGCTACCTCTGAGTGAAAACAATAGTGGACACAAATTACTAAAAAACAAACTTTAATAAAATACACTCACATGGAGCAGTCTGAGGCGGTCACAAATCCACGAGCTGCGAGCTTGTCTACTGTCCGTCAGGTGCTGCAAAAGGTCCAGTGCTCCAATCCCGATGCGTATTCGTCACACCCCTGATGAAGTCACGTGGTGTGACGAATACGCGTCGGGATTGGAGCACTGTTTGGATTTTTGGCTGCGCCTTTTCACAGACCTGGCTGCTGGATTCTTCACCCTCAGACGTTCTACACATTGATTTATCCACTTCCCAGGCTGCACCTGGATTTTCCCTTTCTTTGATCGTTGGATTTGGACTGTTATGCTATTTTCATGAACTGACTCACTTTTGACATTGTTATTGATGTTTGCATTGTCTTTATTATTTTAGTAATTTGTGTCCACTATTGTTTTCACTCAGAGGTAGCACCCACCTACTTCACCCATTGCCCCCACGGGCCTTTACACCACCCTACCTCCCCATTATTGCTGATGGGGACACCGCTGATGGGCATACCAATGATGGGGACATCACTGATGGGGAGGCCGCTAATGGGGACACTGCTGATGGGGACACCATGACAGCGTGCCTTAGAACTCCTTCAAAATAACATGCGGTCCGTGGAATCATACAGCATGCAAGGAAGAAGAAGGACCATAGCGTAACATGATAAACACTGGTTGCATTTATTAAAAGGTAATGTGCTTACAAACATAAAGATAAAATTTGCATGTAAAATTTTGCCGGCCGGCAATGTAGGAGCCCTTCCTCCTCAAGTCGATGTGTTGACGTCACTGCGCGCCCTTCCAGACGAGTTTCGTCATACACTGACGTTCTCAATGGGAGTAGATTATTTCTTTGTCAGTGGTTAAATGTACAAAATCAGCAGGGGATCAAATTATTTTTTCCCTCATTATAGAACCATAGGCAAAACTTTTTTCATTTTGGAAAGAGTAATGGAGGGTTATAACCCCTGTAAGGTTTATTTTTGCCATCTTTGTTCCATTGGGGGGAATTCCCCTTCACTTACCATCCCTTAGCCGAACAGGAAGTGAGAGGAAATCCCTGAAAATTAAGGGAATTTCTTGGGGATTCTCAGGTCACCAGAATTAGTGTTCCCATTGGAAGATTTCCTCTCTATTACTTTTGTGGGGCCAACCCAAAATTTAAGATTTTCTTGTACTTTCAAAGATAATGGTAAACAGGACAGATAGAGAAGCAGAATGGGGCAGTGTTGCCAACCGCCAGTATTTTTACTGGCAGCCAGTAAAAAACAGGCAATTTTCTCCTGCCAGTAAATGCCAAAATATGGCTGGGACACTTGGTTTGGTCCGGAGCTGGCAGAAACTATCCGAGTGCTTGCCACAGTGTGATTAGGCGGATCTGGCAGAGGCGGTGCCTGTATATGTTGTGTAATGTCAAGGTGCAATGGAGTTAAGCAGAGTGGCCAGAGCCTCATGTGTGGGCCTGCGGTATGGGAGCAAGGCAGGCTGGGACCAGGACCGTCTGTGCTGTTTAGACTGGAGTGGACTTGAGAGACCACTTGGTTTGGAGAGAGACTGTCACTGTGACTCAGGAGGGGACGTGTTGTGTACATGAGGTCTCGTCATCATCTGTGTGGCTGCACACTACTGTCAGTGTCACTGTGAGAGTCAATTTATTGTGTGTGTGCTGCCCATTCTAATTTCTTGCCCTCTTGAGGCCAGTCCCTGAGCTACTTACTATATCAAAAATAAAATAAGAAATATGGGCCCGATTCACAGAAGAGATACGACGGCGTATCTCCTGATACACCGTCGTATCTCTTGTCGTATCTATGCGGCTGATTCATAGAATCAGTTCCGCATAGATAGCCCTAAGATCCGACAGGTGTAATTGACTTACACCGTCGGATCTTAGGATGCAATACTTCGGCCGCCGCTGGGTGGAGTTTGCATCGTTTTCCAGCGTCAGGTATGCAAATGAGGTTTTACGGCGATCCACGAAGGTTTTCGCATTCGTTACATCGTCGCAAGTCTTTTTTTCCCGTCGCAAAGTTAGTCATGTTTTTTCATGCCTTAACTTTAAAACAGCCCATGTTAAAGTATGGCCGACGTTCCCGCGTCGAATTTGAAAAAAAAATTGCCGGCGTAAGTACGTTACGCACGTCGCGATTCACAAACACGTCGGGCCGCCGTAATTTCGCGCAAAGCACGTCGGGAAAATTGCGAAAGGAGCATGTGCAGAACGTCCGGCGCGGGAGCGCGCCTAATTTAAATGGTACACGCCCCATTTGAATTGGGCGGGCTTGCGCCGGACGGCTTTACGTTACACCGCCGCAAGTTTACAGGTAAGTGCTTTGTGAATCAGGCACTTACGCTGAAAACTTGCGGCGGTGTAATGTAAACGGGTTACGTTACGCCGCTGCATTTGTTCGTGAATCTGGCCCTATGTTTTTTGCCTTATTATCTACCTTAAATTATATTGCTAATTTCATATTGTATTTGTTTGTAGCCTAAATACTCTAATTTGCACTTAAAACTGTAATTTTGTTACTTTTGGAAATGCCAGTAAAAACTTGGCTGTGCCAGTAAGATTTGGGTGTTGTGTCAGTAAATTTAAATCTAGTAGGTTGGCAACATTGGAATGGGGACACAGTTTTTCCTTCAGTTATACTTCAAATTAAAGTTTTATGCCTGGAATTCTGCTTTAACACTTGCCTGAGTCTTACTAGAATATGGTTTAAAACTGCAGGTAGGCTTTAAAAAAAAATATGAAAAGTGATGTTTTTCTTTAAGATCCTCAATGACCCTTTCGGACGTGGCTCCGCTGTCTTTTGACATCAGTAATAAATACCACCCAGGATACACAAAGCAGATTTTCAGATGTCTGATGCAATATTGTTATGTCATATCAGATAATATGGCATGACAAATTGCTCATGCTGCTCTTGCCCTGGGGTTTGTGGTGGATATTAGTATACGTATCTGCTGAGCAGGAAGAATGAGCAGCAGTTATCATGATATTTACTGCAGCTTCAGATCTGGTGCTGAAACCAAAAGCTTGATGTGGCACAGTATGAGCAAGTGTGGAACAGATGGGCTAAGTACAGCTCAGTGCACACAGCCTGTTTCATCTAGCCACTGCACAGACACGCATACGGCTTGTACTATACAGTCAGTGCACAAACACACAAACTCTTCTATCCAGCCCATACACACATACATTAAAGCATGTTGCCCTCCGTCTTTAAAATGGCCCTCCCACAAATAATATTTAGGCAACCCCCTTCTACTTGTAAAATAAGTCTGTAAATACTCACCTTTCCTTATTCTTGCATTACCAAACACCACTCCATTAAAGAGTTTCCCATCCCCTGAATTCTATTTGAAAACTGACACTTCCTGGTGTGTCAATTTTCCTGGGTCCCCGGCAGCTCTCGTCGATTCCTCCCGCTAACCTCCAGAGGGCACAGTATCAAGGAGAGGGTCAGAAGGGAACCAGTGAGGCCCCGTACACACGACAGAGAAACTCGACGTGCTTGGCACGTCGAGTTCCTCGTCTCGTTTTGGGATGAAGCCGCCGAAGAGCTCGGCGGGCCGCCTTCTCCTATAGAACAACGCGGCCAACGAGAAAATAGAGAACATGTTCTCTATTTTCTCGTCGAGCTCCTCGGCGGCTCCATCGAGCCAAAACTGTACAGACGACAGAGATTCTCGGCAGAATCCGGGTTTTGACCGAGTTTCTCGGCGAATTCTGCCGAGAATCTCTGTCGTGTGTACGAGGCCTAAGAGTTGGTAAACCCCCCACAGAGTAGTACAATATTACTTTGATGATAGTATTACAAAAAAAAAGTAAACAAATGTTTAAAAAAAAACATATGGCCCGGATTCACAAAGCACTTACGCCGACGTATCTTGATATACGCCGCGTAAGTGTAACTATGCGCCGTCGTATCTGTGCGCCGTGCCCACAGAACTAGATACGCCTGAAAATAGGCTTCATCCGACCGACGTAACTTTCCTACGCTGGCGTATCGTGGGCGCATATTTACGCTGGCCGCCTCATTGCAAATATGCAAATGAGGGAGATACGTCGATTCACGAACGTAGTTGCGCCCGGCGCATAATATACGCGGTTTGCGTAAGGCTTACGTTCGGCGTATAGTTATTCCCCATCTATGAGGCGCAACTCAAGCAAAGGTATGGACCAGGGAGCAGCCGTCGTATATTACGTCGTTTACGTAGTAGTACGTGAATAGGGTTGGGCGTAGGTTACGTTCACGTCGTAGGCAGTGAACCGTCCTATCTTAGGGAGTAGTTCCGACGTGATTCTGCGCATGGGCACTGGGTTGCGTCCACGGGACGGCGCATGCGCCGTACGTTATTTGTATCTTTATGACGCTCAGTCAGTCATTTACATGGGGTCACGCTTCATTAGCATGGCTCACGCCCGCTTCCACCTACGCTGGCTTACGCCGAGGAAACCCAGCATAGATTTGGGGGCAAATGCTTTGTGAATCCAGTGCTTGCATCTGTGCGCTGCGTCGGCGTAGCGTATATTAGATACGCTACGCCCGCATAAATATGCGCCGATGTATGTGAATCCGGGCCAATGAAAGTATTGAATAAAAAATGATTACATTTTTTTTTTTTTAACATGCTGTAACCACACAGTGTCCCTAATCACTGCCACACCAGTCATATCATGAAAATTGTTTGGCTCTTGGAACGCTGTGGTGTAAACAAGGTGTATCCTTCTACCTATTCTTTGTATGCTAGAGGTGTGTCTATCTTGGTAAACAATGCTAGTGGCTTCTCCTGTGAATTGGCAAAAATAGATAGACATGGGAGATACGTGTTTCTGCATAGTATACTCATACTAGTCCTGAATTTTTAGATGATATTCATCTTCCTACTGTATCTCCACCAGATAGCCATCTGTTGGATGCTCCTAGCTTGAGGCTGCTGTGGCATCCCTTTCTAAAGGGAAAGCTCCTTGGAGGGATGGTCTCCCAAATTAAGTTTATACACAATACGGCAATATACTTCTTCCTCTTCTGTTACAGGTCTTTAATGAAGCCTTGGTGACTGGCACCCTCTCTTTGTCCATAAAGGAAGCTGTTATTGTATTACTAACTAAGTAAGGAAAGGATCTATTACATATCTCCCAACATTTTGAGAAGGGAACGAGGGACACCTACTAGCAAATATATGTAGGCATAGGACACACCCCCTGTCACACCCCCTTAAAGGAGAATTAACCAAAAAAATGTTTCATTAACCACTTGACAACTGGGCACTTAAACCCCCTTAATAACCAGACCAATTTTCAGCTTTCGGTGCTCTTACATTTTGAATGACAATTAATTTTCGTCCTTTTTTTCACACAAATAGAGCTTTCTTTTGGTGGTATTTAATCATCGTTGGGTTTTTTATTTTTTGCGCTATAAAGAGAAAAAAGACTGGAAATTCTGTAAAAAATAAATAATTTTTCTTGGTTTCTGTTATAAAATTTAGCAAATTTGTATTTTTTCTTCATAAATTTTGGCCAAATTTTATACTGCTACATATCTTTGGTAAACAATAAGTACAAATTGGTGTATATTATTTGTTCTTTGTGAAAGTTATAGAGTCCACAAGCTATGGTGCCAATATCTGAAAATTGATCACACCTGAAGTACTGACGACCTATCTCATTTCTTGAGACCCTAACATGCCAGAAAAGTACAAATACCCCCCAAATGACCCCTTTTTGGAAAGAAGACATTCCAAGGTATTTAGAAAGAGGCATGGAGAGTTTTTTGAAGTTGTAATTTTTTTCCACAATTCTTTGCAAAATCAAGATTATTTTTTTCTTTTCTTTTTTTTCACAACATTTTCATATTCGCAGGTTATTTCTCACACACAGCATATGCATTCCACAAATTACACCCCAAAACACATTCTGCTATTCCTCCTGAGTATGGTGATACCACATGTGTGAGACTTTTACACGGCGTGGCCACATACAGAGGCCCAACATGCAGTGAGCACCATCAGGCGTTCTGGAGAACACAGGCCAATTCTGACATTCCTCTCCTACATTTAAAAATCATCATTTATTTGCTAGAAAATTACATAGAACCCCAAAATATTATATATGTTTTTTTAACAAAGACCTTAGAGAATACAATAGCAGTTGTTGATACTTTTTATCTCGCACTATATTTGCACAGCAATTTTTCTAACGTGTTTTTTATAAAAAAAACAAATCAGTAAAGTTAGCCCAATGTTTTCACATAATGTGAAAGATGAATTTACGCCGAGTAAATAGATACCCAACATGTCACCCTTTAAAATTGCACACACTCGTGGAATGGCGCCAAACTTTGCTACTTAAAAATTCCCATAGGCGACGCTTTAAATATTTTTACTGGTTACATCTTTTTAGTTACAGAGGAAGGTCTAGGGCCAAAATTATTGCTCTCGCTCTAACATTCGCAGACATACCTCACATGTGTGGTTTGAACACCGCTTTCATATGTGGGCGGGACTTGCGTATGCATGCAATCTCAAGGGGACAGGGGCGCTTTAAAAAATATATATATATTTTATTGTTCATTTTACTTTATTTATTTTAGTTTGACACGTTTTTCCTGCAAAAAAAAAAAAAAATTTGATCACTTTTATTCCTATTACGAGGAATGTAAACATCCCTTGTAATAGGAATCTATCGTGACAGGTCCTCTTTACAGTGAGATGAGATGTGGGGTCAATAAGACCCCATATCTCACCTCTAGACTGGGAAGCCTCAAATAACATTTTTTTTTAAAAAACAATCCTGGTTTTGATCGTAGCGTTGTCGGTAGAAGCAGGAGGGGGGCGTATTGCAGAGTATTGCACACAGTATTGCGCACAGTATTGCAGAGTATTGCGCACAGTATTGCAGAGTATTGCGCACAGTATTGCGCACAGTATGCCCAGAGTATTGCGCACAGTATGCCCAGAGTATTGCAGAGTATTGCGCATGGCTGAGCATGCAGAGATGGATGGATGGCTGGATCTGTGAATGAAATTGTCACAGATCCAGCCCACAGCACTGCCGCTGACATCCGCTCTCTCCCCTCTCCTCTCACACTGTACCGATCGGTACAGAGAAGGGAGGGAAGAACCGGCGTCATCACATGACGCTGGTTTGTTTACAAGTGATCATTCCGTCATTGGACAGAGCGATCACGTGGTAAACCGCTGCTATCAGCGGCGATTTACCGTGATCCGTAATGCGCCTGGTCCTCTGGACCCGGCGGTCACGGACACTCCCGTGTGCGCGCCCCAGGGGGCGCACGGGAGCACGGTCTCCCAGAGTTAAGCAACCGCCCTGTAACCGTACTTTGGCTATGGGGCGGTTTTCAAGTGGTTAAATCCACAAGGCCTTTTTTTTTACCATTACTATTCTTTTATATTGGCTTTTAAAATTTACAAATGCAACAATTTAGAAATTGGATGAAAGGTTTAGCACCAGGAAACACTTTATGAAAGATAAAAGGTGCATTTTATATACATCTATATAGATCAGACCAAAATGAGGGACAAATGAGGGGGAAAGAGGGACAGAGGGAAATTGCTCCAAATCAGGGACAGTGCTATTATCTCCCAAATCTTACAGACTAATTATACTGCTTACTTCAGATATTAAAATTTAAAGCCAATAGGCTGAATAAAATCATTACATCTATTATTCATCCAGACCAAGCCAGATTTATGCCCAATTCTTCAACTGCTGTGAATATGACACGTACTTTAAGTATCAAAACCTTGGTTCATAACTCAGTAAACAGAGCATTATGCCCTGTACACACGATCGGTTCGTCTGATGAAAACGAACCGATGGATTTTTTCATCAGATATCCGATGAAGCTGACTTTCATCAGTCTTGCCTACACACCATCGGTTAAAAATCCGAACGTGTCCAACGCGGTGATGTAAAACACAACAACGTGCAGAGTAAAATTAATTTCAATGCTTCCGAGCATGCGTCGACTTGATTCTGAGCATGCATGGATTTTTGACCGATCGTTTTTTCCTATCGTTTTTTTAACCATACGAAAATTTTAAAACAGGTTCTATTTTTTTCACCGATGGGAAAAAAACTGATGGGGCCCATACACCATACGATGAAAACGGCCCAATGGTCCAAAAGCGTTTGACAGCATAGAATGCAGGGAGGTGCTCAGGTGCTTTGGTGTTCATAACGCCTTTTGCAACTGGGTTAAGCTTTTATATACATGTCCTAGAGCTTTTGTTCGAGCCAACAGGAGAGTGTTGTTTTTTTTTTTGTTATTTCGTGGAACCAGACAAGGATGTCCACTATCACCTCTTTTGTTTTCATTAGCATTTGCCATGTAGCCCTTTGTAGTCTCTGCTCTAATTCAACCCAAAGGTGTTCTATCTGTCTTTGCTGAGTAAGCACGCGGGGACGCTTTAAATATTTATTTTTTCTTATTTCATTTTTTTACATGGTCCCTTTAAAAAATGTCCCTTTAAAAAAAGATGACTTTTATTGCTGTCACAGGGAATGTAAACATCCCTTGTGACAGTAATAGACAGTGACAGGCACACTTTATGGAGGGATCGGGTGTCTAAAAGACCCCGAACCCCTTCTTTGCACTTAAAAGTATTCAGATCGCCAAAAACTGTGATTCTGAATACTGTCATTTTTAAAAAAAAATCTGCGTCATTGGCAGCCGAGTAAACCGAAGGTGACATTGCGATGTTGCTTCCGGGATTTTACATCGGAAACCCGATTGGAGCCGAATCCGGCTTCGTACAGGTCTCAGCCTAGTTAGCGGAAGTTCCGGCTGGTGGTTTGAGTCCCCAGGTTGAACGGGAGGCCCGGGAAGAGCAGCGGGGGGCGTTCCCTACCGTTCCTTTAGGACAACAGCTGAGCGGCTTTTAGCCACATTGCTAAAGAGCCAAGCGCCCTGTGACGGGAGGGCCCGTGAAACCCAGAATCCCCTGGAAAGTATGGGGTACCCTTGTTTCAGCTCCCCATGCACCTCTTATGTCTAAGTCACCCTGTGCTATCCTGGCACAGGGTGACTGAGAAAATATATCTTGGATTACTTAAAATGGGACAGTAATATTTATCCACAATATCTCCCAGGATAAATGTAAAGACTATTCTTGGTTTGTTTGATTCTGAACTCAACATGTTAATTGAAAGAACTGATCACATTGGCCTTTGTACAATGTAGGAGACGGGCCGACTCCTACTGGAGCTCCTGCTATTGTGAGAATATGTCCTGTATTAAAACTTATGATAATGTATCACCTACTGTGTGAAGCTCGTGACAAGTCTGACCTGTAGTGAAATCCTGATTTATCATAACAATGACCAGGCTGCTTAAAGGGATTAGTTAATTAGCTCATGTTAATTAGGTTTCTGGTCACAGGTGTAATATGAGCAGGAGGTATGCACCTCCACTTCTACTGTATTTAAGACTTGTAGTCTGGTGCTAATAAAAGTCTGATTCCTGTTTGACCCTCAACACAGAGCCTTGTCTTGTACTTGGAGGAGAATTATTTGTATGGGTTTCTTGTTCGGCTGATTGGAGTGTTCGGTAGCTGCCTTTGTGTTCGGGAATGGAATGTCCTAAACGACTTTAACACCTTTCATACTCGGGGTGTCGTTACACACTCGCTCTAAAAAACAGTACCGGGGTAGGGGTTAAGATACATTAATAATTTAGTTTATTCTGCATGAAATGGAGCTTAGTTATGGAGCATGAGGCTGTATACTCTGCAATAATTACATTTTTGGTAAACTCATGGAATTAATTCAAGCTCTGCAAGCTGAGATAACATGCACTGCATTGATGCATTCACACAATTTCACAGTAACCATGAGATAAAACAAAGTTCAGGAATATTCATATTATATTGTTTTGCAAATCTATGTACACTACAAACTGTATGATTGAATCGGTTCTGATATCGCCGTTTTACTAACCTGACAGCTTATTATTCTAAATAGGAAACCTTCACTTTGAAAATATTAAAGATTTTAACTACCAGCAAGAATAAGTTTTTACATTTAAAGAACACCTGTCATTTCAGATCCATCATGGCAGCGCCTGTTAGCGGGCATCCACTCCCCTGCCTGTCGCCTTGTTGTGTCACTGCCACATCACCAGTCGTCTCATTAAAGTGAATGGGACGGTCAGTGGGTCAGATGAGGAATGGGACTATCAGCGAGTCTGAGGAGGATCTGCTGAGGGACAGAGAGGACAGTAGCTCTTTAACCACTTCCCGCCCGTGGGGGCGCGCAGCGCGGCGATCAGTGATGCGGGGTGCCAGTCTGACACCCTGCATTTCCGATCTTGGTAAAGAGCCTCCGGCGGAGGCTCTTTGCAAAGTGATCAGCCGTGTCCAATCACGGCTGATTACGATGTAAACAGGAAGAGCCGTCATACTGTAGATCACTTTTCCTTGATGGATGCTATAGCACAGCTTCTATGAACCAAGGAAGGGGTCTGAAAGGGTGGGCATAGGTCGCACTTTTGATGAATGCATACGACAGGTCTTTCAGCTGTATTAACTCCCTCAGCACCAGAAGATTACGACAGCAGGGGTGGGGGGTTGGAAGACAGAAATTTTCAACCAAATCTGCAGCCATTAGCACAAGGAACACTTCTCATATAGAGTAAGTACAGTCCAGTGGCGGCTGGTGGGTTTTTCTTTTGGGGGGGCGGCAAACAACACCCCCCCCCCCCTTGGGTGGTACTGACAACCCCCAAACCCCACCCTCGGGCTGCCGGCGATCAGGCACCTATCTGAGGCTGTGGTGTCATCTCCTCCTCTCCTCGGGTGCAGGCAGCGTCTCCAGTGTTGGCTCCTCTCGCAGCCTCTTCCGTTGTGTGTCTTCTCCGTGTTCCTCCAAAGCGCCAGGCATCCAATAGGATCGCCTGACGATTTGGCTAATCGGGAAACATGTCTTATGACCTGCCTCCTAATTGGCTGGGAGGAACTTTAGTGTGAAAATAGCAAAAATTCCTTTACTACCTTCACACAATTTGGTGGGCTCGGGTCCTCTGGTTCTAATCACGTGCTTCAAAAAAGCACCCCCCCACAGAATCCATAGTCCGGCGCCCCGAAATGTAAATCAGAGGGCCGGATGCATGGAAAGGGATGAGGCGCCTGTGCACCCTCTATAGACGAGACACCACTGCTGATTTTTTCTAAAAATTTGTTTTGACTGAATGTGAACTTTAATATGATATTATCTTCCCTGCATGGCAGAAATACAACAGAAAATGCTTACAATGTGACAATACATCTTATTAAGGGAAGGTGTGGAATAACTGTATAGCAGGATAAATGAAGTCTCCTTTGTTCCATGCTGAACACAGTCGCTCATGTCTTCCATATGATGGTTTACAGCCCTTAGAACAATCGGGGAAACATGAAATCTGCCTCAGTGACCACTGTACTGCTAATTACATCAGGAAATGCTCAGCTGAAGGAAAACAAGATATATAATGATATTTACCGCAAACCAGCAATCTACCTCTCGCGGTTTATTCAATAAAAGGGGGCAGAGATCAATGCAAATGGCAGAGTGCAGTAACTTGCAACCCAAGAACATACTGTGAGGTTAAAAGAAACGACCCTATATGAGGCTGCAGTTCTGACATTACACTGCAAGCTCTTCTCTCTCTGCAGCTGACGGGGAGGAATATATAAAGTAAACAAATAATTACCAATCAGAAATGGGCTTTTGCAGACTCTCATAGTGATGTTTGGTTTCTATGGATTAAGTGCATTGTTGTGTAGCGCCTGTGTACTTTCAGTTCAGGTGCTATCTTAAATTTAGAGGGGGATGAGAGAGTTAGTTTACTCTCATCCAGCTAATTCATGTAAATTAGGCCTCTACTCAGTTCATTCTGAAGTACCTCTTGCCAGCAGCCAATCAGAGGAGTTTCTCCCTCGCGGGGCATGCTGGGGGAGGGTACTTCTAGGGCAGACGCCATTTTGTGGGGTTCGTCTTCTGGTGTCTGGTTCCGGGTGCGGCACCCACCTTCAGGGTGTGCGCACATCACGGGCCCCGGCGATATGGCCTACCAGGCCGGGGCGCCTGTGCTACGCAGTGTTCTTGGTTCCGGGACCATGATGGCCCGGAGCAACTGAAGCTGTGGCGGGGCCCCAGTCATCTACTGGGTCCCCACATTTCTGAAGAAGACCCCAAGCGAGTTGTGCTGTTCGGTGGGGAGTCAGTCTGAGGAGAGCCTGGAGGCAGGCAATCCAATAGGGCCTAGACAATCCATCGGGGATCGAGGTGACCGGACATTGACAGTTTGTTTGATGGCAACCTGTCAGTCGGTGACCATTTGAGAGACTATCTGAGGGAGATTCAGGCAAATTACATTACTGAGAAGGATTCGCTGTATTATCTACATTCCAGAGAAAAGGACCTGTGGCAGAGGTTCCACTTCTATCCTCATTTCAGCCAAGTCTGTGGCAGAGACTTGTTCCTTCTCAGGGTTCCGAGTGATACTCTGGCTGCCAGGTCGGCGTGAGAGGCCTGTCCAGGTACACTATACCCCCTCAGCTGAGGGGGCGACGAAAGTGAGAGTGTTATCTGAAGCAGGACTGCTTCTGTTCTATCCAAGCCTGAATCTGCAACTTCTCCTCTTCACCCATCTTTCTCTATCTACCCCAAGTTCACTGTTTGCTGTGTTGGGCAAGAATAAAAGCACAGAAAACGACACCCTGCTGTTTGGACATTCCATTACTGCTCTTATCATTATTATTATACCCCTAGACGCTCACAAAGGTAACACGCCATCCCTGTTCTATCCAGCGGCTCCTGCGGGGGTAGCGCTACAGTAAATTATCTGTTTGCTATTTATTTCACACCTTCCCATGTCAATTTCCAGGTTCTACAAATGTCCTTGATGACTTTACTTTGTGCCAGACCCTCCCGGGCAACATTATCGGGTCTCAACATTATTAGATCTTGTACTCTTTGCTCAGATTTATTGTTCCTTGCATGGATTGTGCTTGCGTATGATTTTGGCGTATGCTGCTAGCCAAAGCATTTTTAGCCTTTTGGCCTCCTGAGGCAGTACTTAAAAAGCTATCTTAAGGAACATTGCTTAAATTTAACGAGATAGTAATGCTACACAAGAAACGCTGCAGCTGGGCTAAAGTCATAAAGTCCACTCAGTTCACCATAGTCTGAGTTTTAGGTACTTCAATGCAGCCAACTTCCAGAGAGCTGTTCACATGTGCAGGGCCGGTGCTAGGCAATTTGGCGCCCTAGGCAAGACCAGCTATGTGCGAGGGGTGGGAGGGTAGGGAGATGACAGGGAGGATGGAGATGACAGGGGTGGGTGGTAGGGAGGTGACAGGGAGGATGGAGATGACAGGGGTGGGTGGTAGGGAGGTGACAGGGAGGATGGAGATGACAGGGGTGGGTGGTAGGGAGGTGACAGGGAGGATGGAGATGACAGGGGCGGGTGGTAGGGAGGCGACAGGGAGGATGGAGATGACAGGGGTGGGTGGTAGGGAGGTGACAGGGAGGATGGAGATGACAGGGGGGTGATAAAATATATGACAGGCCTTGGAGGTAGGGTGGTGGGATGCCAGGAACAGGGGGATGACGTATTTGAGCCAGAAAAAAATGCGAAGTGGGCATGCACCCGAAACTGAATAAATATTCCCTCTGCTCCAACCAGCACATGATCATCAGAAAGGGGCACAAATAATGGAAAATATACACCCCCTAAGCTGTAGGAGTGGAGCAGTGGGGATGTGTAATTCAGAATTCTTTTTTTTTTTATTCTGCGCTGACTGTCTTTGAAATTGCCCCAGCTCCTGTTCAAATCCAACAGTGTCCTCAATCCGGGGACTGTGCCCGGAAACCGGGGATGTCTGGTCATTCTACCTTTCCCGCCTCAGCTAGGCTTAGCTGAAGCCATCTTGAAAGACAAAGTCAGGACCTGTTCTGAATCACCGCATTTATACAAAGGTCGACCTTTGTATAAATGCGGTGATTCAGAACGCTGCCTGTATCCCACGACCACGTCCCCTTTGAGACGAAACGTAGGGAGGCGACATTCTGACGTCTTTTTTCCCCACAAATAGAGCTTTCTTTTGGTGGTATTTGATCACCTCTGCGGTTTTTATTTTTTGCGCTATAAACAAAAATAGAGCGACAATTTTGAAAAAAATTCTATATTTTTTACTTTTTGCTATAATAAATATCCCCCAAAAACATATATAAAAAATTTTTTTTCCTCAGTTTAGGCCGATACGTATTCTTCTACCTATTTTTGGAAAAAAAAATCGCAATAAGCGATTGGTTTGCGCAAAATTTATAGCGTTTACAAAATAGAGGATAGTTTTATTGCATTTTTATTATTTTTTTATTTTTTACTACTAATGGCGGCGATCAGCGATTTTTTTCGTGACTGCGACATTATGGCGGACACTTCGGACAATTTTGACACATTTTTGGGACCATTGTCATTTTCACAGCAAAAAATGCATTTAAATTGCATTGTTTATTGTGAAAATGACAGTTGCAGTTTGGGAGTTAACCACAGGGGGCGCTGAAGGAGTTATGTTTCACCTAGTGTGTGTTTACAACTGTAGGGGGGTGTGGCTGTAGGTCTGATGTCATTGATCGTGTCTCCCTATAAAAGGGATCACACGATCGATGCAGCCGCCACAGTGAAGCACGGGGAAGCCGTGTTTACATACGGCTCTCCCCGTTCTTCAGCTCCAGGGAGCGATCGCGAGGGGGTGGCTAGAAACGAATAGCCGCGCCATCGTCCCGGATCGCTCCCCGGCAATTTCCAAAGGCCGCATGTACCGGGGGGGGGGTCCCGATCTGACCCCCGACCCGCGGAAAGGGAGGGACGTACATGTACACCCATATGCCTGTACGTGCCATTCTGTGGACGTACATATACATCGTTAATCGGTTAAACAGAGATCAATAGGATTCGGTAAGAGGCAGTGTTTGACTTTGGTGGAAGTGCCTTTCTCATCACCTCTTCCTGGAGTGTTTCATTGACCTTGCACTTGGGACTTATATACTATGAACTTTCCTTTATGGTGGACTTTGCTTCACTCCATTTATCACCATTCACTGATATATATGTATTATTATTAAGACATTATTACTATTGAGTAATTATCTATTTGTATTTTATTATTTGTTCCATTCAATTGGGGTTAGCTGCTTTAGCACACAGCATATCACGTTTATTAGCGCGACCTTCTCTCTGTTTTTATATGTGAGAAAAAATCCAGTGGCCTGAGGGTAGCGCTACACAGTACATGGTATTTGTATACCATGTCCGAACCAAAATGGGCACTGCAATCTCATTGGGTCGCAGTGTCTAATGGCAGACCTCTTAAAGATGGCAACCGGTGCCCACAGCAGAGGACACATTTGTTCTGTGCTGGACTTCCAATAAAAAAAATTGCTACACAAATGAATTGTGGACATTTGGGAAAATCTAGAGGTGCCTATGAGCAAATTCATTGGGGCCCTAAAACCCTGCTACACAAGTCTGCTGAAAGTCACAAAGGAACAACTCACTCCCTCACAGATTTGCTCTGCAGTTCCTCCCATGCTGGCAAGCAGGATTTACCAACGTTTCAGCCAGAATCAGATGAGCTTTCTATTAAGCAACACAGTTGCTAGTTTCAAATTGGCTTTAGTCCTGACATTTTGATACATTAGGTTTTCTGTATGTGAGAGAAAGCAACAAGGATGCTTCTGGTTTTGCAAGAAGTACATTGCGTATCCACTTCACGTACCCTGGAGTATAGTGAGTAGCAGCTAGTTAATGCACAATTAATGTAGATAAACAGACAGACATGTGCATACATAAACACATTGAAACATTTACAAACACTCAGCTTCGCATATGCTGGCATCGCTTCCATGCCATCTGCCCTGACTGCTATAGGAAAGCTGACTGAGAGGGGGAAGAGGGTGCTGAGCACTCATCTGATGTGTTCACTCTGCATGAAGGATGCTGGAAGTGACCCTGAGGGGGTAGATGACTTCCACAGGTGAGCCCAGATCAGCAGGACAGCTGCGTGCTACAGGCCAGTGCAGGGGCCTTCCTCCTCTGTTATATAAATGCTTCATGTTCTGTCGAGGTAGAGGAGAGCTCAGTGGTATATAGAGATAGAGGAATTTTCAGTGTTATATACAGGTAGAGGACAGCCCAGCGTTATATACAGGTGGAGGAGTAGAGCAGTGACCTCCAAACTGAGGCCCTGGCACTGTGGCACTTAGCTTGCCTTTACTTGGGCACCATTCCATCCACTGACACCTATGACAGGGCATTATTCCTTCCAGTGATACCAACAATGGGGCACTATTCCTTCTGCTAAAACCAAAATGGGTCATTATTTACTCCCACTGACGCCAGGTAATTTTCTACTTCTGCTGGCCATTGGTCTGTCCCCACTAAAGCCTGAAGAACAGTAAACTGGCCCTATGTTTAGAAAGTTTGGAGACCCCTGAAACAGATGTAGCACCCTCCAAAGTAGGTGCTAGGAATTAGAGATTCAGCTTCCAGCAGGACACCGACCCTAAACATCCAGCCAGAGCTACAGTGGAATGGTTTAGATCAAAGCATATTCATGTGTTAAAATGGCCCAGTCCAAGTCCAGACCTAAATCTAATTGAAAATCTGCGACAAGACTTGAAAATTGCTGTTCACAGACGATCTCAATCCAATCTTTCACATAAAATCCCAATAAAATACATTTCCGTTTTTGGTTGTAACATGACAAAATGTGGAAAATTTCAAGGGGCGTGAATACTTTTTCAAGGCACTGTACATAGTTGTTATGGTTTAATAAAGACACCAGTCCATCCAGTTCAACCTGTGGGGTGTGTGCATTTATGTCAATATTAAATCCCTTATCCGTGTAGGTTGCAATCATTAGGATGCCCATCTAAAAAATGTTTTAAACTAGCGACACTCCCTGCTTAAGCCACTGCTTGTGGAAAGGAGTTCCAAAACCTTAGTGCTCTGACAATAGAGAACCCTCTATGCAGTTTAAGGTTAAGCCGCTTCCTATCCAGTTTCAATGAATGGCCGTGTGTCTTGGCACACTTTGTATATTGCTATCATATCTCTTAAGCGTATCTTCTCAAGAGAGAATAAGTTCAATGCTTGTGGTCTTTCCAAATAAATGATATCCTCCAGTCCCTTTATTAGCTTTGTTGCCCTTTTCTGGACTCTCTCCAGTTCCAGCAAATCCCTCCTGAGGACTGGTGCCCAGAACTGGATGGAATACTCAAGATGTGTCCGAACCGAGTCTTGTAGAGTGGCAGAATTATCATTTTATTTTTGGAGTAAATTTCCTTTTTAATGCATGCCAATATTCTGCTGGTTTTGCTTGCAGCAGTTTGGCATTGCATGCCATTGCTTAGCCTGTCATCTACTAGGACCCCCAGGTCCTTTTCCATCCTGGATTCCCCCAGAGATCCTTCCCCTAACGAGTAACTTGCATTCGTATTTTTTAGCACCCAAATTGCATTACTTTACATTTTTCAACAATAAACCTCATTTGCCATGTAGTTGCCCAATCCATTATTTTATTGAGGTCCTCCTGTAAGCTTTTCACATCCTGTTGTGAGGTTATCGCCCTGCTGAGCTTTGTATCTTTATCAAATACAAAAATCTAACTATTTATACCAACCTCTATATCATTTATAAATAAATTAAACAGACAGATCCTTGGGGGACCCTACTTACCACCTCAGCCTATTCAGAGTGCTCACTATTTATCACCACTCTTTGAACACGCCCCTGTAACCAGTTTTTAATCCAGGTACATACCCTGTGGTCCATGCCGACAGACCTCAGTTTGTAAACATTTATGGGGAACTGTATCAAGTGCAAAATTCAGATATACCACATCCATCTACCTTTATCTAGATGGCAGATGGCAGCTAAATTTCTCAGAGAATGTTAACAAATTGGTCTGGCAAGAACGATCCTTCATTAATCCATGCTGGTTACTACTAATCATACTGTTTTCATTGGCAAATTCATTGATATAGTCCCTTATCACCCCCTCCAATAAGTTACAAACTATTGATGTTAGACTGACTGGCCTGTAATTTCCAGGTATATGTCTCTGCCCCTTTTTAAATATTGGTACCACATTGGCTTTTCTCCAATTACCTGGTACCATTCCAGTCCGTAAACTGTCCATAAAAATTAAGAACAACGGTCCTGGTGATTTATTTATGTTACGTTTTTCAAGTCTATTGTTGACATTGATTTCTGTAAGCCACAAAGGTACATTATGTGGCATTTTATTAGCATTACAGTCTTGGTTACTATATTCCCCCTTTTTCCTTTCTAAAAACTGAGGAGAACAATGCATTTAAAACCTTTGCCTTTTGCTTGTCTTTTGTAACCAAATTTATTTCATCATCCTTTATGGGGCCAATATGCTCTGGCCTCAGTTTCTTACTGTTAATATATTTAAAACATGTTTTTATACTCCGCTGCTATGTGCCTTTCGTGGTCTATTTGAGCAGCCCTAAATGCGCTCTTACAGTTCTTATTGCATTTCTTGTAGTGTTGGAATGCCAACAATGACACCTCAGCTGTATATTTTTTGAAGTCCCCTTTTTTCTCTTTTATATGCATGTTTACAAGTTTAGCCACCCATGTTTAATCTTAGCTCTTTTATATTTATTACCCATTGGAACGTACTGTATAATACTTTTGTTTACTATGTTCTTAAACCACTCCAATTTTTCCTCAGTGTTCCATATTCCAAGGATTTCCACATCTGTGATCAGATCAGTGTTGTTTGTAATCAGTAATGCTCTATCTCTTGTTGGTGCATTGGAACCATTGAACTGACCTTTGGAATTGTCCTGCAAGATATTTAGGAAATGGCATGCCTTAGGTGAATGTGTTTTGACAGGTAAATTTAGTTGCGCACAGTCAGTGTGGCTGTAATGTTTGTTAGGAAAAAGCATAGTTTGCTCACTGTGCTCATTGAAGCTGTGATTAGTTAGGTCTGCCCAGTGTGCTCATCTTCTGCCAGTCTGGTCTAATAGCTCCCTCTGCAGCTAGAGAACTTGATGAGTTTCTGGATGATAGGTGTGGAGTTATGCAGATGGCAGTATGAATATTGATACAGCCTATCCCAGATGACATGCTGGGAGACTGTATATATTCTGTGAGCACACTGAGCTCAGGGTCTTTTTCCAAAGTGGATTGGTCCAGCCTGGAGGGGGCACGCTGCTCTCCTAGGCACTGCTGTTATGTCTGCTTCTGTTGTGAGGCCCTAGGTGGGTAACCTGAAGGCATGGATGCCGAGACCCTGGAGGTAAAGAAAGCTGACTGAGGGGAGGCTGTCCACAGAGATCTAGTCTGGTATATAGTTACATAGTATACAGTTAGTCAGGCTGAAAAAAAAAACATAGGTCCATCTAGTTCAACCAAAAAAAATAAAAATAAAGTCATACAATCCCATATACACAATCCTTCACCCACAGTAAATCCAGAGAAAGGCAAAACACCTCAGCAAAGCATGCTCCAAATTGCTACAAAAAATCCTTCCTGATCCCCCGAGAGGCAATCAGATTTTCCCTGGATCAACTTTACCTATAAATGTCAGTACTCAGGTATATTATATACATTTAGGAAAGTATCCAGGCCTTTTTTAAAGCAATCTACTGAGCTGGCCAGAACCACCTCTGGATGGAATCTATTCCAGATTTTCACAGCTTTTACTGTGAAGAAACCTTTCCGTATGTGGAGATTAAATCTTTTTTTCCTCTAGACGTAGAGTGCCCCCTCTGTGATGACCTTGAAGTGAATAACTCAATATTGGGGTAAGGTGTCACTTGGAAGGAGGCAACCAGCTGTTCCTTGAGCCTTGTGTGAGTACAGACATTCTGAAAGATCTTGTGCTTTTGGAAACTGTCTGGTGTTGGGGAAAGTCAGCTGTGGGTCTATTTAAAGGGGATGCTGGCTGGCGTCCTGAAGAGCTTTGTCCATATCTTCTTCTTTAAGGGACTCTGCTCTTTTGGCTCCAACTACTACTTTGAATCTGAAGTATACATTATAGCTTGCTCAGAAAGAATACCAAAGTCCTCAAGTTGTATATAGTTCTTATTTTTGGAGTATCCCACCACTACCCTCAGCCCTATCCAAGTTCTCCAAAAATAAAAACAAGGAAAACACACCTAGACTGGTTACTAAAGAAACACGTGAATGAACCTGTGTGCCTGGCTGCGGGACAAAGCCTGTGGGGAAGACCTGGACAGTAATTTTGCAGCTCCTATGGGAATAGCGCTACATAGCAGTGTTGCCAACCGCCCGTTTTTACTAGCCATATATTTTAACCATCTCCTGTGAAATGTCCATATCTTTTAACCATCTCCTTTGCCATGTCCGTATCCTCTAACCATCTCCTGTGCCATGTCCATATCCTCTAACCATCTCCTGTGCCATGTCCAGATTCCTCTAACCATCTCCTTTGCCATGTCCGTATCCTCTAACCATCTCCTGTGCCATGTCCATATCCTCTAACCATCTCCTGTGCCATGTCCAGATTCCTCTAACCATCTCCTTTGTCATATCCGTATCCTCTAACCATCTCATGTGCCATGTCTGTATCCTCTAACCATCTCCTGTGCCATGTCCGTATTCTCTAACCATCTCCTGTGCCATATCCGTATTCCCCTAACCATCTCCTGTGCCATATACGTATCCTCTAACCATCACCTGTGCCATGTCCTTATCCTCTAACCATCTCCTGTGCCATGTCTGTATCCTCTAACCATCTCCTGTGCCATGTCCATATCCTCTAACCATCTCCTTTGTCATATCCGTATCCTCTAACCATCTCATGTGCCATGTCTGTATCCTCTAACCATCTCCTGTGCCATGTCCGTATTCTCTAACCATCTCCTGTGCCATATCCGTATTCCCCTAACTATCTCCTGTGCCATATCCGTATCCTCTAACCATCACCTGTGCCATGTCCTTATCCTCTAACCATCTCCTGTGCCATGTCTGTATCCTCTAACCATCTCCTGTGCCATGTCTGTATCCTCTAACCATCTCATGTGCCATGTCCATATCCTCTAACCATCTCCTGTGCCATGTTCTTATCCTTTAACCATCTCCTATGCCATGTCCATATGCTATAACCATCTCCTGTGCCATGTCCATATGCTATAACCATCTCCTGTGCCATGTCTGTATCCTCTAACCATCTCCTGTGCCATGTCCGTATCCTCTAATCATCTCCTGTGCCATGTCCGTATTCTCTAACCATTTCCTGTGCCATGTCCATATCCTCTAACCATCTCCTGTGCCACGTCCATATCCTCTAACCATCTCCTGTGCCATGTCCGTATCCTCTATCTCCTATGCCACATTCTTATCCTCTAACCATCTCCTGTGCCATGTCCATATCCTCTAACCATCTCCTGTGCCTTGTCCGTATCCTCTGACTATCTCCTGTCCTTTATCATTTTTGCAGTCTCTGAGGGGGAGCTCAAAAGACTCTGAGTGACTCAGAAACTTAGAAAATTTCATGACCCAGCAAAAAAAAAAAAAAAAATGGTGCCATTAGTAAATTTTAGCTTCCTGACAGTAAATTTCACTTGGGGGGGGGCATGGCAACACTGCTTCGTAGAGATGAGTAATCAGGTTAGGGAAAGGCTCTTGTCTGGCTAGTTTTGGGGCTTTTTGGGGAGTTTGGCACTGGACATACTTTCGTATGTTGTCTCATGTCGTGAAGTGGAGTATTACAGGTGTCTGTGTGCAGGAGAGGTGTGCAGAGGGTATGATAGCTGTCAATATTTATAGAAGAGGAGTGCAGATAGTATGACAATTAGTAATATATGAGTAAAGGAGGGTGGGGGGTATGATAGGGCTAGTACTGTATGTACAGGAGAGGAGTGTGTTAGATATAAGAGTGGGCATTATGTAGAGGAGAGGTGTGGGGAAGGTATGAGGGTGGGCAGTATGTACAGGAGAGGTGTGTGGAAGGTATGGGGGTAGGCAGTATGTATAGGAAAGGTGTGTGGAAGGTGTGTGGGCGGGCAGTGTGTACAGGAGAAGAGTGGGGAAGGTATGAGGGTGGGCAGTATGTACAGTACAGGAGAGGAGAAAAAGTATGTATAGGCAGTATGTATAGGAAAGGTATGAGGGTGGGCCATATGTACAGGAGAGGAGTGCAGATAGTATGACAATTAGTAATATATGAGTAAAGAAGGGTGGAGGGTATGATAGGGCTAGTGCTGTATGTACAGGAGAGGAGTGTGTTAGATATAAGGGTGAGCAATATGTAGAGGAGAGGTGTGGGGAAGGTATGAGGGTGGGCAGTATATACAGGTGAGGTGTGTGGAAGGTATGGGGGTGGGCAGTATGTATAGGAAAGGTGTGTGGAAGGTGTGTGGGTGGGCAGTATGTACAGGAGAGGAGTGGGCATTATGTATAGAAAAGGTGTGTGGAAGGTGTGTGGCAGGCAGTATGTACAGGAGAAGAGTGGGAAAAGTATGAGGGCGGGCAGTATGTACAGGAGAGGAATGGGGAAGGTATGATGGTGGGCAGTATGTACAGGAGAGGAGTAGGCATTATGTATAGGAAAGGTGTGTGGAAGGTATGTGGGCAGGCAGTATGTACAGGAGAGGAGCGGGGAGGCTATGTGGATGGACAGTATGTATATAACAGGTTTGGGGAAGGTATGTGGGAGGATAGTATGTACAGGAGAGGAGTGGGGAAGGTATGGTGGTGGGGAGTATGTACAGGAGAGGAGTGGGGAAGGTATGAGGGTGGGCAGTATGTACAGGAGAGGAGTGGGGAAGGTATGAGGGTGGGCAGTATGTACAGGAGAGGAATGGGGAAGGTATGATGGTGGGCAGTATGTACAGGAGAGTAGTGGCTACGGTATGAGGGTGGGCAGTATGTACAGGAGAGGAGTGGGGAAGGTATGAGGGTGGGCAATATGTATAGGAGAGGAGTGGGGAAGGTATGATGGTGGGCAGTATGTATAGGAGAGGAGTGGGGAAGGTATGAGGGTGGACAGTATGTACAGGAGAGGAGTGGGGAAGGTATGAGGGTGGGCAGTATGTACAGGAGAGGAATGGGGAAGGTATGATGGTGGGCAGTATGTACAGGAGAGGAGTAGGGAAAGTATGAGGGTGGACAGTATGTATAGGAGAGGAGTAGGGAAGGTATGAGGGTGGGCAGTATGTACAAGAGAGGAGTGGGGAAGGTATGAGGGTGGACAGTATGTACAGGAGAGGAGTAGGGAAGGTATGAGGGTGGGCAGTATGTACAGGAAAGGAGTGGGGAAAGTATGAGGGTGGGTAGTACAGGCAGAATAGAAGTGTGAAGGGCCCAACATGGGGGAGTATGTGCAGTGAAGGAATATGAAGGATCCGAAAAAGAGAGTAATATTTTTTAATATATTTTTTTTTAGTTTGATGAAGGGTCTATTAGATCCCTGATGCCTCCTCTGTGACAAACAGATACAACTGGGGAAAAGAGAATCTCTGATCTGTATCTAATCTGGCTCAGTGCACATTTGTTGTTTCCAGGGCAAATAGAGAGGGTGAATCTCTCTAACTCGGACACAAATAACAATAAAAACCTGACGGCTCTAATCCCTCTCCACTCTATCTAAACCTAAAAAATAGTTTTGCCTGTAGTTACACTTTAAGTTGTCTTTCCTGGTGGAATGGAGGAAATAGGTGGTCCAATGATTATAGAAAATGTCTCTGATTACAATCATCACTTGTGAATACTGCACCGTCTCTGCACTCTGAAGAATGATAACGAGTGCTTGCGATTGGGAACAGAGGAAAGGAACGCAGTAGGACACGTGCTTTTGTCACCACTGCTGGGTTCCGATGCTCATGCATCTCTTTGGAAGATATATTCCTGCCTGTCATTCTCAGGGAGATGTCTTTTAAAGACATGCTAACGGGAACCATATCCATTGCAGCTTTCATTTATCAGAGCCACGTTTTATGTAGCACGATGGTTCCCACTCCATTCCCTCACACAGCTCCATCATTATTCACACTCAGATTTGCGATCCTGGCTCGTTAGGCGCAGTGCTAGCAGCAGGCTCAGCCAGCAAGTGTAAAACTGTTTGTACACGATACCTGATTATTTCAATCAATTTCTAAAAATCCGCTATTAAAACTCTGTCCAGCTGTGCAACGTTTCCAATTAGCAATGAAAGTCTCTCTGCGCCCAGGATATGACAGCTTAGCCGTGACGCCCACAATAAATTGCCTTTTCCCATCATTCCTATAAATATCTACCTAAAAGGCCGCTAAGCTGGCGACTGATGGCGAGACCTGTAAACGTTTAGTGACGCTGCTTTTTATAAGGCTTAAAGGGTTTGTAAAGGATTTTTTTTTTATCTTAATAGCTTCCTTTACCTTAATGCAGTGCTGTTTTCATGTCCTCATTGTTCGTTTTTGCTCTCAAGTTGCTGTAATTCTTCTCTGATCTCCACACTTCCTGGTTGTCTGTTTCCTGATGACCACAGTACTGGGAGCTTTCTCTCTGTGGTCACTAACTTCAAGGAGGTGTAATTACCGTGGGCTAGATTCAGATAGGTTAGCGGATCTTTAGATCCGCGTAACCTATCTGATTTACGATCCGCCGGCGCAAGTTTTTGAGGCAAGTGCTGTATTCAGAAAGCACTTGCCTCTAAAGTTGCGCCAGCGGATCGTAAATCCCCCGGCGGAATTCAAATTCCGCAGCTAGGGGACATGTAGAATTTAAATCAGGCGCGTCCCCGCGCCGAACGAACTGCGCATGCGCCGTCCCCTAAATTTCCCAGCGTGCATTGCTCCAAATGACGTCGCTAGGACGTCATTGGTTTTGACGTGAACGTAAATTACGTCCATCCGTATTCGCGAGCGACTTACGCAAACAACGTAAAAAATTCAGAATTCGACCCAGGAACGACGGCCATACTTAACATAGGATACGCCGCATATAGCAGGGGTAACTATCCGCCGGAAAAAGCCGAACGCAAACGACGTAAAAAAAAAAGCGCCAGGCGGGCGTTCGTTTCTGAATCGGCAGAACTCCTCATTTGCATATTCGTTGCGTACAAAAAACGAAACGCCACCTAGCAGCCGGCCTGGAATTGCAGCCTAAGATCCGACGGTGTAAGTCACTTACACCTGTCGGATCTTAGGGAGATCAATGCGGAACCTGATTCTATGAATCAGGCGCATAGATACGACGGACGGAACTCAGAGATACGACGGCGTATCAGGAGATACGCCGTCGTATCTCTATCTGAATTCGGGCCCTTGTGTCTAAAACCCCACAGCACCACACCGCAGGGACTTCCCCCCTGACAGCTGAATAAAAAAAAACATTGCAGAATTAGCCAGCAATAGAATAAAAAAAAAGGCATGGGGGTCCTGCCCCCTGTGACGTCACCAACCCCCCCAAAAAAAGCTTCGCCCGCGATGAAGGCTATACGCAGATTACCTGCTCCTCGTTGTGACAATTCTTAAACAGGCAAGGGGTGGGCCACTTGGTGTCATTTTTTTTACATGGTGCATACATGTTGCAAATGCGCCACTTTACAGACTAAGGGGACCCCCCAGGCACTATATTTAAAGGGTTTTTTCATTTTTATTGTTTCACATTTAAGCATCATTAAAATCACCTTTACAAACTATATATATATATATATATATATATATATATATATTGATTACAGTATAGCAATTAAGTGTCACCAATCAGTGCCCACCATTGCCCACCAGTTACAGCAATTAGTGCCCACCAGTGCCACAAATCAGTGCCCATTAGCGATGCCAGTCAGTGCTGGCTATCAGTGCTGCCTATTAGTGCTGCCCAACAATGCCCAGAGGCGATTCAGTTCGCATGTGTTGCGCTATATAAGTTTCTCACTCACTCACTCAATGCCCATCACTGCTGTTGATCAATGCCCATCAGTGACACCCATCAATGCCCATCAGTACTGCCTATTAGTGCCCACCAGTGCCGCCTATTAGTGCCCACCAGTGGCACCTAACAGTGCCGCCTATCAGCGCTCATCAGTGCCACATATCAGTGCCACCTATCAGTCCCATAAGTGCGACATATTAGTGCCTCCTCATCAGTGCCACCTAATCAGTGCCCATAAGTGCCACCTCATCAGTGCCCGTAAGTGCCACCTCATCAATGCCCACCACTTCAGCCTATTAGTGCCCATCAGTGCCGCCTCATCAGCGCACATCAGTGAAGGCAAAAAATTACTTAGTTACAAAGTAAAAAAAAAAAAAAATCTAAATGTTTGGTCTTTTCTTTAAATAAAAAACCCAGCAGTGATAAAATACCACCAAAAGAAATCTCTATTTGTGTGAAGAAAATAATAAAAAATTAGTTTGGGTACAGTGTAGCATGACCGCGCAATTGTCATTCAAAGTGCGACAGTTGAAAAATGGCTTGGGCAGGAAGTGTAAGAGCAGGGGTGTAAGTGCCCTGTAGGCAAGTGGTTAAAAACAGTATTGAAAAAAAATAATAATTTGCATTGATACATGTCCTTCAGGGCAGTACCCTTTTTATGGCCCATAACTTGCATATAACTTGCACATAACCCTTGGGGACTTTTGCTTTTGCATGTTTGGGTCCCATAGCCTTTAATAGAGTTCGCAGCTTGGTTACAAACTTTTTCTATGTTCGGTAGCTCTGGTGAGAACCGAACCAGAGGGTGTTCGGCCCATCACTAATTATTTATTGGTATTTTCTGCCCTTATTAAACAGCTATACCCTTTCAATTGTCTATACAGATTTACAGTATAAAGGAGATCTACTATTGTTCAAATCTTATTTTTACATTTCGGATGGAGTTTAGAAGTTTTAGAAGTTTTTAAACCAATATTTTTTTTTTATTTGTGTCTCACTGGGGAGATTTCAAATCAGTTTCTGTCATGAAGATGCTATTGGAAAAGAGAAGATATCTTTCAAATGTGATGGAAGTCCTTTCTTAGACAGTTGTCATGGCAACGAATCCCCCATTGGAAGATCCCCCGCCATTCCTGTTCTGGTATCAACTTAAAATTTTGGATTTACCATTTTTATTCCTGGTAACATTGGTAATAAGGGCAATTAGGGAGAGTGAATCTCCCCTTACGAGGGCACAGACAGCAACAAAAAGTTGTCAGGGGTTCTAACCCCTCACCATTTTATCCAAATATTTAAATTTAGTTTTATTTTAAACGTTCAGTAACAACATTCAACATTGGCCTGTTAATATCCAGTGTAGATCTAATATATACAATATATGTAGCAGCTTGCTGTGTTGATACATTATTCCCATTATAAGGAAGCAACCAGTGAATGGAGTTTGGCAGCCCCCTCTTCCCCGATCCCTGTCTCCGGCAATGTACCGTGTTAGGGTGGAGCAGCTGCAGCCTCTCTGAGTGGAAGAAGTGTTTTGCTTCAGGCAATTTCCACTCTCCCGGGAGGACTGAACAATGTCAGACAGGAGAGAGGGGAGACACACAGGAACAATAAAGGATATGGGAAAAGATCGGAGAAAATAAATTCTTACTGAAGAATAAATAAAATCAAGGTCAGCAGAGGTAATGGGTGTAAAATAAATGAGACAGATAAAAGTTTTCGGTTTCTGGGTTTACAGCTTGTCCCCACTGATCATAACATGCCCCACTGATCTAGAGTACCATATATCTCCCACTGATCCAGAGGGCACAACAAGTCCCACTGACCTAGGGTACGCAATACGACCCACTAATCCAGAGTACTGTACATCTTCCGCTGGTCCAGAGTACCGTACATCTCCCACTGATCCAGAGTACCGTACATCTCCCACTGATCCAGAGTACCGTACATCTCCCACTGATCCAGAGTACCTTACATCTCCCACTGATCCAGAGTACCGTACATCTCCCACTGATCCAGAGCACCGTACATCTCCCACTGATCCAGAGTACCGTACATCTCCCACTGATCCAGAGTACCGTACATCTCCCACTGATCCAGAGTACCGTACATCTCCCACTGATCCAGAGTACCGTACATCTCCCACTGATCCAGAGTAGCGTACATCTCCCACTGATCCAGAGTACCGTACATCTCCCACTGATCCAGAGTACCGTACATCTCCCACTGATCCAGAGTACCGTACATCTCCCACTGATCCAGAGTACCGTACATCTCCCGCTGATCCAGAGTACCGTACATCTCCCGCTGGTCCAGAGTACCGTACATCTCCCGCTGATCCAGAGTACCGTACATCTCCCACTGATCCAGAGCACCGTACATCTCCCACTGATCCAGAGCACCGTACATCTCCCACTGATCCACAGTACCGTACATCTCCCACTGATCCAGAGTACCGTACATCTCCCACTGATCCAGAGCACCGTACATCTCCCACTGATCCAGAGCACTGTACATCTCCCACTGATCCAGAGTACCGTACATCTCCCACTGATCCAGAGCACCGTACATCTCCCATTGATCCAGAGTACCGTACATCTCCCACTGATCCAGAGTACCGTACATCTCCCACTGATCCAGAGTACCGTACATCTCCCACTGATCCAGAGTACCGTACATCTCCCACTGATCCAGAGTACCGTACATCTCCCACTGATCCAGAGTACCGTACATCTCCCACTGATCCAGAGTACCGTACATCTCCCACTGATCCAGAGTAGCGTACATCTCCCACTGATCCAGAGTACCGTACATCTCCCACTGATCCAGAGTACCGTACATCTCCCACTGATCCAGAGTACCGTACATCTCCCACTGATCCAGAGTACCGTACATCTCCCGCTGATCCAGAGTACCGTACATCTCCCGCTGGTCCAGAGTACCGTACATCTCCCGCTGATCCAGAGTACCGTACATCTCCCACTGATCCAGAGCACCGTACATCTCCCACTGATCCAGAGCACCGTACATCTCCCACTGATCCACAGTACCGTACATCTCCCACTGATCCAGAGTACCGTACATCTCCCACTGATCCAGAGCACCGTACATCTCCCACTGATCCAGAGCACTGTACATCTCCCACTGATCCAGAGTACCGTACATCTCCCACTGATCCAGAGCACCGTACATCTCCCATTGATCCAGAGTACCGTACATCTCCCACTGATCCAGAGTACCGTACATCTCCCACTGATCCAGAGTACCGTACATCTCCCACTGATCCAGAGCACCGTACATCTCCCACTGATCCAGAGCACTGTACATCTCCCACTGATCCAGAGTACCGTACATCTCCCACTGATCCAAAATACACAGTACATCTCACTGATCTAGAATACACAGCACATCCAACAGATCCAAAGTACACATCACATCCCATGGATGCATAGAACACTTCTTGTAATGCTCTTTCTTCTGGTGTGTTAAAGAAGAATTCCAGGTATGGATAGTATTACATAGTTACATTGGTCCAGCTGTGACCAATGTAACAATGTACTGTATACCATACCTGTGGGATCCTCCAGAAAGCTGGAAATCACTATAGCAGGCACTGCTACTCCAGTGATCTTCACAAGTTTCACTTTCCTAAACCAAGCAGCTTCTCTTCTGCATTGGTAACACAGGAGAATGCCCACTTGGCACAGGTGCCATTCAGCATCTCAGCATTTTTCCAATGAATGCAAAGCATTCTCTGATTGGATGAGGTCAGAGAGCACTTTGCATTCATTGACAAAATGCTAATCTCTGAATGGCGCTGGTACCGAGCGAGTGATTTCTGTGTACAGTAAGCAGCAGGACCGCAGGACAATAGCGGTGTCTACTTCAGTGATTTGCAGCTTCTAGATGCATCTTCCAGGTATGGTCCTATATACATAGTTACATTGATCCAAGCTGGACCAATGTAACTATTTAAAAATATTCATAAATGGAAATCATCTTTCATTTTTTAGGTTTCTTTCTCTCACCTAAAGTGTAATGCATCTTTTCTACTTCTCATAAGTTCTAAAGCAGTCTTAGTAATTAATAGCAGGTCCCATAAATGAAATGTCCCATCCCTCCTACCTGCCCTCCAAACCAACTTGTCGGTGTGTTCAGTCAAATTTCACGAAAACAGTAGGAGGGCCTTAAAGGGGCATTAAATACCAGGATTGCAGTACATACAGAGTGCAGAGTTCAGGGGGGTTACACAGGCCCCATAAATGAAATGTCCCATCCCTCCTACCTGCCCTCCAAACCAACTTGTCAAGTATTTATTTTGTCTTACCTGGCAAAGTCCACCATCTGTGTCCCTTACCACCACTATTTCCTGCTGCTAAGAACGCCGTTTCAGATGTGCAGATTATCCCTCGACGTCCGGTCCCCTACCATCCCCTCTCCTTCTCCTGAGAGGACCTTGCCAATGGACAACCAATAGGAAGTTTCCACATCATGTAGGCCAGGACTCCTGTGCTCAGGGCCCACTAACAGGCAAGGTTTGCAAGATAACTGAAATACATCACAGGCAGGGCTTTTTTTCTCAAACAATAGGTGCTGGAACTTAACCACGGCCCCACAAAACCCCTCCCCCTACACACCCTCCAAATCACATAGTCGGTGTGTTCAGTCAAATTTCACGAAAACAGTAGGAGGGCCTTAAAGGGGCATTAAATACCAGGATTGCAGTACATACAGAGTGCAGAGTTCAGGGGGGTTACACACAGAGTGCAGAGCTGTCACTTGTAAACACAGAGACCAGACTTCTGTGTTTACAAGTGATTGTGGTGAGCAGGCACCAAAGGGTCTGAGCCAGAGGTGGTGGAACGGGTTCCCCCTGAAAAAAAAACCTGATCACAGATGATATTATTTGCTGGTTAGTGATTGCAGTTTTCTAGTCTGCATCTCCCCAAGGTAATAGAGTAAAACCATAGCTTCCAACTGTCCCTGATTTCAAGGAACTGTCCCTGATTTCGAACAAAGTCCCTCTGTCCCTCTTTCCTCCTCATTTGTCCCTAATTTTGGTCTGATTTATACAGTTGTATATAAAATGCACTTTTCATCTTTCCCAGTGCTAAACCTTTCATCCAATTTCTAAATTGCTGCATGTGTACATTTTAAAAGCCAATATAAAGGAATAGTAATGGTAATAAAAAGTCCTTGTGGATTTAATTAAAGAGGAGTTCCACCCAAATTTGGAACTTCCTCTTAACCCACTCCTCTCCCCCTTACATGCCACATTTGGCATGTAATTTTTTTGGGGGGGGAGTGGGGGCTTCAGCACGAGTGGGACTTCCTGTCCTACTTCCTCCTTCCTGTAGGCGACTAAGCTTAATCGCCTTCAGGAAGTGGCTGCTGTAGGCGATCGCCTAGGACACGTCACAGGTCCTAGGCAATCTCCTGGCCAATTACACGGCGCGGCGCCGGGCCGCGCATGCGCAGTGCCGCTCGCGCATGCGCAGTGGGTGCCCGGCCGTGAAGCCGAAAGCTGTCACGGCCGGGTGCCCACACTGAAAATGAAGACGCCTGCCGGGGAGGGGGGGAGAGGAGCGGAGCCCCGGCCGGCGCGTCGCTGGAGCAGGTAAGTGCCTGTTTATTAAAAGCCAGCAGCTACACTTTTTGTTGCTGCTGACTTTTTATAAACATACAAATGGCTGGAACTCCCCTTTAACCTTTTTGTTGGGGGTTAATTCTCCTGTAAGGGGGTGTGGCAGGGGGCATGTTCTATGCCTACATACATTTGTTAGTAGGTGTCCCTCATTCACATCTCAAAATGTTGGTTACATTTAATGAAGGTACCACGTTTAGCGATTCACATGGTTAATGATTAAAAGAGGCATATCTAAGTATGCAGGCATCCGGGGTAAAGCTGTCCACATAGACCATCCTCCGCACCACCATCGACATCATCCCTTCCACGATGCACTCCACAAGCTCTTCAAGCCTCGCTTTCAGATCGCTCTACTGCATGGAAGTCCTCCCGGTCACGATTGCAGACTGACAGCAGTGTAGAGGATGGTCTATGTGGACAGCTTTACCCCGGATGCCTGAATACTTAGTGCCTCTTTTAATCATCAACCATGTGAATGTTGTACCTTCATTAATTGTATTCATATTGCTACACTAATGCCACGTACAGACGATCGGACATTCTGACAACAAAACCGTGGATACATTTCAGACGGATGTTGGCTCAAACTTGTCTTGCATACACAGAATTACACAAATATTGGCGGAAAATCCCAACGTCAAAAAAAAAAAAAAAAATCCCAACGTACACGTCGTACGCGGTGACGTATGACATGTACGACTGCACTAGGAAAGGGAAGTTCAATACCGGTTGTGTTAGTAGAAGTTTGGTTGATTCAGAGCATGCGTGGAATTTTGTGCGTCGGAATTGTCCACACACACAAACGGAATTTACGAGAATGGATTTTGTTGTCGGAAAATTTGAGAACCAGCTCTCAAATTTTTGTTGGCGGAAATTCCGACAACAAATGTCCGATGGGGCCTACACACGGTCAGAATTTACATCCAAAAGCTCCCATCGAACATTTGTTGTTGGAAATTCCGAGCGTGTGTAAGCGGCATTAGAGGCGCTACGTTTCTCTTTTATACTCTGTAGCTCCTGCTGGTATTTGCTTCTAATCCCCTTGTGGAGACTTCCATTTGTGGATGGACATTTTATGGTTCACATTGCTATAATCTTTTTATACGGACTATAAAATGAAGGACTTATGAATAAATGGTTGTGGAACGAATCATTTGAGTTTCCATTCTTTCTTATAGGAAAATTTGCTTTGATATAAGAGTGCTTTGGATTACAAGCATGTTTCTGGAACAAATTACCTAAAATCTGGCCTGTTAGTGGGTCCTGAGGACAGGAGAACCACTGATGTAGGCAGTGATGTGTACACCGAAAAGAATCACCCCGCTGGAAGAAAACAGAAAAAGAGTGTAGGATCAAGACCCAAAAGTCACTTGACCACAGGTTTGGGTAGATAGCAAGTGTTTTTTTTTTTGTATTGCAGTGTTCAGCTAGAAAGTAGTAGGATGGATAGATGTGAGGGGGTTCGTTTTCTGCCCAAAGTTGGGCTTTAAAAAAAAAAAAAGACATAAACCATCATTGAAAATACTGGGCCAGATTCACAGAAAAAGTACGCCGGAGTATCTGCTGATACTCCGACGTACTTTCAAATTTGCCGCGTCGTATCTTTATTTGTAATTCACAAACAAAGATACAACGGCTTTTGGCTAAGATCAGACAGGCATACGGCTTCGTACGCCTTAGGATCTTAGGTGTAATTTTTCGGCGACCGTTGGGTGGAGTTTGCGTCGTTTTCCAGCGTCGGTCGGGTATGCAAATTAGCTGATTACGGCGATCCACGAAGATACGCGCGTTCTTCGCAATCTCTTACGTCGACGCTAGTCGGTTTTCCCCGTCGCAAACATAAGCCTGCTTTTTCATGGCTTACATTTAGAACAGCCATGTTAAAGTATGGCCGTCGGTCCCGCGTCGAATTTCAATTTTTTTTTTCCGTAAGACATCCGGGAATACGAAACGACGTAACGCACGTCGCCGTTCAAAAAATACGTCAGGGTGCTGTAATTTCGCGCAAAGCACGTCAGGAAATTTTCACACGGAGCATGCGCAGAACGTTCGGCGTGGGAACGCGCCTAATTTAAATGGTACACGCCCCATTTGAATTAGTCAGGCTTGCGCCGGACGGCTTTACGTTACACCGCCGTAAGTTTACACGCAAGTGCTTGGTGAATCAGGCACTTGCGCTGAAAACTTGCGGCGGTCTAACGTAAAGACGATACGTTACGCCGCCGCAGATATCTGTGAATCTGGCCCTTTGTGATGAGGCTATAAGATACCTTTAAGACCCAGATAGATAAAACATAAGTTCCAGTTCCATCCTCTACATTTCTATAATTACCCCCGGAACAGAGAAGACGGTTAGATGTAGGATCATAATTTGAAATGAAAAGCACATCGCAGAATGTAAAAAAGCCAAATGTCATTAGACTGGATGGGCAGAACGCTGTGTCCTTCTCCCGCATATAGTAACATATAAACTACAGTGACTTTCAATTCCCACTTGCTCTAATTAGAGAAATGTTTTCAGCTCCAGTTGAAAGAAGCTTCGATCTCACTCTCATGATTTACCTACGGCCACCGGGGAGCAATTAGTATGTGCAGGACTGTCTCTTCTGCCGCCACAAAATTCCTTGTCTCCTTTCTAACATATCACATTCTATAATTAGATCATTGCAGATAAGAGACACCAAGACCTTTGGGGGGACAGCAACAGGTGGAAAATAATCTAGCCCAATCTGAAACAATAATCTGGAAATCAGAGCCCAAATGCCAAGGGACGGGCACCAACACAGAGCGCGAGAACAGAACGCGTCAGGCCAGCTGTGTAATCTACGCATTGTTGTACAACTTCCTTTTATTAAAGGGGAATAAATAGGAGAGAAGCTTTCCTCTGCTGGCCTTGAAGCTTTTTTTTAAAGCAACACGTTCACTTTAGAGCTGGCAACTTTATACTGAATGGGAACGACACATGTGGTGAGAGGTGCTGCACACCCCGAGAAATGCAATATGGGATGGTTTCCCCAATGGGGTTTTTTAGCAGCAGAGTTTAATAATTTCCAAAAATTATATAGGTTAAAAGTATTGGCTTTATTAATTGTGGATGTATATTATGGTCATAACAGTTAAAAGCTTTGGCAGAGAAAATTGTTAAAATAATACAGATACAAAAAATGCAAACACAAAATTGCTACACAGCATTACATGACAAAATGCATCTGTATGTATACAATTACTGACACGTTTCGACCCATATAAGCGGGGTCTTCTTCAGAGGATTGGTTTTCTGTAAAAAAGTTATATAATGAATTCAAATTCTTTACCAAAATTGGATATTAGTGGCAAAAAATACATAGTATGTAGTTACCAGCGATAGGGGGTATTAGAGAAAAATCTCTTTGGCCAGAGTTCTTCCAAAAGCCTCCAAGAGGTCCCATGGGCTCCCCGGCCATTCGAGACCCTGGATGACTCCGGCTTGCAAGGAGTCACGCTATAAGAATTATAGGCAATTTTATACTTACCTGTTCCATCAGGAGAGGCCCTGTATAAAGTACAAGCCAATCCTAGTCACAAGGTTGAGGACTCTCAGCCTGTCACAATGCTGGAACTTGAGCAGACAATTGCCAAGGGGAGGAAGTGTAGAGTGTAACATGCCACTACATACCCAAAATGACCAGGTGTTACCCTTCACGCCTAGCAGGAAATAGAGAAATGGGGGAGCCATGGGAACTGAAGGCAAAAAATGTACAGGTTGTTTAACCTCTTCTGCTCCTATAGGTTTACCCCACCCAGCCCCCCCCCCCCCCATCATGACCAGGCCATTTTTTGCAATTTTTTTAACTGCCAATTGCGCCGTCGTGAGGTGCGATGCTGTACCCAAACAAAATGTATGTATTTTTTTCCCCCCACAAATAGAGCTTTCTTTTGGTGGTATATGATCACTTCTGCGGTTTTTATTTTTTGCGCTATAAACAAAAAAAAATACGTAAATTTTGAAAAAAAAAAAATTATTTTTTACTTTTTGCTATAATATATATCCAAAAAATAAAAATAAAAAAAATGATTGTATTCATCAGTTTAGGCCGATATGTATTCTTCTACATATTTTTGGTAAAAAAAAACCAATAAGCATATATTGATTGATTTGCGCAAAGGTTATAGCGTCTACAAAATAGGGGATAGATTTATGGCATTTTTATTATTAAGTAATGGTGGCGATCAGCGATTTTTAGCAGGACTGCGACATTGCGGCGGACAGATCGGACACCTAATGTCAGGGCACTGCCCTTTACGGTCACATTCCCCGGTTGGCTCTGGGTGGAATTGAACCTAGGACCTATCCATTACAAGTCCAGCTCTTTGCATCTGAGCCACTGCTCAAGTGTTAGTTTGCTTGCTGTCCGTTGGAACCTGGTCCTGAACCTGTACTTCTGTGGACCAATCAGTGGCCAGTGCGGCCTATTTAAGCCAGCCCCTTCCCCTTTGCTAATTGCTGGTTCGTTGTCAGCTTTACCTGAAGTACCTTTGAAGATTACCTGTATTCTGACCTGTTTTGACCTGGATTTGGACTTGACTACTCTTTGCCTTCTCCTACGCTTTGACCTCCTGGCTTGTTTACTGGACCCGCTTCCGTCTCCATTCCTTTGATCCCTGGCTTTCCGTTTTGGACTCTCTACCTTCTGGAACCCCTGACCATTTTGCTTGTTTCCTGGACTTCCTGCTTGACCCGATCAGGCTCTCTAACCCGTGGACTCTGACTTGCACCGGCATCTTCACCTCATCTGCTACAGCTCCCTTGGTGTCTCCGAATCATAGCTTCAGTGACTTCCAGCTAATCATCTCCCGCTGCCGGCAGCCGGTGCCTCTTTGTGCCCCTCCTCGCTGTCTCCATCCCCAGAGGGTGAGGTGCACAGAGTCGCAAAGGTAGCCACCCTCGGCATCTCGGTCTCGGTGAGTACTGACCTTAACGGTCCTGACAGTACGAACCAGCCAAAATGTCCGAGACCGACAGGGTGCGCTCACCTTTTGAAACCCTGTGCCAACAGGTGTCTGTTTTGTCTAGTGCCGTTCAAAACCTCCAAGAAGGTAAGCCCTTACATAATGGACTGACCGATAACATGGAGTCCGCAGACTTGTTCAAAATGCTCACTTCCTTGGCTCTGCAAGTCTCCAGCCTGAACCATACCATTCTGGAACTTAAACAAGAAGTTCAAATATTTAAAGGGACAGCACGCCCAGCCCCGGAACCAGCATGTTATGAACCATTTGTCGTCATGCCAGAAAAATTTGATGGTAGCCGTGCATCCTTCTTGTGCTTTAAAACCGACTGTGAGCTATTGTTCACCCTTAAACCTAGGACCTATGCCACGGACTATATTAAGGTTAGAGCCTCCGTCAACTTGCTAACAGGGCAGGTCAAATCGTGGGCTCACCTGCTGCTGTGGGAAAAAAGTCCAGTCTTGGACAGCTGGGAGACGTTCATGTCTGCTCTGGACTCATATATTCCTGCTTCCAAGAGGACCAGGTCTGCTCTTACTCCACGGGGCCTACGGGTACCCAGGGACAGGAAGCCCCAGTACAGTTATGACATCCAGCCAGCCCAGTGTGTGCCAAATTATGAAACTCTGTATGTGCCCAGCCATGAAGCTCCCACACCACCAAGCCTTGACGCTCCTGTGGATGCACACACGCCTACCTTGGAGGAGGAGGAACCCATGCAGATCGGGGCCATCCGGTCCAGCCTATCTGAGGAAGAAAGAGAGCGGAGGAGAGGCTATGGACTTTGCTTTTATTGTGGTGCTAGCGGGCACCTTATATCGCTCTGCCCAACTCGCCCACCTCGGCCAAGGGTTCTTCAGGTGGGTACTGTTGGGAGTTTTTTCTGCGCCTCAGAGTCTATGCCTACCTTCCCAGTGTCCCCGGTTCCGACTCCGGTGTCCACAGTCCCTGTGTCCTCAGTTCCTGTGTCCCCAGTTCCTGTATCTCCATTTGAAGTTCCTGTGTCTCCAGTTCCGGTGTCTCCAGTTCCTGTGTCTTCAGTTTCTGTGTCCCCAGTTCCAGTTCCTGTGTCTTCAGTTTCTGTGTCCCCAGTTCCAGTTCTTATGTCTTCAGTTTCTGTGTCCCCAGTTCCAGTTCCTATGTCTTCAGTTCCTGTGTCCCCAGTTGAAGTTCCAGATCATATTCCCCCAAGTGAAGTTCTCCCTCCAGACTGTACATATGCCTCGAATGGTACTATGGTCCGTAAACAGGATCTGGCGACTTTTGAACAGGCCTTACAAGCAAGGAGGGCGCCCCCTACCAGAACTTCAGGATCAAAAAAGTCCAAAAAGTAAAGATCCACATGCTCCCCGTTTGATCCATCAGGAGCATCCAGAACTAGTGGACAGTTTGGGCGTCCGGAGTCCGCCCCTAGGGGGGGGGCACTGTCAGGGCACTGCCCTTTACAGTCACATTCCCCAGTTGGCTCTGGGTGGAATTGAACCTAGGACCTATCCATTACAAGTCCAGCTCTTTGCATCTGAGCCACTGCTCAAGTGTTAGTTTGCTTGCTGTCCGTTGGAACCTGGTCCTGAACCTGTACTTCTGTGGACCAATCAGTGGCCAGTGCGGCCTATTTAAGCCAGCCCCTTCCCCTTTGCTAATTGCTGGTTCGTTGTCAGCTTTACCTGAAGTAACTTTGAAGATTACCTGTATTCTGACCTCTTTTGACCTGGATTTGGACTTGACTACTCTTTGCCTTCTCCTACGCTTTGACCTCCTGGCTTGTTTACTGGACCCGCTTCCGTCTCCATTCCTTTGATCCCTGGCTTCCCGTTTTGGACTCTCTACCTTCTGGAACCCCTGACCATTTGGCTTGTTTCCTGGACTTCCTGCTTGACCTGATCAGGCTCTCTAACCCGTGGACTCTGACTTGCACCGGCATCTTCACCTCATCTGCTACAGCTCCCTTGGTGTCTCCGAATCATAGCTTCAGTGACTTCCAGCTAATCATCTCCCGCTGCCGGCAGCCGGTGCCTCTTTGTGCCCCTCCTCGCTGTCTCCATCCCCAGAGGGTGAGGTGCACAGAGTCGCAAAGGTAGCCACCCTCGGCATCTCGGTCTCGGTGAGTACTGACCTTAACGGTCCTGACACCTAACTGACATTTTTGACACTTTTTGGGGAACCAGTGACACTAATACAGTGATCAGTGCTAAAAATATGCACTGACGTTGTTATAATGACACTGGCATGGAAGGGGTTAATATCAGGGGCGATCAAAGGGGTAAAATGTGTTCCTTCAGTGTGATAACTAACTGTATGGGGGACTGTGTGACCGGGGAAACGCACAGCTTAGCAGGAAGACAGATCTCAGTGTCATCCCCTGACAGAACAGAGATCTGCCTTGTTTACTTTGGCAGATCCCCGTTCTGTCTCTGCAGGGAACGATCGCCAGCGGACATTGAGGTAGCCAAACTTATTGATTAGCGCCAAAAGAAAGCTCTATGTGTGGGAAAAAGGAACATGCATTTGGTTACAGCGTTGCATGACAGTTAACTACTTGCCGACTACCCGCCGCATATGTACTGAGGCAAGGTGGCTGACAGGGTGGAAGGAATCGATTTTGTGTTCCTGCAAAGCAGGGAATAAAATACATTACTTCTCTGAGTAAAAGCACCACACATAGTACACTAAAACACTGGATAGGCACACACAGTTAACCCTTTGATCGCCCTAGATGTTTAATTCCTTCCCAGCCAGTGTCACTGTATTAGTGTCACTGGTCTCCACAAAGTGTCAAAAGCGCCAGTTAGTGTCCAACTGTCCGCCGCAATATCGCAGATTCGCTATAGATCACTGATCGCCGCCACTACTAGTATTAAAAATAAAATAAATATGTATAACTGTAATAGCTAAGGGAAAAGGGAGGAAAAAGTGACCGTAATTGGGGCTGATTAGGGTTTACTTGGGGTTAAAAGAGAAATGTGGGAAACTAAAATAATAAATATACATACTCACCTAGATAGCTGTAGCATCAGTGGCGGTGTGTCCATGGTGGGCGCAAGAGCATTTGGGGGCACAAACTGGCTGCATTTGGGGGCACAAACTGGCTGCATTTGGGGGCACAAACTGGCTGCATTTGGGAGCACAAACTGGCTGCATTTGGGAGCACAAACTGGCTGCATTTGGGAGCACAAACTGGCTGCATTTGGGGGCACAAACTGGCTACATTTGAGGGGACAAACTGGCGGCATTTGATGGGCACAGTGGCGACAATTGATGTTTTCAGTTTGTTTGCACCCCCCCCCAAAAATTTGAACACCAGCCACCACTGTGTAGCAAAGCCTGCTGTCAGTTGAATCTAGGTCACTGGAGGGCAATTACAGTAGTGCTGCACAGGAGAGGTATGGTCAAAAGAGCTTTGGCCATACTTCTTTTTTAAATTAGGAGGGGTAAATTAAATGATGACATATGCAGATTAAAGGTCACACCTTTGATTTACTACAAATGTAAAAAATGCAATGTAGCAATACACCTAGGCTGGGTTCACACCGTTCCCGCGTGTGGCTCACAGCAGGGGTCCGGTGCGTGCTGATTCACCGTTTCAGATCCGATTTCAGCCCGAATTTTTGTCTAAATCAGAACCTGTGACGCACCAAAAAAGGCACGCCTTTTTCCGGCACACTTGCACTGGACCCGCTGCGGAGATATGTGAACCGGCTCCATAGAGAGCCAGTCACATTATCCTGCTATGCAAATTGAATGTGGGGAAATGTGCATTCAATTTGCATAGGTGTGAACCCGGCCTTAACGTTTTTTATACTTACCTGCTCTGTGCAGCAGTTTTGCAGAGAGCAGCTCTGATCCTCCTCTTCTCGGGTCGCTCGCTGGTGTTCCTGGTCCCTCCCTCCTACCAAGTGCCCCCACAGCAAGCAGCTAGCAATGGGGGCACCCAAGCAGGCTTGCTCGGGACCCGTGGCTCTGCACGTCCATTCACACACAGAGCTGCTGCTTGGCCTCGTCCCCTCTCCTCATTGGCTCACTGACTGTCTCAGCCAATGAAGAGGGAAACTCCCCAGAGAGCCGAGGCTCTTGTGCACATTGCTGGATCGCGATGGAGCTTAGGGATTTGAGGGGCTGCTGCACACAGAATGCACGAAGGTAAAAAAACTTTAGGCTTTACAACCATTTTAATCTGTATTACCCAATGACACTTGCAGACTATATGCAGGAGTCATTTTACACAGAAGCTGCCGCACTTTGATAGCCAATTCTGCATGTAATACTGTACATAGCAATTTTGGCTGTGCTGATATTTGCAGCAGGAGAAGCGGGAGTAGAGAGCAAGGTGTAGAAGATATGCCCTAGAAACGTTGTTAATGTTTTTTAGAGTGTATCCCCTACGGCTTACACCTAAGGTTTTTAAAGGATAAGTACAGCCAAAGCTCATTTGGCTGTATTTCTCCTGTGGATCACAGGAGTGCAGTTCGTTCTGCACTCCTGTGACCAGTGGCGGCCCGTCCATAAGGGGCTCATGGGCGCCTCTCCCCCATCCATGCTTTCGATCACTGAATCTACATGCATGGTGCCGGATGCATGGAGTCCAAAAGGGGGTTTGAAGCTTTAATAGGCTTCAAATAGGGTTGGCTCTGGGCACAGAGCACTGCGCTCTGAGCCCACCCAGTTGTGTGACACTAGCGAATGAATATTCGCTAGTGTCACACTAATTCTCCTCCCGTTTCCCGATTGGCCGAAAGGAGAAGCTATGCTGGCAGGAGGCGGGAGGAGACGTGAGGAGAGGAGACACACAGGAAGCTAGCCGGTCGCCCGTCTATCGCCCAGAGGGAAGCTACGCTGGCCGCCGGGAGGAGACAAGAAGAAAGGAGACACGCGGGAAGCTAGCCGGCCACCCGTCCATTGCCTGGGGGGAAGCTACGCTGGCTGCCGGGAGGAGGAGGGAGGAGACACTAGGAGAGGAGACACACGGGAAGCTAGCTGGCTGCCCGTCCATTGCCTGGTGGGAAGCTACGATGGCCGCCAGGAGAAGGGGGGAGGAGACACATGGGAATCTAGCTGGCCGCCCATCCGTCATCCAGACAGCTGACAGCTGAGAGGAGGAGGGAGGGGACGCGAGGAAAGAAGAAACAGGGGAAGCCGGTCGCCCGGAGGGGGGCCCGGGGTAAGTTTGCTGCCATTCCCCTCCACAGCCCAGTGCTTCAGTGAGTGCGTGGGGGAGGGGGGCCAGAGCAGAGAGTCGGTGACTGACAGTCACCGCCTCTCTGATCGGTTTTCAGAGCTCGCTGAGCAATCCGCGGTGTTTAATCAGTCAGTTCGAGTTAGAGCCAGTGGGGAACAGAAACAGATGCATCATTGAAGCGACACCACATCCACCACCTAGGTGAATATTATTCAAGAAAAAAATCTTTCCCATACTTCTAAGTGGTTAAACAATCCAATAGTAGCAGTTTGGTTGTGCCATTGGTACCATGGCCTGCTTCCATAGGTGGGTCATCAGAGGGATGGCAAATAATTCCACAGTGGCTTATGATAAGTGGTGCCTATTTTGAAGGTCTTGGAGATTCAACCTGCATTGTGGGACACGGCTAACATCAGTGGATAACAATTTGTACTTAGAAACATTTTATTTTAATTATGTTTCTTTATGATAATTTGTATACCAAACCAATTTATTTTTTTTAGTTTTGGATAGAGTGGAGAAGGCTTAAAAAATCCTATTGCAGAAAGATTTCCCCTCATTTTCTGTTCTGGGAACACCAATTACACAAAAAATAAGGTAAAATCTGCAACACAGATAGCAATACAAATTCTGATGATTAGCCGAGTAGGGGAAAACTTATGAATGAGCCCTGGGGCCATTCTAAAAAATTGTAAATACAATGCTGAGTTTCAATTTCAGAAATCTGACTTTGAAATTTAGAGTTGTGTTTAAAAACTATTAGGATGGCCCCAGGGCCCTTCCATACCATGATCATTAATACATCCGTAGAGGAGAAGTAGGGACAAAGCTCTTTTAGATATACCGTATTTATTGGGGTATAGCGCGCACCCCTAAAGTTGCCCCGAATTCCTGTGGAAAAAAGATTTTTTGTACTTACAGTTTTGGTGTCTTGCGCGGCGTCCATCGGCGGCCTCGTCGGGTCCGGCGTCCGTCTGCGGCTTCGGGTGTCCTCTTCGTTGGGTCCGGGGTCCTTCTGCGGCGTCCTCCCCGCTTGTTTCCCACGCCAAGTTTGAATACTGCGCCGATATATACAGAGCGCAGTACACTCGTGTATTGTCGGGCAGGCTCGGCTACTCTCGCGCTGACGTCCTGTACGTCCACGACGTCAGCGCGAGAGGAGCTGAGACTGCCCGACAATACACGAGTGTACTGCACTTGGTATATGTCCGCGCAGTATTCAAACTCGGCGCGGAAAAGCGGGTATCGGCATATATCGCGCACCCACGATTTTGCCCAGGGCAAAAAAGTGCGCGGTATATGCCGATAAATACGGTACTTCTACTGTGGGTCATAGGAGTGCACTTGGTTCTGTACTCTTGTGACCCACTTTCAGCCTACAGCAGGCGGAAGTCTGCTGTCGGCTGATGTCACTCAGCCAGTCCAGGTTCTGGATCGATTCTGACTTTACATTTGGGATCCACCCAGATGCCTGGACCAGCAGCTGGCTTAGCTTTTCAGGGAGCTGCTGGGAGAATGAGCCAGCCGCTCCTGCCCCTCCACAGCTCAGCTTTCCAATGAGCGCTGGAGGGGCAAAGCAGAGAGCTGGTGATTGACAGCCACTGGCTCTCTGCAGACTGAACACCAAGAATTGAGCAATCAATGGTTTTTGATCACTCAGTTCTTGGCATAAAGGCAGCGGGGGACAGCTCCAGCTGGGATCCGTGCTGCAGCCATCCAGGTGAGTATGACTGTTTATTTTTGATTCCCGCATTTCTCTATTAAAGGGGTGGTTCCCCCGAAATTCATTTTTAAAAAAAAAATCCTTTCTCCCGCTTAGTACATGTACAATAATGTACTCACCCGTCCCAGGAATCTAGGCGCCAGCATTCTTAATTCATCAGAAGGTAAACTTTATAAAATACAGCGATGGACGTTTCCATCTTGGCTCCTGGCATTCTGAAGCAGGCGCGCCGTCAGCACTGCACAGTACTGTGACAACGGCGCAGCGTCCTGAAAAGGACTCACCCGCCCCCTTCAATGTACACACATCGTGACGCTGCGTAACGCTGCATTCCCAAGAAGCATAGCGGCTATGCTGGAAAGAAATAGACACGCCCAGCCCCACTCAGACAGACCAGGAAGTGCCTGCTTCACAGACCATACAGACAGGTAAACAAACGTTTTAAAAATTTTTTGTTTGGAGAACGTTTTTTAGGCTAACTGTGCCCTTGTGTTTAAGGTTAAGTTGTTAGATAGGTGGAACCTCCACTTTAAGCATCCTTTTTAATTGCAAGCAGTGTATTTGACCTAGTATAACGTTTTATGAAAGAGCACGACACCTGCAGGATATAATAGAAGTCTATGGCAAAGCGCAGTAACCCAGGAAGGTCACAGATGCACTGCGGTGCAGGTAAACCGCAGCACATCAGTGTGAAAGCAGCCTTATAGGGGGCTCAGAACAGTAAGGGTTCATTTACATTTGTAGTTTGGGGGTGGTAAAACCTTATAGTTAAGATGTGTTTTTACCACCCATGTCCCAACTGCACCCCCTTTAGCTGCAGTGGCCAGGGGTGTACACATCTCGCAGTATGGCTTCCTCACCACCTGATTTAAACCCATGATTGCCATGCATTGCACACGATTGCGACACAGTAGTACAGCAATTAGAGGTTTAAACCAGGTGAGAGGAGGTGCCGCTGTGCCCGGTGATCTTTGACTTCTCCCATGTTGTTCAGGTAGATCTTCACCTCTTTAAATTGGCCTACCCCGGGCATAGAGGATCTACATGACTTTTTGGAGTGCTAGGACCCTGGCCCATGAGTTAAAGAGTTCTGCCTAAAAAACTGCAGCTGCTGACTCTTAAAATAAGAACACTTACCTGTCCAGGGAGCCCACAATGTTTTCACCTGAAGCCGGAATTGCTCGTAATAGCCTGGTTCCCTACTGCACATGCGCGATGTGCGCTGCACGTTCAGCGTGGTCCCTGCTGTCTTCTGGGACCTGTGTGTCTCCTAGAAGACAGCGGGGGGATGGAGGAGGGGCCGGACATGGCATAGATCGCCGCGAATACTGCGGCGATCTTTCACAAGAAGTGGGAGCAAATACTTGTATTAGATGGGTATCTGCCTCCCCCTGAAAAGTGCCAAATGTGACACCGGAGGGGGGGGGGGGGCTAACCAGATAAGCAGAATTTCCATTTTTGGGTGGAACTCTGCTTTAAGAATATCGAAACATACATACGGAAAAGTGACAGTTGTGTATTACATTTGATATCTTTTCCTAATTTTTGAAAAGTGTCTTTATGAAGACAATCCATGGCAGATTACACTGGAACCATATTACTGAAATTGCTCTGATAACTAAGGCACAGATAGTTAAAAATTCAAAAGGACCGTTATTGTCAGAATGGTGTTTTATTTATATTTTTATCTAAATGCCACTATAACGAAGGCACAGAGCGAGTCAATTATTGCTGTTTAAGTCTTTCAGCTAAAGCAGTTACCACGTAGCTCGTCTCCCAGTGTCTTAATGGCCTGTCACTTTCCAGTGCGCTACAAATATCAGGTAGCTGTAGTGCCACTAATTAGCTGATAGTATCGTCTATAACGCGGGTTGCTTAAGTCAGGTTAATTGAGTGAATAGAGCAAGAGATGTCACCGAGCGAGACCCGACTGCTGTGCAAGACTCGTAAAGAGGCACAATGACACCTGAGCATGCAGTGATTTCAGATCACTAACGAAGATGGACTGATGCTAATTAAGGAGTAACTCCAGGTGACAATTAGTCTTTTGGTGAATTCCTCTTTTGTATGTGACGTGATACTTCCCAAAGCTTTTCTGTATCTTAATGTTATGGATACCTTTGCATTGCAGCACCCTGCTTAACCTCTTGACGACCGAGGACGTCCCTGGGACGTCGGATTTGTGCAGTGATATCTGAATGATGCCTGCAGCTACAGGCATCATTCAGATATCGCCGTCTTGGCCGTCTTCAGCCGCCAATTCTGTTCACGATAAGAATAATCAAAGCCGCTTGATCGTTCTTATAGGCAGCGGGAGGGGACGTCCCCCCCTCCCACCGCCATCCGGTGCTTCTCCGGGCTCTCCCGTGCCATCGGGGGCCCGGAGAGCAAATCGGTCGGCGGTGCTGGAAAGCATAGAGATGACTGGTGACCAGATGGTCACCAGTCATCTCTATGACCGTCTGAGGCCCGGGCGTGACGTTATAATGTCACGCCCGATACCCAGAAGTAAACAAAGCCGCAATCGCGGCTGTCGGCATGTGATCGGTGATTTTTTTTCCACCGATTTAATGCTTGTAAGCCTGGAGGAGAGATGTGGGGTCTTATTGACCCCACATCTAGGGTTGCCAACTCATCCCTTTGAAACAGAACACATATTAATTACACAGGTTCTGAGGCTAATTTAATGCAAATAAGGCACCAAGTGAGTTTAATTACCTCCTTAATCAGCCACAGAACCTGTGTAATTAATATGTGTTCTGTTTTAAAGGGATGAGTTGGCAACCCTACCCACATCCCTTCATAACCGCTTAACGACCACCGCATGTATATGTACGTCCACAGAATGGCACGTACAGGCATATGGGCGTACATGTAAAAAAATCGCTGATCGCCGCTGATTAGTCGTAAAAAAAAAAAAAATAATAATAAAACTATCCCCTATTTTGTAAACGCTATAAATTTTGCGCAAACCAATCGATAAAAGCTTATTGCGATTTTTTTACCAAAAATAGGTAGAAGAATACATATCGGCCTAAACTAAGGAAAAAAATATTTTTATATATCTTTTTGGGGGATATTTATTATAGCAAAAAGTAAAAAATATTGATTTTTTTTCAAAATTGTCGCTCTATTTTTGTTTATAGCGCAAAAAAATAAAAACTGCAGAGATGATCAAATACCACCAAAAGAAAGCTCTATTTGTGGGGAAAAAAAGGACGTCAATTTTGTTTGGGAGCCACGTCGCACGACCGCGCAATTGTCTGTTAAAGCGACGCAGTGCCGAATTGTAAAAACGCCTTTGGGCATTTAGCAGCATATTGGTCTGGGGCTTAAGTGGATAAAGAGGACCTGTCACACTGATTCCTATTACAAGGGATGTTTACATTCATTTGTAATAGGAATAAAAGTGATTAAAAAAAAAATGTAAAAAAAAGTGTAAAAATAAAAAGAATTAAGTAAAATAAAAATAAAATTTTATTTATTTTTTTTTCAAAATGCCCCTGTCCCCGTTATCTCGCGCGCAGAAGCGAATACGCATGCAGGTCCAGCCCACATATGTAAACGCAGTTTAAACACCACATGTGAGGTATCGTTGCACGCGTTAGAGCGAGAGCAAAATTCTAGCACTAGACCTCCTCTGTAACTCGAAAATAGTAACCTGTAAAAAATGTTAAAGCGTCACCTATGGAAATTTTTAAGTACCGAAGTTTGGCGCCATTCCATGAGTGTGCACAATTTTAAAGCATGACATGTTGGGTATCTATTTACTCCGCGTAACATCATCTTTCACATTATACAAAAAAATTGGGCTAACTTTACGGTTTTGTTATTTTTTAATTCATGAAACAGTTTTTTTTCCCAAAAAAAAGGCAATTGAAAAATTATTGCGCAAATACCGTGCGAGAAAAAAAGTTGCAATGACCGCCATTTTATTCCCTAGGGTGTCTGCTAAAAAAAATTTATAATGTTTGGGGGTTCTGATTAATTTTCTAGCAAAAACATTTTGATTTTTACATGAAGGAGAGAAGTGCCAAAATTGGCCCGGTTGTAAAGTGGTTAAACTGACTTGCACCGAAATGCATGGCCCATAAAGAGAGCCAGTCACAAATGATCGTTGTAGGATTTTGAATGTCTAGCTTGAAGGTAAATCCGTCACAAACCTGGTCAATTCAAACTGAGCATATGATGAAAAAAATACATAAGCAGAGGTGACCTTCAGTGAAAACCGCTTTTCAGAACGATTAGCAGATCCAGAGATATAAACAGCTAAAGTCACATGCTTATCCTGAATATTCCTGGAAAAGTTGAACCTGGCCCTGATTCCTCTTCTCTGGGTCAACCTTTTGGCCCTCCAGTGTGATTGTTAGACTACATGACCAATAAGGAAGGATAACACCTAATACGATTATTAGAACACATGATCAATAAGGAAGGATAACACCTAATAAGATTGTTAGACTACATGATCAATAAGGAAGGGTAACACCTAATACGATAATTAGACTACATGATCAATAAGGAAGGTTAACACCTAATACGATTATTAGACTACATGATCAATAAGAAGGGTAACACCTAATACGATTATTAGACTACATGATCAATATGGAAGGGTAACACCAGGGCTCGAGTCCTGCGGGAACGACGTCCCTGCACTTTTTTCACAGCAGGAACGCCGTTCCCTTTGCAGGACTAGCGCAGCCTCGAGCAGCCGAGCCGGTCAAGCCGATCCTTCACTAAGCGGCGATGCTGGGAGGACTCGAGTCACTGTCAGGGGCAGGCGAACTGAGCAGACTCGGAGCTCCTTCTCCAGGCTCCGACCTCACCTGCCACCTGTCCTTAAGTACGCGGCCGGTTGCGTGTGAAAATACAATACAAATACATTACATCACTTCCAAATTTTTATTTTGTCATACTAGAACTTCCGTACTTTAATAACCTATTTATTTGTGATATGAAGATTAGCGTGCAAAAAACAAAAGAGACGATCATTTGTATTGTGTGTACTAGGCTTAAGACTACATGTCCAATAAGGAGGGGTAATACCTAATAGGATGGTTTTTCTACATGACCCATAAGGAAGGGTAACACATAACATGATGATTAGACTACATGATGAATAAAGTGGGATAACATCTAATGTAAGGATTACTCTACTAGATTTATAACGAGGAGGAACACCTAATATAAGGATTACTCTACTAGCTCTATAAGGAGGAGGAACACCTAATATAAGGATTACTCTACTAGATCTATAAGGAGGGGGAACACCTAATATAAGGATTACTCTACTAGATCTATAAGGAGGGGGGACATCTAATATGATGATTACACTACATGATCAATAAAGAAGGGGAATGCCTAATGTGAGGATTAGACTACGTGATCAATAAGGAGGGGTAACACCTAATAGTTAGACTACTTGATCAATAAACAGGGGTGACACCTAATGTGAGGATTAGGCCGGGTTCACACTGGTACGACGCGACAGTCGTACTACTTTGGAACCCGACTTTGCCGTGCGACTTGAAGTCCGAAATGCTTTCGACTTCAATGAACAGGGATCCGACTCCGATCCCCGACAATACCAGGCACTGTGTCTGGTATGAATCTTTAGGGGGAACTCCACACCAAATAAAAAAAAGGCATGGGGGTCCCCCCAAAGTCCATACCAGACCCTTATCCGAGCACACAGCCTGGCCGGTCAAGAAAGGGGGTGGGGACATGCGAGTGCCCCCCCCTCCTGAACCGTACCAGGCCGCATGCCCTCAACATGGGGGGTGGGTGCTTTAAAGTGGGGGCGCACTGCGCCCCCCCCCCCACTCCAAAGTGCCTTGCCCCCATGTTGATGGGGACAAGGGCCTCATCCCCACAACCCTTGCCCGGTGGTTGTGGGGGTCTGCGGGCAGGAGGCTTATCGGAATCTGTGAGCCCCTGTAAATAAGGGGGCCCCCAGATCCCGGCCCCCCCCCACCCTATGTGAATTAGTATGGGGTAACACCTAATACAATGACTGGACTGTATGACCAATAAGGAGACACCTGATGTCTTTTTTTTTAAAGAAGACCAGTAAGTATCTCTCCATAAGAGAAGCTCTTTGGATTAGCGTTAGCATAATGAATAAGTTGTGCAGGTGTACTCAACCAGGGCCGATCCTAGGCAGGGTGCACAGGGTGCACTGCACCCAGGCGCCTGCAGAGGTGGGGGGGCGCCGAACATCTAACAGACCCTCTAACAGAAGCCCTCTCTGTGTCCATCAGAGAGGCCCCCTCCAGGTCCCAATAAAGTACTCTGCTTCTCTTCCTGTATTTTGGTTATTGTTAAGAGATCATGTAAGGATCCCAGTTTAAGGAAGACTTCGTGGGGGAGCATCTCTGTGGTTGAGTCATTGCCATAGAAACATTTGTAATGGGGAGGAGTTAGTAAAATGACCATGCCCATGTGGGGGCAGCAGAAATATTTCTGCACCCAGGCGCCTGTGACCCGACGATCGGCCCTGTACTCAACCTAACATAAATATAATTTCTAGGTGGAGTGACCCTTTAATAATACAATCAGATGGTTTACAGGAATGAGACCTGGCTGCTGTTCGCGGAATGCAGATATTCTGCCCGCTTATCATATGACACTGATAAATTCTTGCCTGAGATGCCCTCCAGGAAAGTGATTATTAAAGCTCTGTTTGATATCCGTTAAGATAAATTAGGCGCTGAGTATAATCTTACTCATCCAGTCTCTCTTATTAGTCTCGCAATCAATCATAAGTTGCTAAAGAAACCTTTTAGAGGCAATTTGTATTGATCAGAAGAGAAGCTTAAGCCGACCACTCTAGAAGGGAGATGGTTCAGTCTCTTTCGGAGAATAAAGTGCATATAACCAAACATTACACATTTTCTAAAAGCAGACACCCTGGTGAATAAAATGGTGATAGTTTCCATTTTTTAAGTCACACAATATTAATACAAGAGGTTTATCAAGCACAAACATTTCAGTAAAAAAAAGTTAAAACGTAATACATTTCCCAATTTTTTTGTAAAATATAAAAGAAGAAAAAGTTGTGGTAAGGACATAGATTTCCAAAATGCCAAGCTTTAGATTGCGTGTGCCAGTAAAAAGGTGACACACTTCAGTACTTCAGTCATTTTTCATAGGAGATGATTTAAAAGCCCCTACAGGTTATCAGTTTAGACCAGGGGTGCCCAACCTTTTGAAGAGCAAGGGCCACTTAACCACTTAAGACTCGGACCAAAATACAAGTAAAGGACCCGGACAGTTTTTGCGATTCGGCACTGCGTCGCTTTAACTGACAATTGCGCGGTCGTGCGACGTGGCTCCCAAACAGAATTGGCGTCCTTTTTTTCCCACAAATAGAGCTTTCTTTTGGTGGTATTTGGTCACCTCTGCGTTTTTTATTTTTTGCGCTATAAGCAAAAATAGAGCGACAATTTTGAAAAAAAATCAATATGTTTTACTTTTTGCTATAATAAATATCCCCAAAAATACTGTATATAAACTAAAAAACTTTTTTTCCCCTCAGTTTAGACCGATACGTATTATTCTACATATTTTTGGTAAAAAAAAAAAATCGCAATAAGCGTTTATTTATTGGTTTGCGCAAAATTTATAGCGTTTACAAAATAGGGGAAAGTTTTATGGCATTTTTTTTTTTTTACTAGTAATGGCGGCGATCAGCGTTTTTTTTTCGTGACTGCGACATTATGACGGACACATTTGACACATTTTTGGGACTACTGTCATTTTCACAGTGAAAAGTGCTATAAAAATGCACTGATTACTGTGAAAATGACAATGGCAGTAAATGGGTTAACCACTAGGGGGCGTTAACGGGTTACGTGTGTACTAATGTGTTTTTTCTAACTGTAGGGGGGCGTGCCTGGACGTGTGACGTCACTGATCGTCGTTCACTATATCAGGGAACAGACAATCAGTGACAGGCCACAGAGAAGAACAGGGAAGGTTCCCATCCGGGTCCGTCCGGGTCTGGCGGGCGCGGTCACGGAGCTTCGGACCGGGTCGTGAGCGCGCTGGCGGCGGCGCGCTTGCGACCCATGGCTGGGCTCTTAAAGGGGACGTATATATATATGTCCATGTGCCCAGCCGTGCCATTCTGTCTACGTATATTGCCGTGCGGCGGTCCTTAAGAGGTTAAACGGCCAAATGGGCTCTTTATCCCCTTTATATGTCACGCCCGGGCCCCGGATGCAAACAAAGATGGAATCGCGGCTGTCAGCATGAGATCGTGAATTTTGTTTTCCCGATCTCATGCTTTCCAGCCTGGAGGAGAGATGTGGGGTCTTATTCACCCCGCATCTCTCCATAAAGAGGAAGTGTCACTAACAATTCCTATTACAAATGTTTACATCCCTTGTAATAGGAATAAAAGTGGTAAAAAAAAAAAGTAAAATAATATATATTTTTTAAAACGCCCCTGTCCCCGGTAGCTCGCGCTCAGAAGCAAACACACACGTAACTCCCGCCCACATATGTAAACGCTGTGAAAACCACACATGCGAGGTATCGCCGTGTGCGTTAGAGCGCAAGCAACATTTCTAGCACTAGATCTCCTCTGTAACTCTAAACTGGTAACCTGTAAAAAAAAAAAAAAAAGCGTCGCCTATGGAGATTTTTAAGTACCAAAGTTTGGCGCCATTCCCTGAGTGTGTGCAATTTTAAAGCGAGACATGTTAGGTATCTATTTACTCAGCGTAACATCATCCTCCACATTATACAAAAAATTGGGCTAACTTTGCTTTTTTGTTATTTTTTAATTTGTGAAACAGTTTTTTTTCCCAAAAAAAGGCGTTTGAAAAATGATTGCGCAAATATCAAAAAAAAATCCTGTGCAGTGTAACAGTGCCTGCACTGCACGAGTTAACCAATGGTTTTGTTCTAGGAGAGAGGACAGCGGAGATATAATTACTTGATCCGCCAATTCTCTGAAGACTGGTCCGGCACCACCGCGTTCCAGTGGTCTTAAAAATAGACTGTTCCTGATGTCAGCACGCTCCATAGACAAGAACAGTCCACCGCTAGACCATGGGGGAGTGCGATTTTCTGGAGGATCGGCGGATTAGGTGAGTATAAACTTTGGCTTACCCCTAGAAAAAACAAGCATTTGACCCCCATGCAGTGTGAGCCCAGCTTCGTAAGTCGGTCGTTCGTAAGTCGGGGACCCCCAGTATTTGGAAAACTTCCTTTAATGACCGTTGTTCTTTGATCCCTTGTTGTCTTAATATGCTCCTCCCCTTCAGCGACACCACTTCCACCCATTACCAGACCCTACCCTCCCTTTTTAGTTGCCCACCCTATCATGTGCCTGACCTGCCTTGTTATTGCATTGGAATACTTAAAGCTAAACTCTAGGCTTCGAGACCCCCCCCTCCCACTTGTCCATGGATTAATGCCGCGTACACAGGATCGGAATTTCCGATGAAAAAAGTCAGATGGACTTTTTCATCGGAAATTCCCATCGTGTGTGGGCCCCATCGGACTTTATTCCATCGGTGTTTAGAAAAAGAACATGTTTTATTTTTTTCCGATGGAAAAAAAAAACGATAGGAAAATCGTCTGTGTGCAACTCCAACGGAGAAAAAACCCACGCATGCTCAGAATCAAGTCGACGCATGCTCGGAAGCATTAAACTTAATTTTTCTTGGCTCGTCGTAGTGTTTTACGTCACCTCGTTTTGGACGTTCGGAATTTGGTCTGACAGTGTGTGCGGAATTCCGACAAAAAATTCCATCGGATTTTAGGCTATCGGAAATTCCAATTGTGTGTACAGGGCATAAGGTGACCAGACTTTTCAAATATTTTTTTTTTTTACTAGTAATGGCGGCAATCAGCGACTCCTAGCGGGACTGCTATTATGCGGTGGACAAATGAGACACTTTGTGGGAACCAGTGACACTAATACAGTGGTCAGTGCTAAAAATATGCACTGTCACTGTACTAATGACGCTGGCTGGGAAGGGGATAACATCTAGGGCAATCAAAGGGTTAAATGTGTGCCTAACGAGTGTTTTCTCACTGTGGGGGGGGGGGGGGTGCTTTTAATAAGAGAAGGCATAGATCCCTGTACCTGCTTTGCAGGAACACAGGATCAATGTCTTCCATACTGACAGAACGTCAAACTGCCTTGTTTACATAGGCAGACCACCGTTCTGCCTGTGTACATAATGAACAGAGGGTACCGGTGGTCATCAATTCCGCTGGACCCGCTGATTGGCTCCCATACCCAGAAATGCAGGATCACGTATATACGTGATCCTACGCAGCACGACTGCCCCGTAGCAGTAAATCTGCTATGATAATGATAACTCACAAGGATTTAAGCCAAGGCAGAAGAACATGCGAGCGGAGCTGAATGGGCATGCACCTGAAACTGAAAAAATAGTCATTCCTCCCCGACCAGCACATGATCATCAGAAAGGGGGACAGATAATGGAAAAAAATACACCTCCCTAAGCTAGTAGGAGCGGCGTAGCGGGGATATGCAATTCAGATTTTTTTTTTTATTCTGCACTGAGTCTGACTGTCTTTGACATTGCCCCAGCTTCTGTTGAAATCCAATCCGGGGACAGACTTGGTCCGGGGACGGAGTCCTCAATCCGGGGACTGTCCCCGGAAACCAGGGACATCTGGTCACCCTACCATGGATGCCACACCCCATGTAAGTAACGTTTTTTTCTGAATGATTACCTATTCCATATAGGGTAGATTCACATAGAAGATACGACGGCGTATCTCCAGATACGCCGTCGTATCTCTGAGTGTGCGGGGTCGTACCTATGCGCCTGATTCAGTGTCTTAGGCTGCATATTTACGCTGGCCGCTAGGTGGCGCTTCCGTATATTTACGCGAGGATGCGCACTGGATTTTTTTCACGAACGGCGCATGCAAATACGCAGGGTCACAGTTAATACACATAAAACACGCCCACATCATCCACATTTGAATTAGGCGAGCTTACGCCGACACAGATACGTTACGCTGCCGTAACTAAGGGCGCAAGTTGTTTCTGAATACAGAACTTGCGCCCTAAATTACAGCGGCGTAACGTATCTGAGATACATTATGCCGGGCGGAAAGATAGACCATTCTATCTGAATCTAGCCCTTTGTGTTCAAGTTAGTCATGTGATGAGCTGGGTCATATTTTTCTTTAGATCTTCTACACTGTGAGTGCAGGATGCCATCCATGGTGACACCGCCTCCAGGGTAGGAACCATGATGCCCTGTACTCACAGTATTTCCTCAGTTTTCTGGGCAGTGTCACTGGGCTTTATTCAACCTGGAAGACTGAGGACATCTTGTGGCAAAATAGCATCACAGCAGGAGAGAGCACCAGGTGGGATGGTGACTACTGTAGTCTGAGCTGCTTTTTTTTTATTACTCATGGGGCAGCATTAAAAAAATATTTGGCCCAGAGATGGGTTTTATATTTTTAAAAATAACTTTGCCAATAGTGCAGTTATAATTATTTAATACTTGTGGATCTGTAAGGAACAGGGCTTATAAATCAGTACTTCTGCCTTGCAGCACTCAGGTACTTGGTTCAAATCCCTGCCAGGACACTATCTGCATGGAGTTTGCATGCTCTTCCTGTTCTTGTGTGGGTTTCCTCTGGGTACTACAGTTTCCTCCAACACGCCACAGACATGCTGGTAGGTTATTTAGCTGCTGTCTAACGTGACGCTAGTATGTGTATGAAGGCATGTGATTTAGGGTCCTTAGATTGTAAGCTTCTTGAGGCAGGAACTCTGGTGTCAATGTACAATGTGTAAATGGTTGGCATTATATAAATACCTGTAATAATAATATTAATATGAACAGTGTCACAGAACTCCTTCTTCCAGGGAAGATTATGGAAACAAATATGCAAGTATTTGACCTATTTTACGGAATCGCAGGAATGGAAACACAAACAAGAAGAGCTTTTCTGTATCCTGAGTAGAAAACTGATCACACGCTATCTCTTCTTACAATTATCGTGGAGTATTTTCATGCACAATTTTCATACAAGGCCCTACAAATAAAGATACAATTCAGTGGAAACTACACATAAATGAATGTAAGATTGTCCCACACACGTGAAGGTTCTGAATGCACAACCCTAATGAATTTTGTGGTACAATTACACCATACACAATACAATCTACTTAGAGCAAATGAAAAGGTCCCCAGATTTTCCTGTCTCGGCCCCATAACCTCATTCAGTTTTTAGGATGAGATTGGATGTGAGGTGGCGCCACACAAATGGAGATTTTTGTATCATTTTTCCTGAATTTGTGGTTTGTGTGGCCAGAGTATTATCTAATCCACACGATTCCAGAATCGGCTGTACAGTGTCCACCAAGGCTGGATAGACAAACTGCAGAGCATTGTCTACAAACTGCAGAACATTGTGGGCCAGATTCACGTAGAATCGCGGCGGCGTAACGTATCCTAGATACGTTACACCGCCGCAATTTTTCATCGCAAACGCCTGATTCACCAAGCACTTGCGATGAAAACTACGTCGGCGGCCTCCGGCGCAAGCCGGGCCAATTTAAATGGGTGTGTACCATTTAAATTAGGCACGCTCCCGCGCCGGACCTACTGCGCATGCTCCGTTTCTTAACTCCCGCCGTGCTTTGCGCGCCGTGACGTAATTTTTTTGAACGGCAACGCGCGTAGCGTACTTCCGTATTCCCGGACGGCTTACGCAAACGACGTTAAATTTTGAATTTCGACGCGGGAACGACGGCCATACTTTAGACAGCAATACACTTGCTGACTAAAGTTAGGGCACCAAAAAAAAACGACTAACTTTGCGGCGGGAAACTAGACTAGCGGCGACGTAGCGAACGCGAAAATCCATCGTGGATCCGCCGTAACTCCTAATTTGCATACCCGACGCTGGTTTACGACGCAAACTCCCCCCAGCGGCGGCCGCGGTACTGCATCCTAAGATCCGACAGTGTAAAACAATTACACATGTCGGATCTTATGGATATCTATGCGTAACTGATTCTATGAATCAGTCGCATAGATAGAAACAGAGATACGACGGCGCATCAGGAGAAACGCCGTTGTATCTCATTTGTGAATCTGGCCCTTTATTTCTATCATGGTTTGGCTTCAGAACAGGCAATTATTACAGATCCAGAACCCGCAAAACAATATCATCTGTGCTGGAGGCCAGCACAGCATCATTCGTCTATTGGGAATGCACAAGCTATTATGTTATGAGTAGGTACAAGGTTTGTAGAGCATTACCTAACAGATGCAGAACATTACCCAACATTTGGGGGCTCATAGACCTGTCACATATTTCTCCACTATTGTGAATCAATACTGAGATCCAATATTCACCCAGGTGCGGCAGAGCATTACCATGAAGTCTGGATCCAGTCCTGGATTCAGGGACTCCAGAGTCTTTCACAGCTGGTCTATATTTAACATTAGCATCTTCTCACTAATGTGAAGGCAGCTAGCCAAGAGGGGTGAAAGTCTGAAAAGCATTATTCAGTGAATGGATCCCTGGCATGTAGAGTGTTATATACCTAGATTGGAAGCAGAACATCATCTACCCAGACTAGAACCTGCAGAGTATTATCTGTCTAGACTTGGAGCAGATCCTTTAGAGAATTATCTAGAGGACTGAAACATTAGTCTGGAACCAGAACATTTAAAGCATTCTCTACCTAGTCTGGGACCAGAACCTGCAGAGCATCATCTATCTAGACTGTAAACCAGATCCTGCAGAGCTTCATCTACTTAGTCTGGAGCAGAACATGCAAAGCTTCATCTGGAAGCAGATCCTTCAGAGCATTATCTAGCTGGACAAGAACCATAACCTGCAGAGCATTATCTACATAGTCTGGAACCAGAACATTTAAAGACTGATCGGTATAGAATGGAGCTATAACCCGCACAGCATCATCTATCTAAACAAACCAGACCTGTAAGCACCATCTATCAAAACCTGTCATGATCTTCTTAGTCTGTAGCAGAACCTGCAGAGCTTTATCTACCTAGACTGAAAGCAGAAACTGTAGAGTATCATCTGTCTTGAATAGAACCAGAACATGTGGATCATCTACCCTACACAAAAACAAGAACCTGCAGATAATCTTTCACCTGGACTGCAACCATAACCTTCAGAACTTCATATACCTAATTTAGGACTAGACCCTGCAGAGTATTATCTATCTATCCTGGACCAGAACCTGCACAGTACCATGTAATGTGACTAAACTGGAACAGAACCTGTAGAGCATCATCTAATCAGACTGGAGGAAAACATGCAGAACATTTTCTACTTAGACTGGAACAGAACCTGTAGAGCATGGGTACTCAATCTGTGGCACTCCAGCTGTTGCGGAACTACAAGGACCATGAGGCCTTGCAAACCACTGACTGTTACAAGCATGACTCCCAAATGTAGAGGCATGATGGGACTTATAGTGCTGGAGGGCCACAGGTTGAGCACCCATTCTGTAGAGCATTCATCTACTATACTAAAAAAGAACCTGCAGAGTATTATCTATATAGACTGGAACCAAATCTACAGAGCATCCTCTGTCTAGACTGAAACAGAACCTGCATAGCATTATCTACATAGACTGGAACAGAACCTGCAGAGCATCATATAACTAGACTGAAACAGAACCTGCAGAGCATTATCTACTTAGACTGGAACAGAACCTGAAAATAATCATCTACATAGACTGGAACAGAACCTGCAGAGGATTATCTACTTAGACTGGAACAGAACCTGCAAATAATCATCTACATAGACTGGAACAGAACCTGCAGAGCATTTTCTACTTAGACTGGAACAGAACCTGAAAATAATCATCTACATAGACTGGAACAGAACCTGCAGAGCATTATCTACTTAGACTGGAACAGAACCTGCAGAGCATTATCTACTTAGACTGGAACAGAACCTGCAGAGCATTAGCTACTTAGACTGGAACAAAACAGGCAGAGCATCATCTACCTAGCTTGGAACCAGTGCCTGCAGAGCAGCATACACCTGCACAAAGCAGAACATTAGCCAACTAGACTGGGATAGAACCTGCAAACATCATCTAACTAGACTGGGATAGAACCTGCAAACATCATCTAACTAGACTGGGATAGAACCTGCAAACATCATCTAACTAGACCGGAGCAGAGCCTAGAATATCACCTAACTAGACTGGAGCAGAGCCTAGAATATCACCAAACTAGACTGGAGCAGAGCCTAGAATATCACCTAACTAGACTGGAGCAGATCCTACAAAGCATTATCTACTTAGACTGGAACAGAACCTAAAACAAATCATCTACATAGACTGGAACAGAACCTGGAAAGAATCATCTACATAGACTGGAACAGAACCTGCAGAGCATTATGTACTTGGTCTGGAGCAAAACTGGCAGAGCATCATCTACCTAGCTTGGAACCAGTACATGCAGAGCGGCATCCACCTGCACAGAAGCAGAACCTACAGAACATTAGCCAACTAGACTGGGATAGAACCTACAAATATCATCTAACTAGACTGGAGCAAAGCCTGCAGAACATTAGCCACCTAGACTGGGATAGAACCTACAAACATCATCTTACTAGACTGGAGCAGAGTCTGCAGAGCATTTTCTATTTAGACTGGAACAGAACATGCAAAGTGTCAGCTTCTTGGACTGAACCTGCAGAGCAGCATCTGTTTAGACCTTGCAGATCATTTCCCCATAGTAAGTACAGAGCAGTTATCTAGCTTCTAGCAAAGATCAGAACCCGCTACTCACTCACAGAGGATCCAGAACTTTCAGATCCAAAAGCAGTTTCCACCTAGGATGTGCGTACAGAGTCTGAATGATCTGCAGCTGCACATCATCTCCTGCATGTGTTAGCAGCTGACACCATCCACCTACTTCGCATTGCAAACTTGTGGCTGATCTAGGACATTAGAACACAATTCTCCTGCTGTTCCTGATCTAGGACATTAGAACACAATTATGTTGCTGTGGCTGATCTAGGACATTAGAACACCTTTCCTCTATTCAGGCTGAGAACATGAAGAACATTCCTACAGATCCAGAGGCTTCATTTACAGATTCCAGACCCAGCAGAGCCTCAGTCACCAGTGTTGGCTCCACCACCTGTAGGGCATGATCTGGGCACGTTGACATACAACCTGCTGGGGACTGTGCAGGACATAAAGTAAGTGGACCCAGAACCCATCCCTGCTGGTCCCATGGACCCAAGTCATCACTTGTGAGTGGATCAGAGCCAACCCTCCAGGTAGGAAAGAGTTTGGAGTGACAGTCTGACCTACCTGAGCCCGGGTCCTGGCAGCTGAAGATGCCAGCCTGGTGGGTGGTAGAGGGTGAGGCAAAGGTCAGGGTGGGCACAGGTGTCAGAGAAGAAGATGAGGGCACAGCTACATCTTAGGAAGGAAGAGGAGAATCCAGGAGGTGCTGAAAAGTGTGATACTGAATGGAAGGGAGAGGGAGAGGTGAGGGGCAGGCAGGAGGGAGGAGAGTGAGAGAATGCGTATACTCGGCTGCCCCCCCACCCGATACAGCGCCTGCTGTACCCTCCTCTCCCCACAGAGCGGCAGCACTGAGCCGCCACGGATGCCAAGCAGAGCGCTGCCACATGTCTATGCTGGGCAGTGTATGTTCCGCAATGGGGTGATCATCATGGTTATGTGATGGGCTCTGGAAGCGAAGGGGTTAATCAGCTGTGCAGCGGAGTAAAGGGATTCCACCCTGGGCTGAGCTGGGATTGGGGAGGAGAGATGTTCTGCTGGATTCTGCCAGGAGAGGAGTCTGTAAGATCTAGAGCTGGGCTGCAAAGAGTTAAGGTGTGCTGGGCACTGGGGAGGAAACATTGCTGTCCTGGATTCTTGTAGAAGAGAGTTAGGTATTAATGTCACAGTCCTGGCAGGTGAGGGGTTAAAGTAGTGCTGAATCCTGGGAGATTTGAGGAGTTTAGCAGTGCTGTGTTGGATCTGGCAAAGGAAGGGTAACTATGCTGTACTGGATCCTGGCAGAGGAAGGGTTAAATCCTGCTAAACTGGATCCTGGCAGGTGAGGGGTTAAAGTATGCTATAATGGATCCTGACAGGTAAGGGGCTAAATCATGCTGGGATGGATCCTGGTAGGTGAGGGGTTAAATCATGCTGGGATAGATCTTGGCAGATGAGGGGTTAAAATCGTGCTGTGATGGATCCTGGCAGGTGAGAGGTTAAAGTATGCTATAATGGATCCTGACAGTTAAGTGGTTAAATCATGCTGGGATGAATCCTGGCAGGTGAGGGGTTTAATCATGCTGGGCTGGATCCCAGCAGGTGAGGGGTTAAATCATGCTGTGCTGGATCCTGGCAGGTGAGGGGTTAAAGTATGCTATAATGGATCCTGGCAGGCGAGGGGTTAAATCATGCTGTGCTGGATCCTGGCAGGTGAGGGGTTAAAGTATGCTATAATGGATCCTGGCAGGTGAGGGGTTAAATCGTGCTGTGCTGGATCCTGGCAGGCGAGGGGTTAAAGTATGCTATAATGGATCCTGGCAGGTGAGGGGTTAAATCGTGCTGTGCTGGATCCTGGCAGGCGAGGGGTTAAATTGTGCTGGGATGGATCCTGGCAGGTGAGGGGTTAAATCGTGCTGGGATGGATCCTGGCAGGTGAGGGGTTAAATCGTGCTGGGATGGATCCTGGCAGGTGAGGGGTTAAATCGTGCTGGGATGGATCCTGGCAGGTGAGGGGTTAAATCATGCTGCGCTGGATCCTGGCAGGTGAGGGGTTAAATCGTGCTGCGCTGTATCCTGGCAGGCGAGGGGTTACATGGTACTGTGATGGGATTTGGCAGAATACAGGAGACGAGAGCTGGCGGTGATCTTGATTCTGGTTATATTTGTGATTATGTTCTGGATTGTGACAGGAGAGGGATTAGGAGATGAAGTGCTGCTCTCCAGCAGGGGGAGTTGCTGTGCTGGATTAGGACAGGTGAGGGTTAAAGTAATATTAAACCCTCAGTGTTCTCACTATAACACATTGAGTACAAAGTGATACAATTCTTACCCCAGCACTTCAATCCTTCTGGCTCCTCCTCCCTCAGTGCTGCTTCCCTTAAATTCTGCTCTTTACAAGAAAGAGTTAACAGTGGACAGTGCAGTCGCTAGGCGCACACTGCCGCCATCGGATTTTCAGTGTGATTCTGTAGTGCGACTTGGATGTGGTTACACATTCTATAGAGCCCAAATCACTCTGGAATCACCCCAGAGTAGTACAGGAACCGTTTCCAAAATTGCGCACACAAGTCTGACATTGCACGTGTGCGCAGAGCGCTGTTAGCTTGGAGAAGGGAGGAGCAGCAATGTACAAACAAATGGCCGCGGCCCCCACCTATAACTGGCAGGTAATGGGTTAAGCATCACCACCCCTCCTGCACTGGACAACCAGCATAACGCACAATGACAGCAAAGGTGTCCGAATAGTGCAAACAAATGGCCGCTGCCCCACCTATAACTGGTCTTTACCGCAAGGAGCGCATAGAAGGGCGACACGTCAAACAAAGCCAAAGAAAATTCCCAGCTCAACTCACTAACCAGCCTGCAACCAACCAAACGCTTACGCATGTATTTTTATCACAAACTGTCAGGATAATTTGGTTGGTTGCAGGCTGGTCGGTGAGTTGAGCTGGGAATTTTCTTTGGTTTTGTTTGCCATGCGTCGCCCTTCCATGTGCACCTAACTGCAAAGGCCAGTTATAGGAGGGGGCAGGGCCATTTGTTTGTACTGTTGGGATATTGGTGAGGGGGCACACTGAACACCTTTCCTGCCATTGTGCTATATGCTGGGTGTTCAGTGTGCCCCTGTGCCTTTAGGGAGGGGTGGGCTTCCCTGCCCTCTATCTATCCATTATTATGCATGTGCTTCCACTGTGGAGGCTTTCCAAATCTAGGGCTGGCTCACATCACAAAAACACACTCCAGATCCGCTCCAGATGCGTTTAACGCGTTTTAGTGAGTTATTGATGCATTCCAGATGTTTTTGTCCTGTTTCTTTTTTGTTTACTGTACTGGGATCCAGTGTGTTTTTGATGCGTTTTTCTGCATTCCGGTGCATTATTGATGCGTTTTTCTGCAGTCCAGTGCAGGAAAAATGCAGTGTTTTCGCCTTTTCTTCTGGAACTGACCACACTGGTGAGAAGTATGCCATTGAAAACGATATAACCTACTTTCTATGCGTTTATGAAGCAGGAAAAAAAAAAACCCGCACTGGATTACATGTGGTGTGAACTGGCCCCAGAGTTAGGACTGCAGATAATACTGGGGGGCCGTGATGGGGCCTTGCAACTTACGCATATATTTGCAAATGTGTGCAAACTAAACCCCTTGTACACACGACCGTTTTTCATGACGAGAAAAGTGCCATTTTTTTAATTGGTCATTAAAAACGATCGTGCGTAGGCTCCAGAGCATTCTTCTCGACGAGAAAAATGGGCATTAAAAAAATTTGTCTCGTCGTTTTTCTCATCATGAAAAAACGGTCACGTGTAGGCTTTAACGACGGGGGAAAAAACGCGCATGCTCAGAAGCAAGTTATGAGAAGGGAAATTTGCATAATCAGCCCAAAGGGTGGCGCCATTCGAATGGAACCTCCCCTTTTTAGTGCCGTTGTACGTCACCGCGCTTTGCTCGAGCAGTTTTTTTCCACGATCGTGTGTATGCAAGGCAAGCTTGACAAGAATCATGTCGAGAAAAACTTCGTTTTTTTTCCATGACATGAAAAACGGTCGTGTGTACGCGGCATTACACAGGATCATTTGGTTGGCTGCAGGCTGGTTGGTGAGTTGAGCTGGGAATTTTCCTTGGTTTTGTTTGACAGGGGCCTTGCTATCCTAGGCTATGGGGCTGTGTGCTTCTATTGATGCACACAGTGTAGGAAGACACAACTCTAGGTCCTGGGTGACTCCATAGGATTCTGTAAAAAGAAAGGGGCCACTATATAACAGGAAACCTGTCACAGTGGTCATGGCACGGCCTTAAACTGGAAACATAGGCAAGGATTATGAAATGAATAAGGCGCCTAATGAGTAAGTGATTGGGGGTGTAGTCACACCAGGTGCGGTAGAACTTGCGTTCAATGGCTATTCTGCAAATCAGCTGTTGTAAGTGATAAAGACAATAAACATTAATTATCACATTGTAGTATAGAAGAGGAGAGTGTGTTAAGGAGGAACTCCGTTGTGTGAGAAACAAAATTAACAAATGAAAAAAAAAAATATATATATATATAAAATCATTTATTTATGTTTAAATAGTGTAAACTATTGTGACACAAGTCCTATTCTAATTGAATGTTGTTTTTCTTTTTTAGTTTGTTTTTTTTAATCAAGAAAGGTATGTTTATTGAAGATACATTTCAGTAAATACACATCAGAGAATAAGGTACATTAAAAACAATGCCAAACACAAGTATGTAAATACAAAAAGCATAACAAACATTTTATTTATTTTTATAAACTGAGACAGTATTGACGTAAATACATGTATATGAAACTGACATACAAAATAGTAATATACACAAAATGACAAAAAGTAACCTGTACTAAAGAAGAACAAAAGAGAAGCATATTCCTCAGAGCCCTGAGCTGAGCGCTAGGAAAAAAACGGTGAAAAAAAAAAAAAAGAATGAAAAAACAAAGTGCGACCCATTTGGACAATTGTAGTATGGGGGCTTCAATACCTGGATCAGAACCATCATCTAAAGTCTCGTGGTCCATGTCTGGAACCTATCTCTGAAGAAGTCCATGTCTAACCAGTTGGGGGGGAGGGGGGTGTAAGGCCAGGGACATCTAACCACGACTGCCACATAGAGTTGAATTTACGGGAGACATTTGTATGTTGATAGATTTTCACGTATTAACTAATTATTTTCTTGTTCCACCCATTGCCGCTTGGTAAGTACCCAGGAGACAAACCAATATTGGACAATCAATTTACGAGCAGTGTACAGCAGTAAAAAAAAACGAAACAGTGAAGTTAACTCATTTATTTTTTTGTATAATCTGAAAGATGATGTTACGCTTGAGCAAATAGATACCTAACATTTCATGCTTTGACCTTGTGGAATGGTGACAAACTGCGGTACCTAAAAATCTCCATAGGTGACACTTCAAAGTATTCCAATTGCCAAAAACAGCGATTCTGAATACTGTCAATTTATTTTTAAATCAAAGTCATTGGCAGCCGAGTAAACTGGAAGTGACGTTGTGACGTCGCTTTCGTATTCTTACATAGGAGACTGGAACAAAGCCGTTTCCATCTTTGTTCCAGTCTCAGCCTAGCCGGTGGAATAGCGGATCATGGTATCGGATCTCCCGGTAGGACGGGAGGCCCAGGAAGATCGGCGGGAGAAGGGCAAGTCCCCTCCCGCTCCTTTAGCATAACAGCCGAGCGGCTTTTAGCCACATTGGTTGTTATCCTTAAAGAGCTGACCGCCCACTCTAAAAAAACGGCCTCCAGCCAAAGCTGAATATGTGTGTATGGTCGCCGCTAAAGGGTTAAACATATATACTTGTGATATTGTGTCCAAAATCTCTGTCCAGTAGCGGATTCATTTAGGGCCCCTCCATTTCATTGTGTTGGAATGTTATTAAAAGTCACCTTTCCTTTTCAGTGCTGTAATTTTCTAAAGATACAAAATGGCAACCTGAAGGTGTTCCGTACACAGATGGCATACAGAACGCCCCCCAGAAATGTAATTTCCTGCTTGTGTGATTGGCTCACTGATTTTCCAGAAGGATTGACTAAGATACAAGTCATATTTCAGGCATCCCTTGCAACAAAAATTTCAATTTTGGTGAGATACTTCTAAAGGGAAATCACGTCTAAAGGGATGCAGACCCTCTCCAATTCTTCATGAAAGCCCAGCAGGTACGTGATTCTGGCAGGTAGGAGGTAAAGTAGTACTGTGCTGGGCTCTGGCTGATGAGGGGTTAAATGTTTTGTGCTGGGTTCTAGCAGGTGAGTGGTTACATTGTGCTTTGCTGGATTCTGGTAGTTGGGCATAGCTGTGCTGGGCTTTGGCGGATGGGGGATTTTGGTAGGAGAAAGGCTTAGACCCCTTTCCCACTGGGGCTGCGGCTGCATTTGTGGTAAAGCGACGCTCGGTTTAGCGGTGTTTTACCAATGTTTAAGCGCTGCTTTTTCGAACGCTAGCGGGGCGCTTTTAACCCCAAAAAAGGGGTTAAAAACTCCTGTGTTGCGGCGCTTCCGAATCGCTGCCCATTCATTCCAATGGGCGGGGCGTTTTCAGAGCAGTAAATACAATGCTCCCAACCCACCCCAACGATCCTGCTTGCAGGAATTTTCATAACGTCCCGCAAGCACACTGCCCCGGTGTAAAAAGTCACACTTTGAATGAATGGGAGCCGGTTTTCAGGTGCTTAGCAGAGGCTATTCCAGCGCTAAAGCACCTGAAAAGCGTCCCAGTGTGAAAGGGGTCTAAGTAATGCCTGGTTGATATTGACAGATAAGGATGACCATGAATCTCCACTGATGTGCTTTTGTGCATCTGAGATTTTCCACCACACTACAGAGCCTTGCAAAAGTATTCACCCCCCTTGGCATTTTTCGTGTTTTGTCGCCTCACAACCTGGAATAACATGGATTGTTTGAGGATTTGCATAATTTTATTTGCAGAACATGCCCACAACTTTTAAGATGTGTTTTTTTTTTTTTTTTTTTTTTTATTGTGAGGCAAACAACAAATAGGACAAAATAACAGAAAGTCAATGTGCATAACTATTCACCCCCCTAAAGTCAATACTTTGTAGAGCCACCTTTTGTGGCTATCACAGCTCCAAGTCGCTTTGAATAAGTTTCTATGAGCTTGCCACATCTTACCACTGGGATTTGTGCCCATTCCTCCTTGCAAAACTGCTCCAGCTCCTTCAAGTTGGATGGTTTGCACTCGTAAACAGCAATCTTTAATTTTGACCACAGATTTTCTATTGGATTGAGGTCTGGGCTTTGACTTGGCCATTCCAACACATTTACATGTTTCCCCTTAAACCACTCAAGTGTTGCTTTAGCAGTGTGTTTGGGGTCATTGTCCTGCTGGAAGGTGAACCTCCATCCTAGCCTCAAATCACACACACAGTGGTACAGGTTTTACTCAAGAATATCCCTGTATTTAGCACCATCCATCTTTCCCTCAACTCTGACCAGTTTCCCAGTCCTGACTGCTGAAAAACATCCCCACAGCATGATGCTGCCACCACCATGTTTCACTGTGGGGATGGTGTTCTTTAGGTGATGTGGTGTGTTGGGTTTGCGCCAGACATAGCGTTTTCTTTGGCCAAAAAGTTAAATTTTAGTCTCATCAGACCAGAACATCTTCCTCTATACATGTTGGGAGTCTCCCTCATGCCTTTTCACAAACTCAAAACGTGCCATTTTGTTTTTTTGAAAGTAATGGCTTTCTTCTGGCCACTCTGCCATAAAGCCCAACTCTCCGGAGCATATGGCTTATTGTCGTCCTATATACAGATACTCCAGTCTCTGCTCCTCCAGGGTTACCTTGGGTCTCTGTGCTGCCTCTCTGATTATTGCCCTCCTTGCCTGGTCTGAGTTTTGGTGTGCGGCCGTCTCTTGGCAGGTTTGCTGTTGTGCCATATTCTTTCCATTTGGTTATGATAGATGTGATGGTGCTCCTAGGGATCATTAAAGATTTGGATATTTTTTTATAACCTAACCCTGACTTGTACTTATCAACAACATTGTCCCTTACTTGTTTGGAGAGTTCCTTGGTCTTCATTGCAGTGTTTGGTTAGTGGTGCCTCTTGCTTAGGTGTTGCAGCCTCTGGGGCCTTTTTAAAAAAGGTGTGTATATGTAATGACAGATCATGTGACACTTAGATTGCACACAGGTGGACATCATTTCACTAATTATGTGACTTCTGAAGGTAATTGGTTGCACCAAAGCTTTTTATGGGCTTCATAACAAAGGGGGTGAATACTTACACACATGCCAATTATCAGTTTATTTCTGAAACATGGTTTTATGTATATATTTTTCTAATTTTACTTCACCAACTTAGACTATTGTGTTTTGATCCATCACATATACCATATTTATTGCCGTAAAGCGCACCAGGGCTGGACTGGGACAAAAATTTGTCCCTGGACTTCACCCAGACTGGCCCACTTTGACATGTGTCTCCCATGGCAGCTGGACAACTCCCCCCCCCCCCCCCGGCCACCCAAGCCCCCTCTCCCCCTTCACTAGCCGTTCTACTTTATTAGAGTAGAACGGCTGGTACTGGTACTCTTATAGGTAGTACCAGTGGAGAAGCTAGACATTATTTCACCCGGGGGCAAAGAATCAGTTCGGTGCCCCCCCATGGGACAAGATTAGGCAGAAGTGCGAAACTCCCAGGCCATAGCTGTTAAGTCAGCTGTCTATCCCCTCCCCCGTGCTCCTTCTGGTCCCCCCCCCATGCTCCTCTGTCATCCCCCCTGCTCCTCTGGGCCTCCCCCTGCTGAGGGAGAGAAGGTGAGCCCTGCGGGGAGGGAGAGACAAAGGAGCGGAGGGGGGCGGTGGTCCGCTGTCACTGAAGCCGGCCCACTGAGCCATCGGCCCACCGGGAAACTCCCTGTAGTCCCAATGGCCAGTCCATCCCTGGCGCACACCCCAAACCTAGAAGGGAAACCTAAGGAAAAAAAATACAGTTACAGTTGCCCTGCGTCCGTCTGCGGCATTCGTGGTGTCCTCGTGCTGTCCTCCCAGCTTCTCCCTGCTTCTCCTGCGCTGTTTTTTAACTCCGCCACCGACATATACCGAGTGCAGTACACTCGGCTGGGCTCGGCCATGCTCGACTCCTCTCGCATAAAGGCTAGGAGGTGGCACAGGGCGTGACCGCAAGCGGAGTCGAGCGTGGCCGAGCCCAGCCGAGTGTACTGCACTCGGTATATGGCGGCGGCGCTCAGAAAGCAGGGATCGGCGTATAATGCGCAGCCACAATTTAAACCCTGATTTTAAGGGGAAAAAAGTGCGCGTTATACGTTGATAAATACGGTAATTCAGATTTAAAAAACATTGAACTAAAGGCTGTAATGTAACAAAATGGGTAAAAAGCCAAGGGGGTGAATACTTTTGCAGGAGACTGTATGTAATGCAGAAGCCATCTTGGTTTGATACACAAATTATGGATTCTTTAGGTTTGTCCTCATATTACTTCATTTTGGCTGCACTCACACCTGAATGACTTGGAAACATGCAAAAATGTGACTCGTGCAACACCATTTATTCTTATTGGCACCCCAAATGCAGGTAGCAGTGGGCAGTTTGTCCTACGTTTTCCACACAACAAAGCAATAGATATGCGTTGCCAAATGCTTTTGTCTCCGTGCCATACATTTGTACTTGAGCATCTTTAGCATGACAGGCAATGCAAAAAGGAACATGTCATGTCGCCGAGGTGTGAATATGGCCTAAGGCTTGGTTCACATTATTATGATATGCCTACTGTGTGTAGGACAGACCATTGATTTCAGTGGGCTGCCCTATCTACAGAGGCACAGAAAAAGAAGTCCCGGACCCTCTTTTAAATAAAATCAATCTGCACAGAACCTCATGGTGCTGCGGCACCTTGTGGTTTCACCCGTGAAAACGTGGGCGTTTTGTTGGTGCATGGGGGTGCAATTAAGAATTAATAGCACCTCGACAAGTCTGCTAAAGAGCATCAGATTTCTCTTGGGTGTCAGGAGCATGTGCGATTCTGCACACGTTCCCAAAAAACGCAATATTGTAAACCTAGCCTAGCTCTGTTCACATTTGTGCGATGCAGGAACACAAGCAACATTTTACAAATTCCCTTGGCGTACATAGGTGTAAATAGAGATTAAATGAGATTGTGCAATCAGATTGTATAGGCGCAAGGGTCTCCAAACTATGGCCCTCCAGCTGTTCAGGAACTACAATTCCCATCATGCCTAGTAATGTCTGTGAATGGCAGATTTTTACAATGCCTCATAGGAAGTGTAGTTCTGCAACAGCTGGAGGGCCGTAGTTTAGAGATCCCTGGATAGGGTATGGCCAGCATAAGGGGTTAAGTGGTGCTTTTAATAGATGTGGCGACAGATCCCGGCCACCTTCATCAACGTGTGATAAAAGGCTGGTCAAACGCATGCCCACGCTGTCACTGGTACGTGACAATGACACTTTCAGCCTCACCCTGCAGAAAGATTTTCTAGCTTGTAGGGCCACAATCACTGCCACCAAATGTTTTGATCATAAAATATCAAACGTTCACAATAATAGCAATTATAACTTTACATAAAGGTCTGTAACACACAATGGGGTAGATTCAGGTAGGGGCGTGCACTGATACGGCAGCGCAGCGTATCGTCTTTACGCTACGCCGCCGTAAATTACAGGAGCAAGCGCTGTATTCACGAAGCACTTGCTCCGTAATTTGCGGCGGCGTAGCGTAAAAGGGGCCGGCGTAAGCGCGTGTAATTCAAATGATCCGGTAGGGGGCGTGGATCATTTAAATTAGGCGCGTGCGCCGTCCCTAAAATTTCCCGACGTGCATTGCGGTAAATGACGTCGCAAGGACGTCATTGGTTTCGACGTGAACGTAAATGGCGCCCAGCGCCATTCACGGACGACTTACGCAAACAACGTACAATTTTCAAATCGCGATGCGGGAACGACGTCCATACTTAACATTGGCTGCGCCTCCTAATAGCAGGAGCAGCCTTACGCCGAAAAAGCCTTAACGCAAACGACGTAAAAAACGAACGCCGGGTGCACGTACGTTTGTGAATCGGCGTAAGTATGTAATTTGCATACTCTATGCTGACAACTACGGAAGCGCCACCTAGCGGCCAGCGTGAGAATGCACCCTAAGATACGCGGCGTAAGAGACTTATGCCAGTCGTATCTTAGGCTAATGTTGGCGTATCTAGCTTTCTGAATACAGAAAATAGATACGCCGGCGCAGCTTTGGAATTACGCAGCGTAATTCTTTCCTGAATCTACCCCAATGTCACCAAGGACAGGCATATCCAGAGATTTACCATATAGCAGCACTCTTCAAGACACCGAGATTCTTTAAGTTCCGCGTTAGTGCATCAGAGATAACTTTATGGAAAAAAATATTGTAAGCAGGTAAAATGGGGCAAACAAAAATATTTACAGAATGAAGTTACTACAAATGGAAGAAGAGTCAATAATGCAACCGAAAACAAAAAGGGTTTAAAAGTGAAAATAAAAGTCTGTTCGGCAAAGTCCAGTCAATGGGCAACATGGATCAATAGCTCTGATCTTGGCTGATGTTCCTTGGCCAATGGGATGTCACAGTGTTGATGACCATGCAGCTGACCTCCTACAGATACAGTTTTCTGTAGGTATTAATATCTTTAAATATTTATGGGCTACAGTCTGGTAACTTGTATATTATTGTCCAGAATGAAACTACCTTTTAATGTAATCTGAATATGAGTATCAGATGGCTATTTCACCTAGGAGATGTAATGGGTCCAATTGGTCTTCAGTACCGTCTAATATAGTGGTGTTTGGGCTTAAATGTTTCTAATTGATTGATGGGGGTAAATGCAGTATGTCCTTATCCCGGTTGTACTGCTATTATCTCAGGAGTTATGAGATATCCCTAAGTTTTGATTTTACCAGAAAAGATAGACAGAAGTATGTATTTGTCACCTACTCCAGCAAACTATGACAGGGGATAAATATGATACCATTAGGGAAGAGGGATGCCTAGGGTTGCCACCAGTCTGGTTTTTGCATCATGTGTCCGGGTTTCCAACTGCCAGACACTCAAATACATTATTCTGACAGCATAATTGCCAGTGAGATGTCCCCAGTGCCTGCCACCAATGTGTCTTCCCCTCATCTCCGTCCCCATTCCAATGACAACACGCATTTCTCTGTTTACTACTGCTGACTTCTGTCCCCCTCACTGACATTTAGAGTTTACACTTCAAGGCTTTAAGTGCCCAAAAACAGGCGGCACCTCTCAGGACAGACCGCCTGCTAAAGGACCCCTCTTCTCCCTATCTGTGTGTCTCCTTGTGCTGACAGGATCGTCCAGCTTCACAGGAGCCCAGTAGGAGCAGCAAATGCAGCCGATCACTCACTGCTTGTAATGGCAGCTCCTCTCAACTTACAGAATGGGACAGCAGGAGACAGGTATACAGTCCACCACTGTCTACTCACTGTACACCCCATTGTCCACCTGACTACTGCCTCCCTGTCCACTCCGCTGCCCCCTGTCCATCCCACTACCCCCCAGTCCACCCCACTGCTTACCAGTCCACTCCACTGTCCCCCAGTCTATCCCGCTACTCCCCTATCCATCCCACTGCCCCCAGTCCACTCCATTGCCCCACAGTTCATCCTGTTGCCTCCCACTCCACTCTACTGCCTCCCAGTCCAATCCTCTGCCCCCGCCCACCCAGATGCCCCTCTGTCCACTTCACTGTCCCCCAGTCTATCCCGCTACTCCCCTATCCACCCCACTGCCCCCCAGTCCACTCCACTCTACTGCCTACCAGTCCATGCGCTTTGCCCCTTTGTCCACTCCGCTGCCCCTTTGTCAACTCCGCTGCCCCCTGTCCATCCCGCTAACCCCAGTCCACTCCATTGCCCTCTTGTCCATCCCGCTGCTAAACAGTCCACTCTGCTGCCTCCAGTCTTTCCTGCTGCTCCCCTATCCACCCCACTGCCCCCAGTCCACTCCAATACCCCACAGTCCATCCTGTTGCCTCCCACTCTACTCTACTGCCCCCCAGTCCACCCCTTTGCCCCGGTCCACCCCGCTGTCCCCATCCATCTCATTAGTCACCAGTCCAATCCACTACCCCCTGTCCATTCTGCTGTCACTTTAATTTTGCCTTTTGGTATTTATTCTGGACAGTCAGAGTGTAGGTAGAGCGCAGAACCCAAAACAAGAAGGATCAGACTTCAAATGTAAATTTTCAAGCAGCTCACTATCAGCTGGGGGTATTCCTTGGGGTTCCCCTGGGTAGTCTGAGGCCCCATGCACATTGGGCATTTAGCTGTGGGTAGATGTGCCAACAAACCCCACTGCAGACTTCCTGTCAAACTCTATGAGAGGTTGAGAACTGCTGGGACTGGGTGGTGCACTGTGCAGTACTTATATGTGTCTAGGGAGGAATTCCTGGAACAGATACTTCCTAAGGGGCACCAAGAAGGCTAGAGAGAGTGAGGGCCAGGGATGGACTAGCCATTGGGCCTACAGGGAGTTTCCCGGTGGGCTGATGGCTCAGTGGGCCGGCTTCAGTGACAGCGGACTGCCGCCCCCCTCCGCTCCTCTGTCTCTCCCTTCCCGCAGCACTCACCTGGGGGGAACAAAGAAGCAGGGGGAGGACCAGAGGAGCAGGGGGGACGACAGAGGAGCATGGGGGGAGGGGACAGACAGCTGACTCAACAGCTATGGCCTGGGAGTTTCTCACTTCTGCCTAATTGTATGTCTGGCCGCCATGGGAGAGACCTCTCAAATTGGGCCAGTCTGGATGAAGTCCAGGGCCAAATTTCTGTCCCAGTCCAGCCCTGGTGAGAGCACCACTATTATAATCAGTCACTTTGGTATATATTGCTTTTACATGACAGTTCATTGACCAACACATTTCAGGGACTCAACATAACTGAACAACATGGAGGCTTTGCCTTTTCACACAGCCTATTGAGGTGCCCAGTCTGCATTGTCATCACAGTGCTGTACTGGAGTTTAGCAGGGGGTGCAGTGCTTAATTACGGTAGATGAGGGGTTAAATTGTGTTTTGCTGGATTCTGATGGCAGAGAGGACCAGGATGCTTGGCTTCAGCAGGTGAGAGGGGTAAAGGTTGCGGTGCTGGGCTCTAGCAGAGGCAGTTTTAGTGATGCCGTGTTGGATTCCGGCAAGGAAGGGGTTATGGATTGGATAACAATGGGTGAGTGCTTAGTCTAGGGGCAGCCATGTATACACAGGTAAAAGGTGAGATTGTTCTTTGCTCCAGCACAGGAATGGTTTAGTCTAGCTATGCCAGATTATGTCAGGTAAAGGGTAAATAAAAAGGGTTAGGTGGTCCATTGCACTCTGCAGATGAAGGTGTTTTTGTGGCTCTGGTAAGAACCCAGTATAGCGATATACAGGCAGATTATAGCACACATGCTGGGCTCCCACAATAAGAAAGTGTCTTGACATGAATTATCATAGAAAATATTATTTTGCTCTATCAGATAAATGGTGTCTCTGTGCAGCTTGTCACACTGTTTGGGTGCAGGGGGGGCTCTGTGGATGTCTGGCAGGGAAGGGGTTAACAGATGTTGAGATGCTGAATGGTTAGGTGTTACCATGGAAACTTCACCCCCCACAGTCCAGCACCTCTGGCTGAGTTTGTCCTTGGGAATATGATAAAGCATGTGCTGAGCCCTCTCACCACCCCCTGTGGGCTCTGGTCAGGGGCAAGCAAAGATCAGGGATATGCACAGATCATGAATGGGCAAAGTTATGAGATGGGCATAGAACATGGATGGTCATAGATGTGTTCAGGTCAGGGAAGTGAACAGGTCAGAGATAAGTACAGTTCAGGGATAGAAACAGGTCAGAGATGTGTTCAGGTCAGAGATAGGCACAGAGAAGAGATGAGTACAGGTAAGGGATCAGAACAGGTGAAGAGAGGAGTACAGATCAAGGATAGGAACAGGTCAGAGAGGAGTACACATTAGGGATGGGTACAGGTCAGAGATGAGTTCAGGATAGGAATGGGAACAGGTAAGGCCAGGCACAGGCACAGGTCAGAGAGGAGTACACATTAGGAATGGGTACAGGTCAGAGATGAGTTCAGGACAGGGATGGGTACAGGCCATGGATGGGAACAGGTCAGATATAAGTTCAGGTCAGGCACGGGCACAGGTCAAAGATGGGCATAGAACAGAGATGAGGTCAGAGGTGAGTTCAGGACAGGGATGGGTACAGGTCAGATATAAGTTCAGGTCAGGCACAGGCACAGGTCAAAGATGGGCAGAATGTCAGTATGCATAGTGAATGGGTCTTGTTCAGGTCAAGGCCAGGTGTACAGGACACATAGGATGTGACTAGTTGTGAGACTCAGCCTGCCCCTGCCCCCCATGGATTACAGCGGCTCTTAGCCTCAGCTTTAAACTCAAATCCTTACAGCTCAGGCAGATCATTAACCCTTTCTCCTGCCAGGAACACATGGGCAAAGCCGATCTACCACCGAGTCAGGATTTTATAACAACCATTGTAAACTAATTACCTGCCTGGCTATGATAAAATTCCTGCATGAAACAAACAGCAGCTTTCTAAAACACACACAAAGCTGCTGCCATCAGCCTCTGAGAGAACATGTTCAGCTTCCCTCATAGGGGGGGGGGGGGGGGGGGTACCAAGTGCTGAAGAACATATTTCCAGCAGTGGCAAAACAAAAAATCTCAGGGTGACCTTTCTTGCCTGATCTCCTAACAGTTACCCATGTTACCATAGGACAGTGTCACTGACAACAGTTAATGAAAAAATGACCAAATGATGGCTACAGCAGGCATGTCACACTTACAGGACAGAGTGGGCCTGGCTGGCAGGACTAACGCTTCAAGGGGCGCATTATGTCCACTGAGAGCACTGACTTCATTCCAGATAAAGATTAGGGCACTTCGGAACATCGCGTTATAGCAGGGCCGTAGATACATCTTTTCCTTGGGGGGGAGGGGGACCAAGAGGACTATAATTATCAGGGCAGAAGACGGGTCATCTGGGTGGAAAGCAGGGGTTATCAGGGCAGAAGATGGATTAGCTAGGTGGAGAGCAGGGGTTTTCAGGGCAGAAGACTGGGGTAAACATGGCAAAGGAGAAGGGTCTGCAGGGCAGTGTACGAGGGTCATCAGGGCAGAGAAGAGGGGTCACAAGGACAGAAGACAGGGATCTGCACGAGAGAGGATAGGTGGTCAGTACGGCAGTGTAAAGGAGTTAGCAGGATGGAAGTCAGGGGGTCAGTAGGGCAGGGTACAGGGGTCAGCAGGACAGAAGACAGAGGGTCAGGGTACAGGGGGTCAGCATTATGGAAGACAGGGTCAGTAGGGCAGGGTACAGCATTATGGAAGACGGGGTCAGTAGGGCAGGGTACAGGGGTCAGCATTATGGAAGACGGGGTCAGTAGGGCAGGGTACAGGGGTCAGCATTATGGAAGACGGGGTCAGTAGGGCAGGGTACAGGGGTCAGTAGGGCAGGGTACAGGGGTCAGCATTATGGAAGATGGGATCAGTAGGGCAGGGTACAGGGGTCAGCATTATGGAAGACGGGGTCAGTAGGGCAGGGTACAGGGATCAGCATTATGGAAGACAGGGTCAGTAGGGCAGGGTACAGGGGTCAGCATTATGGAAGACGGGGTCAGTAGGGCAGGGTACAGGGGTCAGCATTATGGAAGACAGGGTCAGTAGGGCAGGGTACAGGGGTCAGCATTATGGAAGACGGGGTCAGTAGGGCATTGTAAAGGGGTCAGCATTATGGAAGACGGGGTCAGTAGGGCAGGGTACAGGGGTCAGCAGGACAGAAGACAGAGGGTCAGTAGGGCAGGGTACGGGGGTCAGCATTATGGAGGACGGGGTCAGTAGGGCAGGGTACAGTAGGACCATTCTCATATATACAGTATCTCACAAAAGTGTGTACACCCCTCACATTTTTGTAAATATTTTCTTGTATCTTTTCATGTGACAACACTGAAGAAATGACACTTTGCTACAATGTAAAGTAGTGAGTGTACAGCTTGTATAACAGTGTAAATTTGCTTTACCTTTAAAATAACTCAACACACAGCTAATAATGTCTAAACCACTAGCAGCGAAAGCAAGTACACCCCTAAGTAAAAATGTCCAAATTGGGCCCAAAGTGTCAATACTTTGTGTGGCCACCATTATTTTCCAGCACTGCCTTAACCCTTTTGGGCATGGAGATCACCAGAGCTTCCCAGGTTGCCACTTGGGTCCTCTTCCATTCCTCCATGACGACATCACGGAGCTGGTGGATGTTGGAGACCTTGCGCTCCTCCACCTTCCGTTTGAGGATGTCCCACAGATGCTCAATAGGGTTTAGATCTGGAGACATGCTTGGCCAGTCCATCACCTTTACCCTCAGCTTCTTTAGCAAGGCAGTGGTTATCTTGGAGATGTGTTTGGGGTTCTTATTTTGTTGGAATACTGTCCTGCGGCCCAGTCTCTGAAGGGAGGCGATCCTGCTCTGCTTCAGTACATCACAGTACATGTTGGCATTCATGGTTCCCTCAATGAACTGTAGCTCCCCAGTGTCGGCAGCACTCATGCAGCCCTAGGCCATGACACTCCCACCACCATGCTTGACTGTAGACAAGACACACTTGTCTTTGTACTCCTCACCTGGTTGCCGCCACACACGCTTGACATCATCTGAATCAAATACGTTTATCTTGGTCTCATCAGACCACAGGACATTGTTCCAATAATCCATCGCCTTAGTCGGCTTGTCTTCAGCGAACTGTTTGCGGGTTTTCTTGTGCATCATCTTTAGAAGTGGCTTCCTTCTGGGACGACAATCATGCAGACCAATTTGATGAAGTGTGCGGCGTATGGTCTGAGCACTGACACCCCCACCCCTCAACAATGCTGGCAGCACTCATACATATATTTAATAAAGAAAACCTCTGGATATGACGCTGAGCACGTGCGCTCAACTTTTGTGGAAAAGGAGTGTAAACGAAGGCACAAGAGCTCATTCATTTGAATGGGCTGCCGTGCCCGCGCAAATGCGGCCCGCAAAAACGCATTGGTGTGAACCTAGCATAACACATTTCTCTAACTATGTAGGGGCAAAATGATGTAAAGAATAAAAAAACATAAAAATGTTTTTTTACCCCTCTCCAACCATGGAGGGCCAACAGTGAAAGAAAGATGGGTGCATGGGGCCCATATTTGACATGCCCTTTCTAGTGTGTTTTAAAGGAAATCCATCACCCATGTGAAAAGTCACATATTGGCTCCAGGGATTGGGTGCTAAACCTCATCAGCATCACAGCAAGTGAAGTCAGCTGGTGCTGGAAACTTCCAAAGGATGCATTTGATGATATCACAGGCTCCCTCTAAAACGACTTTCCATTAATGGCTCTGCGTTTTCAGTTGATAAATTTTATGCAATGCAGAGCATCAGGTGGATGCTTGTTCATTGTTAAAAAAAAACACACAGCAGGTTGCTTGGAAACTAATATACCTTTGGAACGTGCCGTCAATAAATTCACACACAATAGAGGTACTTGAGGTGAAAAGAAACCCGTGCTGGGAGAAATTTGCAGCGAAAGCCATTGAGGACATGGCCATTGGAAAACACTGTCTGTCTCTATTGGGCTGATTCAGTGATTTCTGGAAACACAAAGTATTAACTTCTCCCTTTCCTGCCGGGCTGTAAAGGAAATGTTGCCAAACATGTCATACTTACCTTCTCTATGCAGCGGTTTTGCACAGAGCAGCCCCAATCCTCCTCTTCTGGGGTCCTTCGGAAGCACTCCCGGCTCCTTCCCCTTGCCGAGTGCCCCCTTAAGAAGCTGCTTGCTATGGGGCACTCATTCATGCTTGCTCCTGAGCCGACTTCATGTGTCCACTGACACATAGAACTGACTGATTGGCTCAGACAGAGCAGCAGGAGCCATTGTGTCAATGTGGAGGGAGAGCGGCTGCTTTTGTGCACATCGGTTGATCGAGATTCTAGTATTGGGGGGGGGGGGGGGGGGGGGGGTAAATGCATTTTTTTTTTTTTTACCTTCATGCATATTAAAAAACCTTTCGCCTCTAGAACCACATTAAAGTAGTATTAAACCCTCAATGTTTTTCAGTTTCGCACGAAACAATCCCCAGTAAACAAAGGGGTTGATTTACTAAAGGCAAATCCACTTTGCACTACAATTGCACTCGCTGTAGATCTAGGGGAAAGATCTGAAATGAGGGGAAGCTCTGCTGATTTTATCATCCAATCATTATTTTCCTTGCATGTCCCCCTCAAACCTACAGTGACTGCACTTCCAGTGCACTTGCCTTTTGTAAATAACCCCCTATGTGTTCAAGTTATTACCGCAGCACGTGCAGGTTTCAACTTTGAGGCTGTGTTTACACCGCAGCTCACAGCAGGGGTCCGGCGTGTCCTCGCTCCTGGCCCAATTCCAGCCCAAATTTTTGGCTGAATTGGGACCTGAAACAAACCAGAAGACGCACAGGACTCATGTGCAATTCGCACCAAAACCGCCCCAGAGATTTGTGTCATAATCTCCTGACATGCGAATTGGATGCCGGCATTTCACAATAGTGTGAACCCAGCTGGTGCTTTCTGTTCTCTGATGCCTCGTTTCCACTGAGCGGATCGGTACGATATTTTGGGTGTTTCCTTTATGAAAGTGTGCCATAAAACCGTACCGGACCATTCTGGGTCCTGCTTCAGATGTGGGGCCATAGAAAATGGAACGGTTCCATTAGGGCGGAGATGCAATACATTCCACCGATTGGTGGACGTGCTAGGCATTTTTTCTAAATCCTGTATGGTCCCGACGGTCCGATTTGCAGTGGAAACGCTCCCGAGAATAGACCGGTCCGTTCTAAACCGTTCCAAATCTACTGATCCAAACCGTTCCGTGGAAACAAGGCATTAGTGCTGCTTCCCTGAACTTCCAGTCTTCACATCCTGTGAACAGTGTTCCTCCCTTTTTCAAGCTTGGGCTTGGAAAAGGGAATGCCGAGCCACTATAGGGGTTGTGCAATTCTTTTCGTGTAGGGGGAGAAATGCAAGGGTGACGCCATAGGACACTGCAAGAGAAAGGGGCCACCCTGAAAATGGGAAATCTGGGGCAGCAGTTTAAATTGGAATATGAGCAAGGATTAAAATATATGTGAAGAAAAAGGGAGCGCTAAAAATAATTATTATTGATTAATCACCTAAATATACATAAAGATAATCAACAATAAATAAACAGCAATAATTTGTTATAAATGGTGAAATAACACAAAGTGAATAAAATCACAGCAAAAAAATGATATTGATAAAGTCCATTGGAACGCACGCTTCCTGGAGCGTGGGACCATCTCTCTCCATACAATACCAGACGCCGACCAGCCTCAGTGCCGGGTTAAGGCACTTCTCAAGTAAGGGGCCATTTGGCGCTGCTTGTCTTACATATTTATTTTAATAAACAATATTATTCTATGGCGATTTTTTTCTCTTTTCTTATTTACTCCATGTGATGGTGATTATGGGAATCGAGACATCAAAAGCCTTTTCTGGAATCTGTGGTTATTCCAAAAGCGTATTCGACCTCTTTTTAATTAAAGTGGTCAACATTTTGCGTAAGGTGCCATCCATGAGCACTTGTTTGTGGTGATTTTCTTCTATTTACGGTGGAGGTGTGAACCTTTATTAAGTGAAACCATCTCTCAAGCACTTGTTGTTTCATTCACTGGTTGGACTCCTTTTTTCCTGCACATTGTTGGACTAAGACATCTCCCCTTTGGGAGTTTGCATTTATATGGACTTTATCAATATCATTTTTTTGCTGTGATTTTATTCACTTTGTGTTATTTCACCATTTATAACGAATTATTGCTGTTTATTTATTGTTGATTATATTTAGGTGATTAATCAATAATTATTTTTAGTGCTCCCTTTTTCTTCACATTGTTACATACCACTAATTTTGGGGTAGCAGCTTATATATATATATATATATATATATATATATATATATATATATATATATATATATATATATATATATATTAAAGCGCTGCGCAAACTGTTGGCGCTATATAAATCTTGTATAATATATATATATTTTTTTTCTTTATTTATATTGGCGCGAGATTTTCCCTCCCAAGGATTAAAATATAAAAGAAGATGCATACTCAGCCAGTGATTAAATCAGCTGATGAAAGTGCTTAAAAAAAAAAAAAAAAAAAACACACGTGAAGGGTTTAATATTACTTTAGATCACAAATGGCTACATCAAGGGTGGCTTGTAGGCCACTAAAGCGTCAGGGTCATGTAGTTCTGGTTTAATCTCCCTTTAAGATTAGTGACTGGCATGATGGCAACACTCCTACTTCACCCTTCAGGAGGGGGGGAATAAAAAAAAAAAAAAAAGGCAGCAGAGCCGTGATAAAACGGGATTTATGGCATTAAACAGTATCATGTAAATCTCTAATGATGCTGAAGTGACGAGCGTCACGTTTCGCCTTGTGGACGTAGATGGCTCCGAGCCGCCTCCTGACACATCAAATAAAATAGCTTTATCAATTGTTTGTCTTTCAGAGAAGAATTTTTCCTTGACCACTGGGCTACACCATCTCCATTAGTGAGATTTCCGGATTGCAGTTCACCAATACGCAGTTGTTTAATACCATTAAACCCAAAATGAAAATCACTTTTCCTTAAAGGGAATATGGCATGAATGATTACAACCTTTAGGCTGGGTTCACACTGGAGAACATAGCGGGTCACAGCGGGAGTCCGGTGCGTCTCCATTCACCACTTCAGCCCAAAAGACGCGCAGAACTCCATTGCAGTTCGCACCGGAGATGTGTGAACTGGCTCCATAGAGAGCCAATCACAATCTCCCGCTCCCTGCGAGTTGGATGCAGAGGAACACATCCAATTCGCAATTGTGTGAACTCAGCCAGAAACTAGTGGTTTTATCAGAGCGAGTTCTGTAGAATGACAGGAGTTTGAGAATAATAAAGCAGACCTGGCTACATAGATTTCAGTTTTAAGGCAGTTTTCCCCACACCAAGCATGTCTACACTTCTCCCTGAATGCATCTGTAGGAGAGCAACTTAGAATGAACAGGCTGCATGAAAGACGAATCTGAATAAGCTCACTTCCATTTAGTTAGTACACAGTTGGGTTTATTTACTAAAGGCAAATCCACTTTGCACTACAAGTGCACTTAAAAGTGCACTTGGAAGTGCAGTTGCTGTAGATCTGAGAGGTAGATCTGAAATGAGGGGAAGCTCTGCTGATTTTATCATCCAATCATGTGCAAGCTAAAATGCTTTTTTTCATTTTCCTTGCATGTTCCCCTCGGATCTAAAGCAACTGCACTTCCAAGTGTACTGTCACTGCACTTTTGAGTGCACTGACAGTGCACTTGTAGTGCAAAGTGGATTTGCCTTTTGTAAATAACCCCCAGTGTTTCTAACATTCTCTCTTCCCTCTTATTACTTCTACAAAGTATTATAGATATAAGGCGTCTCGTCATTGACAGATTTGGGCAGCCATTGAACATTATCAATCTCCTGGGATGCTTTTGTTTGCCAATACAGCCTCTGTGTTCCTGAAATGTAAAGAGCCCATAACTGCTGTGGACCCAAGTAGTGTAGTTCTACCGCTTTCTGTAATCAGCCAATCCAGGCTCAGGAAGAGATGGAGGGGGACTGAGGGGAAATCAGGAGGAAACAACGTTTTGGGCCAATTACAGAAAGAGTGGAGATCTGCTGCCTGGATTTCAGGATCATATTCCCCGTGTATGCCATTCTTCATGTGCTCACCAACAATTATTCACATTTGCAAAAGGTTTATTTTAAAAGCCATTTGGCAGGGAAAGATCCCTTTTAAAGTAGAACCCGTCAGCACTGGCCTAATCAGCATTTTACAAAACACCCAGGTCACTGTTTAATTGGCAAGAAATAAGGAAGTTTCCTAAGCCCTCCTCTTCAAAGCTTACATGAGCTCCCGTTCTGTGTGCAAAGATTACACCTCACCATTCTTATTCCAGCTACACACAGTGGTGATGTCAGACATTTACTGAGAGCAGCCCTGCAATGAGCATGCTCAACATGCGCCACAACTCTCAGCAATCTGATAATGGGAGACTTTCTAGGGATGGTGGTACATTTATTGTGCCTCATTTACCACCTCAATACTGGGCACTTTCACCCCCTTCCTGCCCAAGCCAGCTTTCAGCGCTGTCACATTTTAAATGACAATTGCGCGGTCATGCAACACTGTACCCAAATGCATTTGATCACCTCTGCGTTTTTTTGTGCTATAAACAAACAAAAGAGTGACAAGTTATTTTCTTACCAAAAATAAGAAATCGCAATAAGCGTATATTGATTGGTTTGCGCAAAAGTTATAGTGGCTACAAAATAGGGGATAGATTTATAGCATTTTTTTTTTTTTTTTACTAGTAATGGTGGCGATCTGCTATTTTTTATCGTGACTGCGATATTGTGGCGGACATATCGGACACCATTCACATTTATACAGCAAACGGTGCTATAAATATGCACTGATTACTATATAAATGTGACTGGCAGGGAAGGGGATAACACTAGGGGGGGCGATCAAGGGGTTAAATGTGTACCCTAGTGAGTGATTCCAACTGTAGGGGGAGGGGACTGACTGGGGGAGGTGACCGATCGGTGTCCCTATGTACAAGGGACACACCATCGGTCTCCTCTCGCTGACAGGACGTGGATCTGTGTTTACAAAGAGATCCACTGTCCTGCTCAGTTACTGGGCAATGGCGGGTGCCCGGCGGCCACCCGGCACGCGCATTGGGTTCCCGGTGACGCGGCCCCCTAGTGGCTAGGGAAGGCGAGGACGTCCTCCCAGAACGAGAGGCTTATCGTCCCACCATCATTTGACGGCGGGCGTTAGCCTAGTGGTTAAAGTCCCAAACTACCCCCCTCTTGATTATTAGCTGGGGGTGTGTTAGGGCTGGTGTTCTCCACACTGGGGGGGGGGGGGGGGGGGTTCAGGGCTCACTAAACGTCTGCCTTGCTGTCCATGTAGCACAGTATGACTGGGCAGGGAGTAGTCTTCAGCACACACTCTTCCCAATAAGTCATCCACATAAACAGGTCCAACATATAATTTATTGCACTACAAGAACAAAGTAGGAGGTTACTCTTCATCATCAACATCATCTGGCAATACCAGGCTGTCGGGGTCGTAGTAGTTTTCAGGCATGAGGGGAAGCCCCTGTGCTTCTCTCAGTTTCACCAAACGCTCTGCCTCTTTTCGGGCCCAACGATTCATCCTGTCGAAAGAGGAGAGACAGCAAAAATGTTTAAAGGAGCTTGGAGAAGGTACAGAAAAAAGAAAAGCAGCTTATAGTTCATCTATGTCAGGAGCTCCTAACCCTTCCCAGATTATAGGTCTCAATGGATCGCCCAATATGTCCACCATCACAGTCTAACCTGCCAAAAAACATATCAATTGTTTGATTTTACTTCACATACAGACAGCTAGAAACAGAACATCTGAAAGAAAAGAATAATTTATATAAAGCAGCAAATTACAAATACAAACTAGCTACAAATAGTCAGACTTTTATGCAGTCCAAAATGGACCGGAGATCCGGTCACTGCCAATGTTACTCACACGTCATGTGACATGCCAAGCTGGTTTCTATGCAATGAATAGGATTGCAATGTTCACCTTTAGTTGTACTCGTACTGTAGGTTGTTCTAGCCTCCTCCCCCATCTATACTTACCCCTACCAGATCACAGATTTCTAAAGGCCCAGAACAGATAAGAAGCTGCTGTTGATTTTGTTCATCCAACAACAGCGCAAATCTGCAGCAATTTTTGTTTGGTTTCTAACCGCTTGCCAGCCGACCGCACCGACAGTGGCAGAATGGCACTCCTGTACCTGTACGGCGGGCGCTTTGAGTATAGGGCGTGCCCCCCCGCGGTGTGATGTAGGAGCTCGTGCGTGTGACCGGCGACCCCTAATGGCTGGTGGCTACTTGCGATTGATCCAGAGAAGGAGAGAACGGAGATCTGTCAATGTAAACAGACAGATCTCTGTTCTGTCAGTGGTGAGGAGAGCGAACTCCTAATGCTTAGGAACAACGATCGCTCTCCTCACCCAGGCAGTTCTTGTTGAAAGCCTGCTGAGCAGCTTGCTTAAACAAGCTTCAAGAACTGCTGAAGCCTGCTAGCAGCTTGCTTAAGGCTAGATTCAACACCTATGTATTTTTGGTGCATTTTGCAGATTTGCACTACAGAGCGTGTTCCATAGGAAACCATGGTAAATGGGCTGCAGTGGAAATCGGCATGATGCAAAAAGCATTAAAACTGCACAGGTGTGAATCCAGCCTAAAATAGCAATCAGCTCTCCCAGAAGGATGCGTGTTCCACATTGACAAACCAGAGCTGAATGGTACTTTAACAAAGCTTGCTGTTTACACTGCTCTTCTACAAGCTGAAGCCCATATGAAACATGCCTTTCTCTAGGGCAAAAGCCAATAGCTGAGCTCTACACAGATATAAAAAAGACAAATGAATGCAGCTATATACTTATTACATAATGGTGTATAATATTTGTGTAAGGGCCAGTTCCCACCACATGCAGTCCAGTGTGTTTTTTTCTGCATAAAAAACAAAAAAAAAAAAAAACAAACGCATGGAATGTAGGTTAGATGGTTTTCAATAGCATAGTTCACACCAGCGCTTGCGGTTCCAAAAAAAAAAAAAAAAAAAAAAAATTATACATACATATAATAAAAAAAGTAGAACATGCTGCATTTTTCCTGCACTGGAAGACATGTCCTTATTTAAGGGTAAGAAAAAAAGAAGGGGGAAAAGAAAATGAACTGCACCAAAAACCACACTGGAACTCATCAAAAACACACATGCATCTGGACTGCGTTTCTATGGTGTGAACTGGCCTTTAATGCAAGTAGATATTTAATGTAGTAGGTATACAAATTTGATGTTGGCATCAGCCTCCTGCAATTCATGTACAGCAGAGCTCAGACTGGGAAAGGGAGAAACACACCAGGGAGCCAGATTAGTTGTGCTACAGTGCTCATGTGCCTACAAGAAGCATGTTGGTAGGAGGAGAGTGCAGAGTGACATGGAATAATCAGTCTACCGCTTCTTTCACTGTCCAATCAGGGTGGGGGAAGCATCACTGGCATTGCTGTGTGGATACTGATGTAAAGGATCTGGTTCTCATGCACATTCTACACCCTGGAGAACCTTCACGATCTCATTGGTTTCCCATGGAAATTGAAGCGTCACACTACTGATAAGAGGTCCAGATACAACTTTATTCCAATAAACGCAAGCAGGACAATACAAAAAGTATCCAACCCATCTCAGGGATCCAATCGCGCTCCCTTCATCAGGGCTTGACTGACAACTATGCAAATAAAATAAAAGGACCTTTACTGTCATTTCTTCCAGTGGGATTGCAGCACAGGCCCAGTAAGTAGCCGTTTGGCTGCCAATTCCCTATAGAAGCCCTGATGAAGGGGGTGCTCTTGGACCCCCAAACTGTGTTGGCTACTTTTTGGATTCTCTCTTTGACCTCTTGTCACTGATATGGCGCTTCAATTACCATTACATTCAGCGAACACATCAGAAATATCAGCTTTTTTTAATAGATTTAAAAATCCTGCTAGTACCCGCTTCATGTCCATCATCTTCCCGCAGCCCTCTGACCTGCAGAATTACAAATCATTTGGCAGATAAACTACTGATAGATGTGTATACGGAGTTCTCCTTTAAGCTGTGCTAAAGAGGCTATAATGTGGATGAATGATAATGAGAGAGAACGTGGGACTAATAGGAATGAAAGAGGAGCGGCAGGAAACGTCTTGTTTCTCCATGCGTGGTTGCGTTCCACTTTGAGTGAGAAAAATCACTAAACAGGTCTGCTATTTCTGGCAGATGCTGACACTCATTAAACGTATTAACAGCTTCCTCACCTCCCATCCGAGCCTCAGCCATAACATGTCAAACTCCCACCGAGAAATAGAAAGGAAAAAGAAAAGCCACAGAAACAACACCACCCCCCACCCAGCGTCACCAATCCCTGGAACCCAGACGCTGCCTGGGCAGAGAATACAGCGCAGTGTGTGCGGATGGAGAGAAATGCCTGCCTGTTCAGGAGGCATGTTGGGGGTTAACCACTTAAGACCCAGTCCAATATGCAGGTTAAGGACCTGGCCCCTTTTTGCGATTCGGCATCGCGTCGTTTTAACCGACAATTGCAATCGCGGGACACCGGCGGCGATCGGGTCCGGTCACGGATGTTCGGACCAGGTCGCGAGTGCACCGGTGCACACGCGACCAACGGTTGGGCTCTTAAAGGGCAACGTACCTGTACGTGTCTGTGCCCAGCCGTGCCATTCTGCCGACGTATATCGGCGTTAAGCGGTCCTTAAGTGGTTAAAGTGTATTCCCACTTTTGCAGCCAATTTGGGATAACGCCTAGTTTAGATTTGTCACATAGCAAAACTTTAAATAGCTGCTTACCTTTTTACTTTCTTAAAAAAAAAATCCTACCAAGCTTTCCCTAGTAATGTTAGAGAGGGGGATGGGGAGTGATATTTGGCACAATGAACCTTGTATGTTCTGTGGTGGTGGGGGATCATTATTATTTGTACACTAGATTTGCACAGTGTCCTAACAAAGGGTTAAAGATAACAAGGACCTGGGTGGTACACAGTAGGTTAATGCCCTTGCCAGTGGTTCTAAGGGCTCAAGGTTTCTTACCTTCATGCATTCAGCAAAAAAAAAAAAAAAAAAACACAACACACACACCTTCTGCGTGCAGCAGCTCCCCTAAAACTTACCTGAGCCCCCTCTCGATCCAGCAATGTGAATAAGAACTTCAGCTCCCCTGGCTCTTTCCCTCCTCATTGGCTGAGACCGGAGCAGTAGCCATTGGCTCCTGCTACTGTCAGTCGAGTGAGAATGGACACAGAGCAGTGGCTCAGGAGCGAGCCCGATAGCAAGCATGAGGGCACTAAACAGGAGGGAGGGGCCAGGAAGAGGAGAATTGGGGGTGCTCTGTGTAAAACTACTGCAAGAGCAGGCAAGTATAACCCGTGTCACTTCATAGGATTCTGGTCATTAAATCTGCCCCTGACTGCACACTGCAAGCTATTCTGAATAATGCACACTGCCCAATGGCTCCAAGTATAAACCTGTAATAAGGCAAGATTTTATTTTATTTTCCAGTACAGCAAGTGAATAGTCATAGTGATGGCTTTTCAAATTTGACTGCAAACACAACATAAATGTAAAGTGATAAAGTTTTCAATGCGCTACTGCGAGTATACAGCGATGATAATAAAGCAGGTGATCATAAATAAAAATCTGATGCAGCTATATCTAAGAGTGTTCACATAACACAAAAAAATCAAATATCTATAAACAAGTGATAAGCGCTTCAAATGGGTGATCGTGACCATAACAGAGGATGATTCCAAAAATACGTGCACAAATATAATAAATGACTGCACTGTGGTATGTGAAAAATTATCAACTGGGAAAAGGTAAACCCAAAATTAAACACAAGGATGTGAACATGAAATGGTGTAAATAAATAAATAAATAAATCTCTGTGCATTCAAAAGTGTCCAGAAGTATTAAAGTGCAAATGCTGAAGCTTCAAAAAATAAATAAATAAATAAGTGAATAAATAAAGAAGGTCCAAGATGACAGACAGTCTCTAATGCCAGGTGAGTCTGGACAGGTGAACTTCTGCAACTCTATTTTCTTCCCTCTAGCAGTTAGTGGACTATCCTCATAGGTAATGTAGTACCCTTACCTGCAGGGTGCTATATATAAGCATATAGTTAGGACTCCACAATGGATATTCTTGCGTCCCCGACTGTGGATCACTCCTACTGCTCCGGCTGTTGGATCTCTCCAGGCTCCATGGTCCTCAGTGCGGGTGGAATGGGGACAGAGGGAGAGGAAAAAATGCCTCCGATAGTGTAATAGGTTTAAGCTTGCGCGTGTTTATTATAGCAAAAAAATTGTGATAAATAGAGCAAAGCAAGCAAAGCAGGGATGCGCGCATGCAGTGTTGTATTTTTAAAACTCCCGGGGACGCGGCGTTCTATATACCGCCTGACGTCCGGTGGCCTCCGGCTTGTGTGGATATAAATCTCGGTCTGACTCCCTACGGCGTTACGTCACGCACCTCGTGACTTCATCAGGTTCCCCTGATGAAGTCACGAGGTGCGTGACGTAACGCCGTAGGGAGTCAGACCGAGATTTATATCCACACAAGCCGGAGGCCACCGGACGTCAGGCGGTATATAGAACGCCGCGTCCCCGGGAGTTTTAAAAATACAACACTGCATGCGCGCATCCCTGCTTTGCTTGCTTTGCTCTATTTATCACAATTTTTTTGCTATAATAAACACGCGCAAGCTTAAACCTATTACACTATCGGAGGCATTTTTTCCTCTCCCTCTGTCCCCATTCCACCCGCACTGAGGACCATGGAGCCTGGAGAGATCCAACAGCCGGAGCAGTAGGAGTGATCCACAGTCGGGGACGCAAGAATATCCATTGTGGAGTCCTAACTATATGCTTATATATAGCACCCTGCAGGTAAGGGTACTACATTACCTATGAGGATAGTCCACTAACTGCTAGAGGGAAGAAAATAGAGTTGCAGAAGTTCACCTGTCCAGACTCACCTGGCATTAGAGACTGTCTGTCATCTTGGACCTTCTTTATTTATTCACTTATTTATTTATTTATTTTTTGAAGCTTCAGCATTTGCACTTTAATACTTCTGGACACTTTTGAATGCACAGAGATTTATTTATTTATTTATTTACACCATTTCATGTTCACATCCTTGTGTTTAATTTTGGGTTTACCTTTTCCCAGTTGATAATTTTTCACATACCACAGTGCAGTCATTTATTATATTTGTGCACGTATTTTTGGAATCATCCTCTGTTATGGTCACGATCACCCATTTGAAGCGCTTATCACTTGTTTATAGATACAACATAAATGTAAAACATTGCAGCCCATCAGTGCTTAGATGCAGCGGTGGCTGCATTAGTTTCCGGCTTTTTTCATTTTCACCTGGTGATCACTGTACTGCATCTATGAAGGAGCAGCATTGTCACCCTAAAGCCTCGTACACACGATCCGATTTCCATCGGACAAATCCGTGAACTTGTTCTGCATACAGACGGCAGAACTTTTTCAGCCAACATACACAAAACTATGTGTTGTTTTTCAGCTCTTTACCGCCACCGTTAACTTCTGCTAATGTTGTGCTATGTTTAGCATTGGTTCGGAGCATGCGTGTTTGTACTTTGGATTTTTTTGCGACTTGTGTACACACGATCGGATAATCCGACGGCACACATTTGTTGTCGGAAAATTTAAGCACGCTAGAAAACCATTGAAATTCTGACAACTGCCCGATGGAGCGTACAAACGGTCGGATTATCCGTCAAAAAACGTGCAATCACACAATGGTTGTCAGAAAATCCGATCGTGTGTATGAGCCTTAAGACAGGAAGAGTTTAGTGACTATAGGCAAATTATAGTTTAGGGGAACATAAGCAGGAAAAATATATATATATATAGCCGTTTAAGATTACAGAGGACATAAAAAGCACTGGATTTTCAGCAGATTCAAAGAAAAGTCTTATTTTGCACTTACCATATACAACAAAATGCTTTAAAATCGTTTATTTATGGACCAATAGGTATACATAAGGGGTTATTTACAAAAGGAAAATCCACTTTGCACTTGGAAGTGCAGTCGCTGTAAATCTGAGGGGTAGATCTGAAATGAGGGGAAGCTCTGCTGATTTTATCATCCAATCATTTGCAAGCTAAAATGCTGTTTATTATTTTCCTTGTATGTCCCCCTCGGATCTACAGCAACTGCACTTGTAGTGCAAAGTGGATTTGCCTTTAGTAAATAACCCCCATGGTCTCCCATAAGAACTTTAGTTAGTTGCCCAGTGAATTCATCCTGGCCATAGCTAACCACAGCAGGCTGGTTAATCTGAGCTTGCAGGGAACACACCCTTCTGAAATAACTGATATATACAAGTGTTTTTCCCCCCGGACAGCAAATAAGTACCGCAGCTGACCTGCTTTTTCAGATCTGTGGCTGTCAACCTCATCCATGCAGTTAGTGAACCACTGACCTGAAACTAGTATGCACATCAGGTGTCCTGGTACTATACCAGCTACACACTTCTTTCAGGTCACTGACTCGCCAAGTACAGAAGCAGTGGTAAGGATGACAATCTGGAGAATGCACCTGCAAAAATAAGTCATTGGCAACTCTCATTTAGCCCACGTTCAAACGGAAGGCGGGTTTGAAATTGTGCGAGTTCAGCACAATTCAGGAAGACGCCAATCATGGCGAAACCTGTCTGAGCGAAGGATCCGCCAATTCCGGGTCCTAACTTGATACTAGACTTTGCCCTCCAGAGCGAGACGTGGAACGCTTGCCATCCCCAAGGGATTTGCCGCCTCACACACGCGGATTACACCTAGTGCCAGGCACTTCAACATGCAAGTGTAACTGCTATTGTTGTTTTGAGACTTATCTGTGTCTCCTATGAAATCATTTTTACATCCTAGTTCCATCGTGAGCGGCCAGTGGAGTGGATTTATGCCATTAGTGGACCAAAATTGGTGTTCCAAAAGCATTTTTTGACTGTCCTGTAAAAAGGGGTCAAACATCTCTGGTGAGTGGCCACCTTCATACTGAGCACTCGTGGTGGAAATTCTAGAACTTTTATCTCAGAGCACTTCGATTTGGTGTTGGGATTTATCATCTATGGGACTTTTTGCTTGCGATTATGACCATTTATTTTACCAGTGTACACATTTTATGTATTGTACATTTACTCTTTTTATGAACATGTATAGCGCCATATGTTTTATCCTCATTTCAATATTTTACACAGTGATTTGTTCACTTTTAAAGGGGCAGCTTGCTTGTTATATGTTCTTATCCCCACGGGGCGCCATTATTGGTATACATTTTTCATTTATGTCAAATCGCATGTCAAGACGGCCCGATATGAACGTCGGCTAAATGTTAATGTGTAACGACTTTCTATATTTTTATTATGGTCGTGCAAATTAAAAAAATTGCAGTTAGGCAAGCAAGAAATAAATCTGATCATTAACAATGTAATTTTCTTGCCAGCCAGAAGGTGGATCTTCAGGTTTCTTTCCACATCTTGGACCCTTTTCTACCTGTTCTAAAATTCTGTTAAAACAACTCAATTGCTAAGAGGTCATCTGCCAAACAATGATGGTCACTACTACAGACGGTAGGTAGAAAGATAAACTGAGTTAGAATCAGAATTGGTACGTGTTGCGGGCGTGGCACTACCCCAGGATGCCTGTTGTTGGAGGATAGGTGTGTGCAATGGAGAAGAGGGGTATTTGTACATCGGTGAATGTGTGCAGGAGGGCCGTAACAAAGACAAGTCTGCAGGTTTGAGACTTCTGATGTCAGAACAGAGCTGCAGCTGATGCCAAGCTACACTGCTGTTTTCTTCCAGCCCAGCATGAAAATAAATAATTGATCTCTCCTCATTAGAACTCTCCCACAGGAAAGAGCATAGCCTGGCTGCAATGAGAACGCACTCAGTCCTCACCTGCGCTAATCACATAATACTGCTCCCTAGACCAGGCAGAGCCGTGGACATCGATTCCAATCGAGAGGTGACAGTGACAGCAAGGACATGTGACCCTACATCCCATTTAACAGACCCCGCTTCAGTACAGTTTCCAGAAATAAGCAATTAGAGGCTATATATAGTCACGCCTCAGCCGTGCTGGTCCACGGGGGTTTGCTCCAAATCTACTCGCTCCCCCAACCCAATGTTGAGGAGAGAAGAAGGAGGGGGGCTACTGGTTCTGTCACTCGAACAGCGACAGGCTACGTGAAGCGTTATGTGCAAGTTTCTGTCAGGAGAAGACTTATAGCTGTAATATATTCTCCCCCTCAGAGATGACTAAGTGATGGCAATATGAGTGTTGAGGGAACAGAGATGCCACACTGGCAGTTTATTGTATTAAGAGGACAGGGGGGGGGGGGGGGGGGGGATGGGAAGAGTTTACACACAACACAGAGGGGAAGAGAACAGAAGCACAGAACGCCTTACCTTGGATCTGGGATGTAATATACAAACGCGGTTCCCAACACCAGGCAGAGTGTTACACTAGTGAAGAAGGCAAAGCGTGCGTTCCACAAGTCAGCTTCGGGGTCATCACTGAAGCCAAATGAATCTGGGTTCTAGAATAGGAAAAACAGAAGTCAAACAGACGGAAGTCACAAGCATATAATGTAGCAAGAGTGTAATAAAGAGTTAAAAAGGAACGCAATTGTGAAAAATGGCTTTATAAAAAATTCTGGTATTCTTAGGAGCAGCGTAGGAAATAAAGCTAGATGGGGAAAGAGATTGAAGGGACAGAGAAAGACATTATAAAAAAGCTGAATAAAAAAATATTATGTATGTACATAAACAATATTATATCTACACACAAACATGGCTATTAATCTGACAAATGGCTGTTAAGTTTCGGGCTTCACAATTAGTGGCATGTTTGACGAAGACATAAAGTAAGCTCTTGGGGTCGGCGGTGCCTCTGCCTCATTCCATGGATGGGTAGAGATGGCACATGAAAGCAGCAAACGCAGGGGAGATGTGCACATCACACAAGCACCGTGCACAGAGGTGAAAGAAGACTGAGCGGCCCAGGAACAAAGAAGAGCTGCTAATGAGGAGGAAGCAGACAATAGAGACTGGTGGGAGAGAAATTGAATGTGAGGCTTAAAGAACCCACTGATGAAAAAAGGATAGGGTAACAAAGAATCAGAAGATGTGGGTGGGGGTGAGGGGGGTTTATCAATCCAGCAAAAGATTCTATGGACACAATATATATATATAAAAAAAGAAGGTGAATGATGTACACATGCTGCTCTCTGCTGGTGAAACTGAAAAGTGCACCCTGTACACAAGCAAGAAAACTCATGAACCTTGTGTGTCAGAATGTGTGAAATATGAACAGTCTGTGCTGCACAGAAGCAACTTTAACTTTTCACTTTCCTGTCTTTCTCCAATGCATATCCAACACAGAGCTCTTCTGCAGAAAAACTGATATGGGCAACGGCAACATAAAACCCTTTTCCTTCCAGATAAACAAGGCCAAAAATGTAATTGGATCCGAATTTGAGACTGGCAAAAATTTGCAACATACCATTAATGATTATTATATTTCTACTGTATTAAAGAGCCCTCCACTGTGATACTTCATTTACTAGTGGAGTCCAGCCGGGTCATTTGCTGGTTTCATACATCCTTGGAGAGTTCAGTGGTACTCTCTCTCTACCATAGTTGCCGCCTCAGATTCCCAGTATTCTGCGTGTTCTTGTGTTTCTCCATTAGAAAATGTAAAAGTCAATGAGGATAGAGGAAGCCCCTGGTAACGGCTGGCACAGCTGTGCAGACAAGCCACATTTAGGTGCCCAAATGGCAGACAATTGGTTAAACTCTAGTTTCTACCAAAACCTGAAATAATCCATTTGGGTAAACTGTTACTTTACCAATTCCTGTTACTCCCTGTAATACAAGAAAATTGGCACACAGAGTCCCTGCACAAACCAAAGTGAACCTGACACGGCTTCAAACATAGTAACATACCCAAAGTAACAAAGTGACTATGTCTTCTGTGTCCCTGCGCAACCCCCCTGGATCCCATTCCCAGCCTATACAAGGGCTTTCATTTATGGTGAGAGAATGAACCCCCATCCCTTGTCACTTATGCATGATGCCAAAACTTCTACTGTCCACTAAAACTCTAGTACTTTACAGCTGGATGACAGGAGGAGGGGCTTAAAGTTCTTCTAAAGACTTAACTATGCATTCAGGAAAAAAAAAAAAACACACACACACACACACACACACACACACACACACACTTCTCAGCTGTAAGGCCCCCCCCCCCCTCTCATTCTTACCTGAGCCCGATCCAATCCAGTGATGTTGAATGAGAGCAGTGGTCGCCACTGTCTCCTACCTCATTGGGCAGATTGATAGCAGCAGGAGCCATTGGTTCCTTTCCCCATCAATCAACTCCAGTGGCGAGGGAGCCGGTCAACAGACCATTTTTGGGTCACAGTACAAACAGGCCGAATGTCGGCCAGTTTCTATTGAACCGTCTGATGCCATCCGACATTCGGCCCGCGTGTATGAGGATTTACCAAGCAGTTCAACCATAAAAGCAGATTGCACAAGGTGGGCCCCATTATCAAAATAAGAACTTTCTGACTTGCTCCCTATGCCACCAACTCAAGCCTAACTTTAATTCTGATTGGCTGGTGTGAACCAATACAGCAAATGCTAATTTGCAATATATTGTAAAAAGAGGTCATTTACAAAAAAAAAAAAAAAAAAAAAAAAAAGAGGAGAAGGGGGGGGGGGGTCAGTTGTCATCCCATATTTTAGAAGATACTGACCACCAACAGACATAATAGCAATATATATGTGAACACCCATAATCTGAAACTATCTCCTTCATACACAGGTTGCCTTGTTCTCATGCTGCGTGTGCATCTCCAGGTAAAACTCTATTTCTGAGTTTGGAGATGGAGTCGGGGCCTCATGCACACCGGACCTCATAAAAACATCAGTAGCGTTAGCTGTAGAATGAGTTTTGAGGCGTCTTTGCAGTAGCGTTTGAGCAAAACTATACTCCCGCAGAAGCCAATGGCTCAAAAAAGCTCATAAAAGGCAGAATAGCTGAGTCTTTCAGAGTGAACACATTTTTCCAGCTGAAAAACTCCTCTTCAAACCCACTAGTTCTGGGTTTTTCTTCAAGCCAGAAAACGCTGATAACAGCCTATGTGTGCATGGACTTATAGGAGAACATGCTGGCGAGTTTACTGGCTGCAGAAAATAAAAACACCTGAAGCCAAAAACAGCAGCTGTACAAACGTCCAGTGTGCATGAGGCCCAAGATCAAATCCTCTCATGTTTTTGTGACTTAAGGTCCCCTCTGGGTGGATTTCCCCAACTTCCTGTCGCAGAGACCACTGCCTTTGGGAAAGGAAGCCTAAACAAAGACAGCAATAAAAGCTTAACAGAGGTTCTACCCCTTACCTACTCCAAAACAAAGAAATGGGGTTTATTACTACTAAAGTGGGACTTCTCCTTTCCCTGCAGAGAGATGCTGCCTACCTCCTCTTCATACAGTGTAACTATAGTAACAATCTTACAGAGCGTCGTTCTGGGACTAAATAACAAAAACAAAGCAAAGAAAACTAGTTCAATCCAACACAGTACTGCGTGTAGGCAAAGAATTTCTGCGCTAGGTCACATAAAAGAGAAAAGTCAGCCACGTAAAAACCACGATACCAGTCAACCAAATAGTGCACATATAGCGCCAATTCCAGAATAGTAATTAATATGTGAAAACACACACAGCTTATAAATCTTCTTACATTAAAATATTGCCACTATATACACCCTTTTGGCTGATCTGTAAACCACGGTCTGTGATGCACTGCAGTTTCTCCAGTGCTGAGAGTTCAGGTAGGAGGAGATTTACACGTCAGCCTGTATACACGCCCACATGTGTGATGTCAATATCATGTGACCTGGCTATCTCTGATCAACAAGTAAATATTCTCCCCAGCCATTTTAAATAAGGGCAAACAGGTTTGTTTTGCCATTGCTATTCCCTACACTACACTGACCGTTTCACACACTGAGCGGCTCCGTGCTCAATGTGTGAAACTGATCTGCAACTGAATGCATTGCAGAAAGAGGAATCAGCGCGATGTCGGGGATGGGCGGGACCCAGCCCAGCAGCTAAAAACACCAGCCAATGGTATGGGAACTGGGCGGGCCGCTACGTGTTTGTGGCCCCGCCCACTTTCTTAGGCAGCCCAATCATTGGCTGGTGTTTGATATCTGCATGGCCCCGCCCACCCCAGGTCCCACCCACCCCCCGGACATCACGCTGACAGCTGGTCTCTGCATTTAGTTACATATAGTGTAACTGAAGCATACAAATCGGCTCAGTGTGAAACTGCCAGTGCCACCTGCCACTGTGCCAATGTCAACCGGTCAGATACCACTTGATCCGTGTTGTCACCGTGTTCTTCTGGTGTTGCTGTGTACCAGCTGTACTATGTTTCAAAGCGTGTTATACAACTTATTTTGTGAGTATAACCATTGTTTTAATACATTTAATAAAACCCTTTTATACAGTATTACACTAGGTCGTGCGCCCTCCTTTCTTTTCTCTTTTTTAGCCGTATGAATTCCCATGATTCTGAGAAGGGCTGCAAGACCGTTGAATATACCCTGTAATTGGACTGCGTTACCCTAGAGCAGGAGAATTTTCTATCTACCAGTGCCAACCAGTGCAACCAGCCAGTACACACACACACACACAATATATATATATATAATATACATATATATAATATACATACACACACGAGATATAGCTATATATCCACATGTATGCACAGAAACAAATGATTTAGTATATTTACTGGTTCCTGGAGGGAGGAGAGGTTTGCCTAGATAAGGGGCGGCAACTTCCTCTGACACTCCTGTTGCTATGGAAACCTATTACATTGCTTGTGCAGCACTGAGCATGTGCGAGATCTGCATGGCTGAAATCCAGGAAGTAATACAGTCTGGCTTCAGATGCCCACACTTAGGATGGCCACGGTCTACCGGTAATGCTAGTTTATAAACTTTCAAAATGCTGTAATAACAAAACGGAACTTAGTTTACAGACTAACTTTACTAGAATACATTAAGCTTGTGTATTCTAGGGGTATTTTTATTTGAAAAAGTGTAATTTTGGCCGGACCACCACTTTAACTTCAATGATACGAAAATGCAAACAGTCAGAAAAACAGATCCAAAATAAATAAAGAAAGTGTATATAAAAAGAAGTCCTTTTTTCAGACTCTCCACTCAAAAGCAATCCAATCCCTGAACTGTGCAAAAATACTTTCTTACCAGCTTCGTTGGACCATTAAAGTGGATGTAAACCCTCACATATACCCAGTGAAGTGAGCAGCATCAGATGATACACGGAGATGAAACAAATACATACGTTTTACATGTATATCTGCCTTCTTCAGCTTTTTATACTGTTTAGAAAGGTCAGATCATGTTAGGAGATTTTCTCTTCCTGGTTAGCACTGCAGTGAAGCCTGGACATACAGCCAAGACAGCCGATTGGACAAAAGGCACACACACTCCTTATAGGTAGAGACTTTCAGAGCTGTTTGTTGAATAGTTCAGGGATAATTTATAGCATCCTCCCCAACACAAAACTTTGGCTGCTTTTAGCATATGTGACCGAGAACATGTCAGGAGTTATCAGGCTGATAACAGAAGAATGGAGAAGGAGACAGCTACTGGACTCAGGGCTTTGAAGAGAGATACAAATAAAACACTGCAGATATAGGTGCCCAGCTCAAATTTTATGAAATCTGGTTTACTTCCACTTAAAGTTATAAATAGTCAAAGCACTCAATGAATCAGGGTTGGCAACGATTCCACCGCACCATACCGGCACCACCAACAGAAAAATTAAGTAGGAACTCCCTTGTGAAGTATTTAATAAAAACTTTAACCACTTGCCAACCGCAAAATATATATATATCGATTTTGCAAGTGGTTTACTGGGGTTATAACTGAAGATATATGCCATAACCCTGGTATTTATAATTTTTTTCCAGTCGGTGGCTGGCTTTCCCAGGAAAGCGATCCAAGCAGCTCATTAGCCACTGGGTCACTTTCGGAAGTGGCGGGAGGGGACACCCCCTCGTCATTTGCCAGTGTTTCTCGAGCTTGCGGTTTTCACCGTTGCGCCTGACAATACGATTAGAAGGTGCGGCCGGCTGGTTACAGAGGTGAACAAAGACCAAATTAGCCTTTGATCGCCTCTATGGCCATGGAGGACTAGAGCAATGTCATGATGTCACTTCCAGTTCAGGCTGGAAGTAACCCATATTTTTTTAAAGCTAAAGATCAGAACAAAAAAAAAAAAAAAAAGGGGGGGGGGGGTGGTGTAACAATAAATGAAAAGCACCCCATCCCTCTGTGCTTGTGGGCAGAAGCAAATGCATACGCAAGCATAAGTAAACTGTGTTTTGACAACATGTGAGGTATCGCTGTGAACGACAGAGCAAGAGAAATAATTCTAGCATTAGACCTGTAAAAGAAAACAAAATTTGAGGCCTATGGAGTTTTTTTTATTTATTTTTTATTGTCTTTATTGAAAGCCAATGGAGATTAAATACCATATTTTGTTGCCATTCCACAAGTGTGCGCAATTTGAGAGCATGACATTTTAGATATTTACTCGACAAAGCATTTTTCATATTTTACAAAAAAAAAAAAAAAACATTTTTTCTGGGAATATATTGTGTTTTATAGCATTTGAAAAACCGCTGCACAAACACAGTGAGACATAAAAAATTGCAAATGATTGCTTTTTCCCCCCCTTAGGGTATCTGCGTGCGTGTATATATATATATATATATATATATATATATACACATATACACACACACACATATACACACACACGTATGGGGATTCGAATTAATTTTCTAGTAAAAAACAAAGATTTAAACTTGAAAAGTGGCAGAAATAGCTTGGTCTCCAAGTGGTTAAACCACAACGTCCATGTGACAATAAAAAGAAGGGACCATTTATTCCATGGCTAAATTATATTACGTATATTATTTTTATATTGGTGGCCTTGATGCCGGGAGCTGCCTGGACGGTGCAGTGGAATTATTTCCAACACTGATACATTCAGCGCTTCATGACCATTTATAACCTAATGGTCCAACAAAGCTGGTAAGAGACGCCTTTGATCATATTTCACGGTGGTGAATTCTTTTTCTAGAGTGGATGAGAGTATTTTTTGCACAGTCCATGGATTGGATTTCTTTTGAGTGGAGATTCTTTGAAAAAAAAAAAAAAAATTCTTTTTTTATGGACACTGTTCTTTTTTCCCCCCCATTTATTTTGCATCTGTTTTTCCCTGATTGTTTGCATTTTCATATCATTGAAGTTTAAAGGGGTTGTAAAGGTTAATTTTTTATTTTCTAAATAGGTTACTTCTTTGACTGAATTTCTCACTTCCTGTTCTTCCTCAGTAAGTTGTTCTAAATGACTAACCACCGCTAGGATGATGGTGGAAAGCTTACTGAGGAAAAACAGGAAGTGAGAAATTCAAACAAAGAAAAAAAAACATTTAGAAGGGAAATCGAAGAACAAGGTAAGCGAACCAACAATGCACTAGCTTAAAGGAACCCATTTAGAAAAAAAAAAAAGACGAACCTTTACAACATGTTAATTACTACACACAAAAAAAAAAAGTGAATTTTTTTCCCCCTCATTAACCACTTAAGGACCGCCTAACGCGATATACGTTGGCAGAATGGCACGGCTGGGCACAATCACGTACCTGTATGCGATTGTTAAACGCCCAGCCGTGGATCGTGGGCGCGCGCCACGCACCCGCGACCCGGTCCGAAGCTCCGTGACACCCGGTCGCCGCCGGTGTCCCGCAATCGGTCACAGGAGCTGAAGAATGGGGAGAGCTGTGTGTTAACACACCTTCCCCGTTCTTCACTGTGGCGCTGTCATTGATCGTCTGTTCCCTAATATAGGGAAAAGCGATCAATGACGTCACACGTCCAGCCCCGCCCCCTACAGTTAGAAACACATATGAGGTCACACTTAACCCCCTTTAGCGCCCCCTAGTGGTTAACTCCCAAACTGCAATGGTCATTTTCACAGTAAACAATGCATTTTTATAGCACTTTTTGCTGTGAAAACGACAATGGTTCCAAAAAAAAAAAAAAAAAGCTGATCGCCGAAATTAGTAGTAAAAAAATAAATAAAAAATATGCAATAAAACTATCCCCTATTTTGTAAACGCTATAAATTTTGCACAAACCAAATCGATAAACGCGTATTGCGATATTTTTCTTTTACAAAAATAGGTAATAGAATACGTATCGGCCTAAACTGAGAAAAAAAAAAAAAGAAGTTGTTTTATATATTTTTGGGGGGATATTTATTATAGCAAAAAATATTGAATTTTTTTCAAAATTTTCTCCATTTTTGTTTACAGCACAAAAAATAAAAACCAGAGGTGATCAAATACCATCAAAAGAAAGCTCTATTTGTGGGAAAAAAAGGACGGCAAATTTGCTTGGGAGCCACATCCCCCGACCGCGCAATTGTCAGTTAAAGACGACGCAGTGCTGAATCGCAAAAAGGGGCCTGGTTCTTTACCTGCATATTGGTCCGGGTCTTAAGTGGTTAATGAACACACATCACCCCATATTGACAGAGAAACAGAATTGTTGACATTTTTGTAGATTTATTACAAAAGGAAAACCTAAATATCATATGGTCCCAAGTATTCAGACCCTTTGCTCAGTATTTAGTAGAAGCACCCTTTTGATCTTATACAGCCATGAGTGTTTTTGGAAAAGATGCAACAAGTTTTCACACCTGGATTTGGGGATCCTCGGCCATTCCTCCTTGCAGATCCTCTCCAGTTCTGTCAGGTTGGATGGCAAACGTTGGTGGACAGCCATTTTTAGGTCTCTCCAGAGATGCTCAATTGGGTTTAAGTCAGGGCTGTGGCTGGGCCATTCAAGAACAGTCACATCGTTTTTGTGAAGCCACTCCATTATTTTAGCTTTGTGCTTGGGGGTCATTGTCTTGTTGGAAGACAAACCTTTGGCCCAGTCTGAGGTCCTAAGCACTCTGGGGAAGGTTTTCGTCCAGGATATCCCTCTACTTGGCCGCATTCATCTTTCCCTCGATTGCAACCAGTCGTCCTGTCCCTGCAGCTGAAAAAACTCCCCCACAACATGATGCTGCCACCACCATGCTTCACTGTTGGGATTATATTGGACAGGTGATGCGCAGTGCCTGGTTTTCTCTACACATACCGCTTAGAATTAAGGCCAAAAAGTTTTATCTTGGTCTCATCAGACCAGAGAATCTTATTTCTCACCATCTTGGAGTCCTTCAGGTGTTTTTTTTTTAGCAAACTCCATGCAGGCTTTCATGTGTCTTGCACTGAGGAGAGGCTTCCGTCGGGCCACTATGCCATAATGGCCCGACTGGTGGAAGGCTGCAGTGATGGTTGACTTTCTACACCTTTCTCCCATCTCCATCTCTGGGTTCTTCTTTACCTCTCTCACCAAGGCTCTTCTCCCCCGATAGCTCAGTTTGGCCAGACGGCCAGCTTTAGGAAGGGTTCTGGTCGTCCCAAAGGTCTTCCATTTAACCACTTCCATACCGGGCACTTACGCCCCTTCCTGCCCAAGCCAATTTTCAGCTTTCAGCACTGTCGCACTTTGAATGACAATTGCTCGGTCGTGCTACACTGTACCCAAACAATTTTTTTATCATTTTGTTCCCACAAATAGAGCTTTCTTTTGGTGGTATTTGATCACCTCTGCGGTTTTTATTTTTTGCGCTATAAACAAAAGAAGAGTGACAATTTAAAAAAAAAAAACACTATTTTTTACTTTTTTTATTTAATAAATATCACAATTTTTTTTAAAAAAAAACGTTTTTTCCCCCTCAGTTTAGGCCGATACGTATTCTTCTACATATTTTTGGTAAAAAAAAAAAAAAAAAAAAAAAAAAAAAAATCGCAATGATCATATATTGATTGGTTTGCGCAAAAGTTATAGCGTTTACAAAATAGCTGATAGATTTATGGCATTTTTATTTTATTAATTTTTTTACTAGTATTGGCGGCGATTTGCGATTTTTTTACTGTCACCGTGACATTGCGGCCAACACATCGGACACTTTTGACACGTTTTTGGAGCCATTCACATTTATACAGCGATTAATGCGATAAAAATGCACTAATTACTGTATAAATGTGACTGGCATTCAAGGGGTTAACACTAGGGGGTGAGGGAGGGGTTAATATATATACCTGTCTTGTGTTCCAACTGTGGGGGAAGGGGGGTGACTGGGGGAGGTGACCGATCTATGTCCCTATGTACAAGGGACACAGATCGGTCTCCTGACAGGACGTGGAGCTCTGTGTTTACACACAGAGCTCCACATCCCTGCTCTGTCGTTACCGATCGCGGGTACCTGGCGGACATCGCGACCGCCAGGCACGCGCATCGGCATCTCGGGGACGCGCCGCCGCTCGCGCGCCCCCCAGTGGCCGCAGGAATACAGGACGTCATATGACGTCCTGTTGAATATTCAGAGTCACCGTGGAGCCGTCATTTGACGATGGCCCGGTGCTCTAGTGGAGAAGGATTATGGAGGCCACTGTGCTCCTAGGAACCTTAAGTACAGCATCATTTTTTTGAAACCTTGGCCAGATCTGTGCCTTGCCACAATTCTCTGAGCTCTTCAGGCAGTTCCTTTGACCTCAGGATTCTCATTTGCTCCGACATGCACTGTGGGGGAGGTGTATAGCCAGGTGTGTGGCTTTCCTAATCAAGTCCAATCAGTATGATCAAACACAGCTGGACTCAAATGAAGGTCTCAGGAAATCTCAAGGATGATCAGAAGAAATGGACAGCACCTGAGTGTCACAGCAAAGGGTCTGAATACAATTCTGTGTTTTTCTGTCAATATGGGGTGCTGTGTGCACATTGAGGAAAAAATGAACTTAAATGATTTTAGCAAATGGCTGCAATTTAACAAAGTGAAAAATTTAAGGGGTCCGAATACTTTGCGTACCCACTGTATAAAATATAGAGGTGTATCTTACAAATGTGTAACTGTGCTCCACCTGGTAGGAAAAATAAAAAATAGTAACAAGGGCCCAGTCCCATAACCCCTTAACCACTTCCTTACTGGGCACTTAAACCCCTTCCTGACCAGAGGACTTTTTGCGATTCGGCACTGCGTCGCTTTAACTGACAATTGCGCGGTCGTGCGACGTGGCTCCCAAACAAAATTAACGTCCTTTTTTCCCCACAAATAGAGCTTTCTTTTGGTGGTATTTGATCACCTCTGCGGTTTTTATTTTTTGCGCTATAAACAAAAATAGAGCGACAATTTTGAAAAAAAATAAAATATTTTTACTTTGTTGCTATAATAAATAGCTCAATTTTTTTTTTTACGTTTTTTTTATCCTCAGTCTAGGCCGATACGTATTCTACATATTTTTAGTAAAAAAAAAAAAAAAAAAATCGCGATAAGCGACTGGTTTGCGCAAAAGTTAAATACGCCTACAAAATAAGGGACAGAATTATTATTTTTTTTTTTTTTTTTTTTTTACTAGAAATGGCGGCGATCTGCGATTTTAATTGGGACTGCGACGTTATGGCGGACACATCGGACACTTTTGACACATTTTTGGCGCCATTCACATTTATACTGCAATCAGTGCTATAAATATGCACTAATTACTGTATAAATGTGACTGGCAGGGAAGGGGTTAAGACTAGGGGGTGAGGAAGGGGTTAAATGTGTACCCTAATTAGTGTTCTAACTGTGGGGGAGGGGGGGTGACCGATCTGTGTCTCTATGTACAAGAGTCACAGATCCGTCTCCTCTCTCCCCTGACAGCACCGCTGTCTGTGAGAGCCGGCAATGAGAGATGATCTCATATGTAAACATAGGAGATCATCTCTCATTGGCCGCACAGATCGCCTAGGAAACGGCCGCTCCGATTGGCCGTTCACGGCGATCTGTGACTGGCTGTGTCCAAGGGACACGGCCAGCACAGCAGTTCCCCGCTGCGCGCTCGGGAGCGCGCGCGGGCAACGCGAAAAGGGGAGGCCGTAAAAAGACGGCCTGTTAGAGATTGGGAGCCGCGCTGAGGCCGTACAAAGTCGTACGGCCGTCAGCAAGTGGTTAAACTCATGTACCCAGCTCTCCTCCAATCAGAGTTCTCCCTGCAAATGTATGTAGTGCTGAGAAACACTGCAGCGTATAACAGAGCAGAAAGGTATATCCACTGTCTTTTATAGGAACATTAACCACTTGCTTACTGGGCACATAAACCCCCTTCGTTCCCAGGCGAAATCTCAGCGTCCGGCACTGCGTCGCTTTAACTGACAATTGCGCGGTCGTGCGACGTGGCTCCCAAACAAAATTGGCGTCCTTTTTTCCCCACAAATAGAGCTTTCTTTTGGTGGTATTTGATCACCTCTGCGGTTTTTATTTTTTGCGCTATAAACAAAAAAAGAGCAACAATTTAAAAAATATATATATTTTTTTTACTTGTTGCTATAATAAATATCCCAATTTTTTTTTTAAAAAACAATTTTTTTTCTCAGTTAAGGCCGATACGTATTTTTCGACGTATTTTTGTAAAAGAAAAAAAAAAAAAAATCGCAATAAGCGACTGGTTTGCGCAAAAGTTATAGCGCCTACAAAATGGGGAACAGAATTATGATTTTTTTTATTATTTTTTTTTTTACTAGTAATGGCGGCGATCTGCGATTTTTATTGGGACTGGGATATTGCGGCGGACGTATCGGACACTTTTGACACAAATTTGGCGCCATTCACATTTATACAGCAATCAATGCTATAAAAATGCACGAATTACTGTATAAATGTGACTGGCAGTGAAGGGGTTAACACTAGGGGGTGAGGAAGGGGTTAACTGTGTAGCCTGAGTGTGTTATAACTGTGTGGGGGGAGGGGGGTGACTGGGGGAGGGGACCGATGCTGTGTCTCTATGTACAAGAGACACAGATCGGTCTCCTCTCTCCCTGACAGGACGTGGAGCTCTGTGTTTACACACAGAGCTCCACGTCCCTGCTGTCACCTGCCGTGTCACCGACGATCGCGTGTACCCGGCGGACATCGCGGCCGCCAGGTACACGCATCGGGTCTTCGGCGATGCGCCGGGACAGTTTTTACCCGCCGCGCGCCACCCAGTGGCGCGCGCGGGTAATGCACATACAAGGCCGTGTTTAAACGGCCACTTGGCACTTGAGAGCCGCGCTGCGGACGTATTTCGTCTATAGCGCGGATCTCAAGTGGTTAAGGCCTCATGCACACTGGACGTTTTTACAGCAGCTGTTTTTGGCAGTAGACGTTTTTTTCTACAGTCAATAAACTCTCCATCATGTTATCCTATATGTCTATGTACACATAGGCTGTTATCAGCAGTTTTGGGCAGTGACGTTTTTCAGCTGTAAAAACGCTCCAACGCTGATAAACGCTCAAAAAACGTAACATTTTTGATCCATTAAAAAAAATATATATATTTCTTCAACCAAAAAACGCTAACGCGGAAAAACGCTAAAAAACGCTACTGCATTAACGTTGGAAAAAGCTGAAAAACTCACTGCAAAGCTACTGGCGTTTTTAGAACGTTATTCTAACGTCCATTGTGCATGAGGCCTAAAGCTTTGTTTTTTCCCTGTAAAATAACAAACATGTTATACTTACCTGCTCTGTGCAATGGCTTTGCACAGAGCAGCCCTGCTTTTCTTCTGGGGTCCTCCGCTTTGGCGAGTGCCCCCATAAGAAGCCGCTTCCTATGGGGGCACTCGTGCAGGCTCGCTCTTGAGCACCTCGTCCAGCGGCAAAGACAGTGCAGCGCAGCCTTGGCCCCTCGTCATAGAACCCAAGGCTTTAGAACCGCTTTAGCACTTTACTTGCTTGCGCTGCATGGCAACAATGTGCTTGTACAGCTCTCCCCTCCAGTATTGTCTGCCCAGAGCTTTGCAGTGTAAAGTATGTGTACATACAGAGTGCTTTTCCTTCACTTACTTGTCTCTGGCAAGAAACGCCTGTGAGGGGCAGTAAAAATAAAATGATAGACCGTGGCTCCAACTGGAAGCTTCACGGTTATCCTCAGCCACCCTGAAGGGTGTCATTACAAAGCTCAGTATTCACAATACTGGAGACAGCATTCACGTGACCACCAACAATGCAAAAAAAAAAAAAAAGGATACACTAAATATACATATTATATATACTTATAAATAAATATTTCCAAAGCTGAGCTTCTCCTTTGTTAGTAAGAGGACACTGAGCCTCCACTAACCCTGTTGGGACAGACAATGCAGCTTGGACTGAAAAAAATAAAACCCTTGTTCAGAAACCTTTGCAGTCAGCCATGACTCCTTTTCTGGAGTTTGACTGAAAAAGTGTAAATATACTTTAAACAGGGTCTGTAAATGTAGTGTGTTAATATATTGAAAGTGGGTTGGTTTACAGATTTATTTATTTTCATCATGTGTGCTCTGCAAAAGAGTCGCAGAAGCTTCTGCGTTGTCTAATGCAAGCACTGCATTGCTTTTGCAGAAACTGTCCCCCCTTTGGGGCTACGGATAAAGCCGGAAAGGGTCTACTGTTGTGCTAGGGTTTACAGTTGCTATTAAAATCCAAGTGGTCTTTCAGGATAGCCCTTGAGAGTGTGTAGCTCCACGCACAAATTCCCAGGAAACACGGCAGCTGAATTGTGTAAACCAGGGATCCTCAAACTACAGCCCTCCAGCTGTTGTAGAACTACACATCCCATGAGGAATTGTAACACACTGACATTCACAGACATGACTAGGGATGATGGGAATTGTAGTTCCTAAACAACTGGTGGGCCGTAGTTTGAAGACCCATGGTGTAAACTGAAGATCCTGCATAGAGCTCTTAGTTTCAGAGTTTGCTACAGCATGGCAGGGAGCTGTGGGGAGCTAGGATTTCTCAGGTGCTGTGGCTCCTTTTACCTTTTGACTACCTGACACCTCTAGCTATTTTATGGGCATGGCAGATCACATCTCCTTACAACTCTCAGGGAACCCCACTGACATGCAGGGACAGCTCCAGGGCCACTTTCCCCTTTTTCCTGTGTTCATGGAGAGCCCTAGAGTATACCCAGTTCCTCCTGTCCCCTTAGAGATCTTTTAGGGCACTTCCCACACTCATAGTGAGCAGGAAGGACTCAACATGCCTCCTCCTTTTATCAATGCTTACTCCCCCTTCCCTCAGCAAGAACTCCCATGTGCTGGTCTCAGGACTCGAAACCTCCATGTCTTAAGGCGGGCAATGCCACATCCGAGTCGGGGGGCAGGATTTCTGGGTGAAAATTGCTGCCCTACAATCCTGGCCTGCTGGAATGCAGAAGGGAGGGGGTTAGTCCGCACTGGTACTGCCAGTTTTGGCCCAGCACAGTGGCGTTCAAGAGCTGGAACCATGTTAAAAGGTCATATGTCGCTCTGCTACACCCTCTACATAGATGAGCGGCTCAGAGACTGTAGTGGTGGTGGCGACAGCTGCCTTTGGCTTATGCTTGGTATTATACCTGTTGGTCTGGAACACTTGAATGCGTTATTTTTGCGCACCCCTTTTTTTGTGGCATCCTGGGGGGTATGTAATTGATACACTTGGTGTCCTTTTTTGGAGGGATCACATTTCTAAAGCGGCTTGGTTTCTGTATGTTTATAGCCACATCAAAATCCAAACCTCCCCTTGTTGTCAAAAAGAGGCGCCTTTTGTAATGCCAAGTTGGGGGGTCTTTGGGAGCAAGTGGTTGTGCCAATCGTGTATCTCCAGTTTAGTGAAGGAAGAGCCATGAGCAGCATGCAATGATGTTCTTGCCTTTCACTTCAGAGCCTTTTGGCCTCATTTTTCACCAAGGTGATGGAAGAAGCTTGGTTCCTTTACGTTTAACCACTTTAGAACCAGGCTTTTTCGGGTCAGTATTTTTTGCTTGAAAATTACTTAAAGAGAGAGGCATTTTTCTTTTAGCAGACAATGGCAATTTTTTATTTCACACAGTATTTGCGCAGAAGCTTTGCAAACACAATCTTTTGGGAATTCACATTAATGAAAAAAAAAAAAAAAAAAAAACCCACACACAATATATACCCCAATTTTTAAATAACAATATTTAAGGTGATGTTACACCAAGTAAATACATAACCAACATGTAATGCTGTAAAATTGTGCATGCTCGTGGAATGGCGACAAAGTACTGTACTTAAAATTTTCCATAGGCGTCTACATTTTTTTTTACAGGTTACCAGTTCAGAGTTGCTGACTTTTAATATTAGGACACTTACCTATCCAGGGTGCCCGCGCTGTCCTCACCCGAAGCTGATCTGTCCCTCGGCTCTCGGGTGGAGGTGCCGCCATCTTCAGTAATGGAATCGGGAAGCAAAGCCTTGCATCTTTACTTCCTGGTTCCCTACTGCGCATTCGCAAGTCGCTCTGCATGCTCCCACTGGTCCCTGCTGTCTTGCGATGCATACTAGCTCATTATGTTTGTGTCTAAGGGACACAGGGTTTTGAAGAGAGATAAAAACACTGCAGCTCAAATTTCAGGAATCGGGTTTACATCCCCTTTAAAAGAGGTTGTAGACCTACGTGTTTTTTCACCTTAATTCCATTGGCTCCCTCTGCCGTCAATCAAAGCCAATGAAGGGTGCGGGGCCGTGCCATACACTCAGCGTCTATGGATGCCAAGTGTATGACACACCCAGAGATCCACATGCCTGGCTCTATGACTGCCGATCGCGGGTACTTGGCGGACATCGCGGCCGCCAGGCAGCGTACCGGCACCTGCTTGCTATGGGGCACCCGAGACATAGCTCCTTGTGTCATTTAGACACAGAGCCCTGACCCGGCCCCACCATCTCTCTGCCAATTAGCTAGCTGACTGTGATTGACAGCAGCAGCCAATGGTGCCAGCTGCTGAGACTCAGCAATCTTGGACGGCTGAGGCACTCATGGACATTTCTGGACAGAGAGACTTCAGGTAAGTGTAAGGGGGCTGCTGCACACAGAAAGCTTTTTATTTTAAAGCGATTGTAAAGTCTTTTATTTTCCTCTTAAAACATTTGCACAGGGAAGCCTGGATCCTCCTCTTCTTGGGTCTCTCTTCAGCTCTCCTGGCCCCTCCCTCCTGTTGAGTGCCCCCACAGCAAGCAGTTTGCTACGGGGGCACCCGGGCTCAGTCACAGCTCCCTGTGTCAATTCAGACATGAAGTCCCAGCCCTGCCCCCTCTCTATCCTGACTGACTGAATTTTAATGACAGCAACGGGAGCCAATGCTGTATGTCAGCCAATTAGGAGGAGGAACTTGTGGAAATCGCTGGAGGAAGATTGGGCTAAGGTAAGTATTACGAGTGCTGGAGGGCGGCTGATGCACACAGGTTTTTGTATCTTAATGCAAAGAATGCATCAAGTTAAAAAAAAAAAACTTCAACCTTTCTAACCACTTCAGGGCCGGTGTTTTTCTCACTCCAGAACTTATCTCCACTCCTGAGTAAGCGCCCAATAAATGAAGCCAGAGCTGCACACCAGCAGTGGAGCTTAGGTATTGTATGTAATGGCTTCATTGGAGTGAGCAGCTTTTATCTGAAAGGGGTAGTTGAACAGAAGACAATTAGTAGATGGACCTCTGTTCCACTGAAGTGGCAATAGATTGATCGAAATTCAGCTGATCCCTGCTGAACAAGCCGGGTTTTGATCCATCTGTGGCCACCTTTTCTTTGTGAAGATCCCCACACATTTACTTCCTTGTATTTTGTGACCCGTAGTCACTATGTCCTGTGAGTAGCACTGCTGTGTCACACATTTCACTGAGCCTGCCTACTGAACTACAGAGAGATGCTGGGAGGAGGAATTTCAGGAGGTGGAGTCAGTACAGGAAGCACTGCTTGCAGGCAGCAAGGTACTATGGGATGTGTTAGGGCTTGACAAATTTGCTTGGAATCTAAGAGCCAGCTAAAAGTTTTTTACTAACAAAGCTTATGGGTGGAACACGCAACATGTTCCCGAAGGTGAACTTATCCTTTAACCCTTTCACAGCCAGAGCCGTTTTTTTGCACACGTTTAAAAAAGGATTTTAGGCCTAAAGATTACATAAAACCCCCCAAACATTTTCTGAAAGCAGACACTCTAGAGAATAAAATAGTGGTAGCTCCAATTTTTCTCAGGACAGACATGTGAGGTATAGCTGCGAATGTTACAGCGAGAGCAATAATTCTAGACCTCCTCAGATGATTTTTAAATTAAATTTGTGGCCAGTCCACAAGCGTGCGCAATTTTGAAGTATGACATGTTAGGTACCTATTTACTCGTCGCAACATTTCTCACATTATACTATACAACATTTTAGGGGTAAATAGTGTTTATTTTTTTATTAAAGTGTATTCCCCCCCCCCCCAAAAAGTGTTTGAAAGACCGCTGCCCAAATACTGTGTGACATAAAATACTGCAACGATCGCTACTTTATTCATATAGTTCCATAGCAGTGGTTCTCAACTCAACAACTTGGGGAGATGCAGACTAGAATACTGCAATCACTGAGAAGCAAATGATATATTTCAGTTATCTTGCAAACCTGGCATTTAGGGGGTTCTAAAGTGAATTGCACAGAAGTCCTGTGCATCTTCTGGCCCATTTCAGCCAAAAATTTGGATCGAAATCAGACCTGAAATGGTGAACGGGGCCCCCTGCTGTTACTTCATCCACACAGAGACTTGAACCCAGCCTTAAACAAAAAGTTCCAGAAAAGGCCTGGTCTTCAAGTAGTTAAATTTACACCCATGAAATTGTGACAAGCTTCAGTACCCTATATTTTCCATTGCTGACCCTTTAAAAGCCCCTATAGGTCATCCGGTCAGCGTTACAAAGGTCTGGTGCTAGAATTATTGCTCTCATTCCAGCGTGCGCGGCGATATGCAATGTGTATCGCAATCAATGGTTTCAGGTGTAGGCCTTCTGCATTAACATTTGTGGGGGAACTCAAATTGTTTTATTTTTTATGACGTCCTGGGATTTGTGGGGCTATATCTGAAGGATGCCTGCAGGTACAGGCATCATTTAGATATCAGCATTTTCAGCCGGCGATTTCCTACACCATAATAATGATCATAGCAGCTGTTCCACTGTTTGATCATTCCTACCAGGCGGTGAAAGGGGATGTCCCCCTTCTCGCTGCCCTCCGGTGATTCTACCGACTCACCGCTGCGATAGGTGAGCCGGAGAACAGATCTGCCGGCCCTGGATGCTGATCATAGAGATTTTCGGGGGACCAGATGGTTGCTGGAGTCTCTATGATCGTCGGAGGCCGGGCGTGATTTTATGACGTCATGCCCGGCCTCTGCATTTAAAAAAAAAAAAAAAAAAAAAAAGGCTCCGCCTCGGCTGGGAAGCGGTGATCGATAATTTTTATCATTTATTTTAGGCTTCCCAGCCTAGAGGTCTTATGGACCCCATATCTCACTGTAAAGAGGTCCTATCATGTCATATTCCTATTACAAAGGATGTTTACATTCCTTGTAATAGGAATAAAAGTGCAAAAAAAAAAAAAAATGTAAGTGCCCCTGTCCTCGCACGCTGAGGCGAACGCATAAATAAGTCCCGCCCACATATGAAAACGATGTTCAAACTACACATGTGAGGTGTCGCAAACATTAGCGCGAGAGCAATAATTCTAGCCCTAGACCTCCTCTAACTCAAAACATGCAACCTGAAAAAAAGGTTGGCGCCATTCCACGAGCGTGTGCAATTTTGAAGCGTGACATATTAGGCATCCATTTACTCAGCGTAACTTCATCTTTCACATTATGCAAAAAAAATTGGGCTAACTTTACTGGTTTTGTTTTTAAAGCATGAAACTTCCCCCCCCCCCCCCAAAAAAAAGTTATTGTTCACTAGCTACGAGTAAGCATCACATGATGTGAAACATGTCAGCCACCTTTTTCCTGTTCACTTCATTTAGGCACAGCATGTCTGGATAGGGACAGGAGACGTTGCAGGGATGGAGGGCCGAGGTAACAAACAGGTGATTGGCTGCTAGGATGAAGGACAGTCCTAGCAGCCAATCGCCCGTTTGATAACCTGGGGCAGCTCCGCCCTCCACCCAGAATTGTTCCGCCTCCCGCTGTCGGCTCTGTGAGGATTACAGAGTGACGGCGGGAGGAAGAAAAGTCACCTATATCGCGGTCCGAATGGCAGGGGCCGCATGTGGGGCTCTCTCATGCCGCCTGCTCGCACCCGTGGCCCGGTAGTGGGCCGCAGACCGGGGGTTGACGACCCCACCTCCCATGTCTTCCCTGCGCTCCACTGAATGTAATTCAATGCACATCACACTGCATTACATTCTTTCCTGACCTCGATGGCCAGAGAAACCGTCAATGGGGATCCAGAAATGATGTCACTTCCGTGTCAACGACTAGACTTGAAGAAGGACAGCGGACATCTGCTCATTCTCCTCCCTTCCCTCTACCCGGTGGCTCCCGCTATGCTGGTCCCGGGCCTGCAGATGGGCATGCGTGCAACAGGTGTAGGGAGCATTTGGGTGGCAGCCCAGGCACCAGGTCAAAACGTCCACTCACCATGGCAACCTGGCGCCTAGGGTTTGCCTTCTGATCTACAGAGGGGTTGAGGGGAGGAGTTTCAGGAGGAGGAATCACTGCTTGTAAGCAGCAAGGTACCATGGGATATGTAGTCCTTAGAAACGAAAAGTAAACAGCAGAGAAGCTGCAAAGCATGCTGGGAATAACGGAAGTTGTGGGAAGAGACATCAGCAGACCAACAGAACTCGCAACCTGGTATTTTTCATGTAATCTCATATTGGATCAAATATAACTATTGTGTGTATTATTACAATAAAAGAGAGAACTCATTTAACCATTTCCTGCTCGGCCTATAGCAGATTGAAGGCCAGGAAATGGTTCAGTTATCCCGATAACATGCCGTCGCGTGCCCACGGCGATCGCAAGTGTTGCTTGTCAGTCTGACACGCCGCATCTCCGTTGGGAGCAATCACAGCTGATCACGTGAACCAGAAAGTGCCAGTAAACGTCATTCCGCGGTTTGTACTGTCAGGGAGAGCCAATTGGTGGCACTCCCTGTCGGGAGGGGGGTCTGTGCTGATAATCAGCACATTAATTATCAGCACAGCCCCATCAGATGTGCCACCACAGTTACTAAAAAGTGCCCATAAGCTGCCAGTCAGTGCCCCATAAAAAAAAAAACAGACAGTGCCCAGCAGTAAAAACTGCCAGTACCTCATATCAGTGCCCATGAATTCTACATATCAGTGCGTCTTCATCGGTGCCCATTAGTGCCACCTTATCAGTGAAGGAGAAAACAACATTTTATAACCGAAACAAAGAAAAACTTTTTTTTTTTTTCAAAAGTTTTTGTATTTTTTAGTTTGTTTAGCAAATAAAAAAAAAAAAAAAAAAAAAAAAAAAAAAAACACAGAGGTGATCAAATATCACCCAAAAAAACTTTTTGGGGGGGGGGGGGGAAATGATAACAATTTATTTTGGGTACAGAGTAGCATGACCGCGCAATTGTCATTCAAAGTGTGACAGTCAGCACTGAAAACTGAAAATTGTCCTGGAAGGGGAGAAAGTTGCCGGTATTGAGGTGGTTAATAATTCTTCCTCTTCATACAGAAATATAGACTCCCCCATACAGAATAATAATAATATATATCCCTTTCTCCCCCGACTCACCTTCAGGAACATGTTGTTCACCTCCTCCTCATGCTCCTCCTCGGGTCCCCCTGTGTGTTGGTGTTCGGCGGTGACGGAGGAGGAGGCAGCGGGCTGTTGGGGCGCGGTGTGCACGGAGCGGGTGAGGGCGGCGGGTCTCCTCAGCAGCAGCGGCCGGGCGGCCCGGGTGAGGCGCAGCGCCCTCACACACAAGGACATCGCCATGTTTTCCGCTGCCTGAGCGTACTCACGTTAGACACTGCAGAAGGCCGCCTTCTTCCCACCTCTTAGCCAGTCAGGAAGAGGGAAAACTGAGAACTCAACTCACATTGGCTGCATGAAAAGTCCTTCCGACCGCTCCACCAATAGAAATAATTACGTCGTTCTGAGGGGAACGCCATCTTTTCTGTGGGCAAATAGCCCTTATTATTTGTAACCAGCATAAACTGAATCCTGTAGTAGGAGAGAGAAGTTTATGTGCTGCTATTATTATCCAATCAGGGCACACCTGTTGTGTCTGAATGACAATTCAAACTATGGGCAAGTCTTTTCTTCTAGTCAGTTAACATTACCAAAAATAACTTTCAGCATTCAGCAACCTCAGGCTTCATTTTCTTACCTCAGCAGGAATAGGGAAGGGAAGACTGGAGAATGGTTGCCGGGGGTGACGGTTCTCTGTTCAGTCACATCCACGCAGGAGCCTCTTTAAAGCACAACTTTACACATAACAACTTGATAAAAAATAATGTTCTTTAGCAAGGAAAATACATTCCAAATGAATCATTTTGCTACCAAAATTAGTGTGTGCTGTAACTTGCCTCCAGCATTGCTTGTGTTTCTTCTTGCAGGAGGCGGCCATTTTGCTGAAGCCCAGAGCCCCTGAACAGCAGTAAATTATAAAGTGGAACTAAACCCATCGATTTGAGGTCCACTCAAAAGTGGAAGCTCCACTTATCTGCCTCTTCTCCCGCCCCCGTGCCATTTGGCACCTTTTGGGAGGTAGGGGGGAGCAGGTAGCTGCTCCCACTTTCGGGTGATCTCGCCGTGGCGAGATCACCGGGAAGTTCACCCCCCTCCTCCTCCTTCCCTTGCCGCTGGGCCATTCAGAAAGCGCACTGCGCAGTAGGGAACCAGCTGTGAAGTGGCAAGGCTACATTGCTGGTTTCCCTAAAAGCCCTGTACACACGATCAGATTTTCTGCAGACAAAGCGTAGGACTTTTGTCCGAAGGGCATTGGCCAGGAACTTGTATTGCATACAAATGACAAAGAATTGTCGGCCAACAAACACAAAACTACGTGTTTTTTCAGCTCTTTAGCGCCACCCTTTGGGCAAGTTCTGCTAATGTTGTGTTATGGTGAGCATTGCTTCTGAGCATGCGTGTTTGTACTTTGGAGTTTTGTCCGACAGACTGTACACACGATCGCATAATCCGACAACACACATTTGTCCAACAACAGCCTGTCATCATACAATTCCCGTTGGAAAATCCGATTGTGTTTTTTTTTTTTTTTTTAATGGAAGTAAAATAGGGCTTTCATCTGTTCCAAAAAATGGATGTTGACAGAAGTGGATGATCATCCATTTTTCCATAGACATTCATTGATGCGTTTTTCATCCGTCAACGGATGGATGAAAAACGGTCCGCATGTACGAAAGGGGCGTTCCTATCAGAAGATCTATGCAGCCCTATGAACAGGCAGACAAACAAAATTGTGTCCATTTAGACCCCCCTACCTCTAGGTCCCTGCAGGTCCAGCAGACCTAAATGTGACGGATAGGAGGTAGCCAGATGTAAACGTACAGCAGAGTCCATTTACATCTGGCCACCCATGGAGCTGTCACGGGTCTGTTGGGCACAAACATAAAAAACACCACCATTCGTCCCGTTCTGCTCCAATTTAGCAGATCTGCTCACGGATCCCTTGCTGATCACAGCGGACTCTACTCCACGTGACAGAAGCCTTTTTTGCAGCTTGGTACTGCTGATCTCCTCCAGCGTTGGCTTCATTTAACTGGTGACAACAGTGAAGCACGGCGGCCCAACACATTACCAAAGATGCTTGTGGTCTCTATGGCTGGGGCATGCCAGCACAATGCTTCAGCACAGCTGCTTGTAGTGCCATTAGGGGAGCACACCTGCCCAATGTGTCAGTACAGCCTGCTTGTCGTCTCTATAAGGCAGGGGTGTCAAACTCAATTTCATTGTGGACCGCATCCAGGGGTGCATTTATGTTTTGTACCGCCCTAGGCCTGGTGAAACTTGCGCACCCCCTACTTTATATATGACGCACCCCTTCCTTTTTAAGACCCGCCCTATCATTTTCATGGGAGGAGGACAGGGGGACAGGATGGGATGAGGACAGGGGGACAGGATAGGATGAGGACAGAGGGATGGGATGAGGACAGAGGGATGGGATGAGGACAGGGGGACAGGATGGGATGAGGACAGGGGGACAGGATGGGATGAGGACTGGGGACAGGATGGGATGAGGACTGGGGACAGGATGGGATGAGGACAGGGGGACAGGATGGGATGAGGACTGGGGGACAGGATGGGATGAGGACAGAGGGACAGGATGGGATGAGGACAGAGGGACAGGATGGGATGAGGACAGGGGGATGGGATGAGGACAGGATGGGATGAGGACAGAGGGACAGGATGGGATGAGGACAGGATGGGATGAGGACAGGGGGACAGGATGGGATGAGGACAGGGTGGGATGGGCACAGGGGGACAGAGCATCTTTTAATTTGGGGGGAGAGGGTGTGGGGGATATGTGCTGGGGAGTGATTTGATTTTTCGCCGCCCTAGGCCATAATACATCACTGGCCGCATCAACATTATGATTGTCCTCAAAAGGGCCGGTTGTATCTGTAAGATTAGCTATCTAGTGCATCCCCATCAGAAGTCGAGACCCCCACCCTCCCTTACATCACAGTGCACCCCCTTTCCTTATGCTGTTGCTGGGAAGAAGATGAATGCATTGCTTTAAAGCAGAAGTCTGGAGGAGGACCAGAGGGGGGCTGGAGCTCTCCTGCAGCTGCAGGAAAGGTGCAAGGGCCACATGAAATGGCCTGGGAGGGCCGGATTCGGCCCGCGGGCCTTGTGTTTGACACCTGTGCCCAATGTTTGGTACAGCTGCTTGTAGTCCACATATGGGAGTACACCAGCTCACTGTGTCCACACTGACACTTGTAGCCCCCATGAGGGGTTCACACCTGCAACTTGGGGGACCCCTGCTTTCAGGGTGTGCAGATTTAGTCACCACCCTTCACAGCTTCCTCTTGGACACTCAAAATCCATTGAGAAATATTTCCTGCAATGGGGCCAGGTTTTTTTTTAGTGCCTGCGGCTCCTGGAAGCAGGGGCCAAGGTATTCATTAATTCTCCTGGTTAAATCTTTATTTTAAAAGACGCTTTTCTTACTGCTTTAGTTTGCACATATGGCTGGCAGGGAAGCGGACCTTCTATGGAAGGTCTACTTTAAAATGTAAAAACTTTATCAAAGTGTTAGCAATTGGGTTTAAACACTTTAAAATCTTGTTTCGTTTTATTAACCACTTCCTATCCGGGCCAATTCTGGCACTTCACTCCTACATGTAAAAATCATAATTTTTTTTCTAGAAAATTACTCGGAACACCCAAACAATATCGTTTTTTTTTTTTTTTAAGCAGAGACTCTAGTAAATAAAATGGTGGTCGTTGCAACTTTTTATGTCTCATGGTATATGCAAGGCGATTTTTCAAACGCTTTATTTTTTTAAAACAGTAAAGTTAGCCCAACTTTTTTATATAAATGTGAAAGATGATGTTACGCCGATAGATACCTAGCATGTCACACTTTAAAATTGCGCACACTTGTGGAATGGCGCTAAACTTTGGTACTTAAAAATCCCCATAGGCGACGCTTTAAAAAAACAATGTATTCTTTGACTTTTATACTTTCTCTTAAAAAAAAATATATATATATTTTCTGGATCACTTTTATTCCTATTACAAGGAATGTAAACATCCCTTGTAATAGGAATGGTGCATGCCAGGTCATTTTTATGGAGAGATGAGACCCCACATCTCTCCTTCAGGCTGAGATGAAGAAAAGAAACCCAGACCACCGAGGGTCATAGAGATGACTGGGGACCATCTGGTCACCGGAAATCTCTATGCTCAACTTCCAGCAGCGACCGATTCGTTCTCCAGCTCGCTGATCGCAGGGAGAAGCACCGGAGGGCAGCTGGGGGAATGGACGTCTCCTCCCGCTGCCTGTAAGAACTGCCGCTACGATTCTTTTTATAGTGCACAGAATCGCCAGCTGAAAAAGATGATATCTGGAGGATGCCTGCAGCTGCAGGCATCATTCACATATCCCCACTCAAATTGGGGATATCTGAAGACTTCGAACTGAAGTATGTGCTAGAGACCATATACTGTTGGTTAGCAAGAGAAGATTTATATTTGCAAATCCCAATAGAATATTAAATATAATTTGCCCTGCTGCTTCTCTCTGCTGGATGGTTGGGATATCTGGCACCCTGCTGCATACTGGACGCGACTACCACAACCACTGGACTCCTTTTAATATGATGAGCCTTTTTACTTCAGATTTGTAGTAAGTGTTTTTAATCCTTTGGCAATAAAGTTGTGGTGTTTTTGCACTTGGAGGCGCAAGTTGGCCGTTTCTTCAGTGCACATGCGCCGTTTCGGCAGCAGCGCATATAGTGAATATCTCCTAAAGTTTAGGAGATATTTACAGTACCTACAGGTAAGCCTGACTATGGACTTACCTGTAGGTACAAGTGGTGTAACAGAGTTTACTTTAACTTATTTGACTTCTTGCCTGAAGTTGCTCTTAAATCCTGTGGTTGACCTTTCAATAAGTCACCTAGAATTGAGCTGCCATTGGAAACAGTTACTTTCTTAATATACACTGCGTGTCCAATAAATAATAAAAAGACAGTTTATTTTGCACGCACAAACATAAAACATCCAAGCAGAAAACTGTACAGGGTAGGAAAACACAGAACGTCACTCAAGCGGATATTCTTATTCCACTGGTTTAGCGCGGGATGCCTCGGCATTGGCTCTAAGCACGGCTCCTGGGCTGGGATATGGCCGCTGTTGAAACAGGGGTCCTGCAGCTGTGGTGTCTGCTCCAGTTTTAGCCTCATTTCTTTTAGGAAGTCCCGTGGACCAGGTACCCCTAAAGTGCAGAGAACAGAGTTAGGCAAGCTCACAATGCAAAGCATGAATGACAGAACAGCAGGTATCACATATGAGAGGCATTAAAATGGCCCAGGTGTCAGATATATTTATCATGCTCAATGCATGCAGGCTTAGTAACGTGTAAATTTAGCACTTGCATTATACTTGATGAATCCATGAAAAAAAACTGTCAGAACTATATAAAGAACTTTTTCCTGTCTCTCCTACCTCGGTAACCAGGTGCAGGGAGCAATAGGTGGCAGGGGTTCTGGATTTGGGAGGAGAGGAGTGGGATGATATGTGGAGTGTCCCTTTCACACACTTGGTGTCAGCTAAAGACCGCTTAATTCAACTTGAGTTCCTACACAGGATATATTACACGCTAGCAAAGTTGTCCCAGGAACATCAGCAGAATGTTGGCGTTGCTCACAATCTCCAGCCAACTTTAGACACATTTTTGGGGATTGCCAGGTAGCCAAGGAGTTTTGGTCTGACGTCGGGTACTGTGTGACGGAGATTACCTCTGTGCCTTTGATGGTGGCAACATGCTTGCTTGGCTGTTACTGTTATATGCGTGCAAGGCACTGATCCTCTATTGGAAATAACCCAAGATGCCCTCACTGTCATACTGGAAAGGGCATGTGAAAACGGCGATTCTGTTCTATAAAGCAATGTACCTGAACAGGGGATGCCCAATTTCCGGTAGCCTAATGACTACAAGGATCATACTACTGGGGTGGAGGAGTTCTGGGTGCGTATAGATATGTAATTTGTAATTTATATATATATTAATATAAAAAAAAAAAAAATGATATTTATACAAAAAAAAAAAAAAAGGTAGCAAGCACTTGCAGGTATACATTTATCTTTCATAGAGATAACAGCCCTCCACCTGACACTTCCTTCACCCTCCCAGAAGGCCTGCACTGCACCATCTTTACTCAGGCATCACCTATAGCGTCATATAGTCTAATATGATTTGAGCTTTGCCCACCCATGTTGTCTCACAAAGATCAGCCCTCCTCTGCCGTCTCTAACCTTGTGACGTGCTACAAACGTAAAAATATACAGGCTTGGGGGGGGGGGGGGGGGATGCTTCCTGCAGCCTCTAGCAAAATGATAACATTCTTGAAAATAAATCACTTCCCTAAATATGAAGAAGACTTTTTATTTTAAAAAAGGTACTTTTGTTTTGGTAAAATTATACTGTTGCTATCAAATGGAAGATGACAGAAAATTAGTAGAATTAAAAGCAGAGTTCGACCCAAAAGTGGAACATCCACTCATCAGATTACCCCCCCCCCCTCCAGTGCCACAATTGGCACCTTTCAGGGGGAGGGGGGACAGGATACCCGTCTGACAGGTATCCTTTCCCACTTGCGAGAGACCGGGCCGTGACGTCACCCTTCTCCTCCCTCCCCTGGCCGTCAGGCCAGTAGGAGAGAGGAACGGGCCTCGCACATGCGCACTAGGGTTCCCGGCGTGAAGCCAAAAGACTACACTGCCAGGTACCCTTACCCGCAATGGCGGCGACAGCACCCGACAGCTGATGGAAACATCATCCTATGCATTAAGGTGAAAAAAAACTTCTTGCAATCACCAGCCCCCCATTTTACTTACCTGAGCCCTGAAACTTCACCTGGCGGAGACGTGCCGTTCCTCTTCCCGGGGTTCTCGGCTCTGGATTGGATAGATTGATAGCAGCACAGCCATTGGCTCCTGCCGCTGTCAATCAAATCCAATGATGTGGGTGTCAGGGCAGAGTCATACATTCGCCATCTATGAATGCTGAATGAATGACTCTGGAGCATGCCCGCAAGGTAACCCCCCCGGGAAAGCACTTCTCCTGGGGGTTATCTGATGCGGGTGGGGGGGAGCCACGAGAGCCGCCGGGGGGACCCCATAAGTCGGGATTGGGGCCACTCTGTGCAAAACGAGCCGCACAGTGGAGGCATGTATGACATGTTTGTTATTGAAAAAGCTTTACAACCACTTTAAGAGCCCTTTCACACTGACAGCGTGGGGGCGTTGGCAGAAAAGTGCTGCTAGTTTTAGCTTCGTTTTTGTGGCGCTAGCTGGGGGGGTTTAACCACTGCTAAAATAAAGGGTTAAAAGTGCCCACAAAGCACCGCTGCCCATGGATTTCAATGGGCAGGGGCGCTCAAAGGAGCTGCTTGCAGGACTTTTATTAGCATCCTGCCAGCGCAGCGCCCCAGTGTGAAAGCACTCGGGCTCACACGGACTGCAGATGAGGCTTTTTTCAGGCGCTAATTTTAGCGCTAAAGCACCTGAAAAATGCCAGTGTGAAAGGGGTCTAAAAGAAAATCATCATAATGATGAGGATATGTACAGTTCATAGTTACCTTGGAGCATCAGAGTAAGCACTGGGGTCCATGGGATCAATTTCTTCCTCTTTCCTCCCTGGGAAAAGTATAGACATCAGTTAATCTCAAGGAAGCTGGTTTTACACCCAAACTGGAAAATATTCCTCAGCTGTGTCACCTTTTTTAGATTTAGGATAAGGAGCCACTTCATCCCTTCGGCTGTGTCTTCTCTCTTTTACCTCTTCCCTCTCAACCCGTTCCAACCGCTCAGGCCTCTCTAGTCTATCAGACCGCTCCAACTTTTCCTCGGGTTCTGGAGATGGAAAGGCAGGAAGATGAACATATTTATCCATGAGAGATATATGCCGACAGAAAGAAAATATGAAACCGTTTTATACAAAAAAAAAAAAGAGAAGCATGTCAAACTGAGTTGAGTTGATATCCACATCCTGTAAGGCTGGATTTACACCTATGCATTTTTAGTGCCGTTTGCAAGATGTATTCGGTCAAATGAGAATTTTTTGTACTATATACGGCACTCTATTTTTCGAGATGGGACTAGCATGCAAAAAAAGAAAAAAGGGATCATTCTTCCAATTTTCTTATAGCGTGTACAAAGGCTAAACACAATAGGACAAGACGATAATAATACACGTTTACACACTAAATGCAAATCTCTTTTATCCAGAGAAATTGAGAAGAGGATTTAAAGAAAAGAAAAAAAAAAGTTGGGAAAGGGTGTAGAGGTGGGTAGGAAATGACGAAGAGGAAAAAATTGAGTATGATGAAAGGAGAGGACGTAGAAGAAAAATAAAGAATCCTCATGTCACACATTTCTATACGCGATACCTCACAAACAGCGACATAGAGACAGCATCACCTTTGTGTTTGAATGTGCTTTTGCTGATAATAGCAGTGGGATCATTCGGAGACAACCATGACACCATATCCGTCTCCACATTCCAGTAATAAGGGAGGCCCCTAAATTAAGGAGAGTTGGGAAAAGGCAAAAAAAAAAAAAAAAAAAAACACAAATCTGAATACAAATATTTCTCTGATCATCTGTGATACCAGCCTAGGGTACATCATCAACTGTCCTATCTAGTATACTAACAGTTTGGGAAGATGCCAGCCCTAAAACAAACCTGCCACAATATAAAACATATTTAAAAGGCAGTGTACACGTTTTTTTAACTAGGTATTAGGAGTAGCTATATTTCCTATGTTATGTGTTTGCCTTAGCTTGTAATGGTTGTAGTATATGTGCATCTACTGCAATAATAACTGAAAAGATGGGAGGATGATGTATTTTCAGTTTACAAAGTTCTCCAGGGCATCATCCCATATAGTCAATAGAAAATTCCTAAATTAAAGGGGACTTTTAGTTGTATGCCACTGTTGATCCATACATAACATAGCAACAATAATTTAAAACAGAGTCCCTTTTATCATACAAAGCCTTAAAATAATGTATAGATGTCATAAGAAAAACAATCAAGTACATGATGAGCATCCAGAACACGTATTAACTTAAAGAAGTCCAGCCTGAGCTTTTTAGGCTGGGCTTCTGCTAAGGGCCACAGGAGTGCAATTCGTTTTGCACTCCTGTGACCCGTTTTCAGCGGAGAGCGGTCTGAAGTCCGCTCCCTGCTGACGTCACTGCCATCAGTTGGAGCAGTGCGTCATCACGACTTCCAAGTCGGGATCCACCAGCTGCCCTGATTGATGACAGTCTCAGGGAGCCACTGAGACAGCCTCTCCCCACCCCTTCACTGCTCAGCACTCCAATGAGCGTGGAGGAGCAGAGAGGAAAGACGCTAACTGACAGTCAGCAGCTTTCCTCTCTGGGATCTGCAAGAACCGAGCCATCGGCGGTGTTCGGTGGCTCGGTTCTCAGTGCAGGGATGGCAGGGGACAGATGGAGCATCAATCTGATGCTCCAGCCACCAAGGTAAGTATGAATCAAAATAAATAAATAAAACCAATATTTCCCTTTTAAAATTGTCTACACGTTTTATGGTTGCCAACGCTTTCTAAGGACCCGTGACGTTATAGTAGTCTTCTACGCAGGTCACTGCAAGTGGTCATTCCAAAACGTGTTCTGTGTGGCAGTTTACACTACAACTCCGGCCTGATGTATGGTGTTGTGCAGAAATATGCGGAGGTGGTTCTGGTCAGCTCAGTAAATTGCTTTAAAAAAAAAAAAAAGAAAGAAATCTTTCCCGAGACCCCTTTCACGATGAGGCAGTTTTCAGGCGTTTTAGCGCTAGAAATAGCCTCTAAAAAGTGCTTAAAAAACCGCCTCTCATTCATTGCAATGTGTGCTTTCACCCTCGGGTGGTGCGGTTCAATGAACGTTGGAAAAAGTCCCGCAAGCAGCATTTTTTGGGGCAGGTTGGGAGCACTCTCAAATCGCCCCTGCGCATTAAAATGAATGGGCAGCGCTTCCAAAGCACCTTAAAAGAGCAGCAAAACTTGTCTTTATCTTTTTTTTAAGTCACATTGTCATGCGACCTTAAAAAACCTTCACCTCTAGCGCCCAAAAAGCACCTCTAAAACACAGCTAAAGCACTGCAAAAACAACCAGCGCTTTAGCGACGTTTCAGTGTGAAAAGGGGTCTAAATGTAAATAATATAACTGGGTACTAACATTTATAGGTAAAGTTGATCCAGGGAAAATCCCATTGTTTCTCGTGGATCAGGAAGGATTTTTTTCCCCTGCTGTAGCAAACTGGATCATACTTTATTGGGGATCAACTATGGGTATGGGATTGTATGATTTTTTTTTTATTGGTTGAACTAGACTGACTTGTGTCTTTTTTCAACCTAACTATGTAACTGTATATGTTGCATTTTCCCACAGAGCACCGGATGACACCACTGGTCACCGCACTACTGTGCAGGGACATTTGTAAAGTGTCACTATGTAACACTTAAAAAAGAAAAAAAGAAAAAAGGGAACAGTGCAATGGGCACCTCTCCCTGCCCGGCCTCACTCTGACAGTTACCTGGACAGTTAGGCACCTTTCACACGGGCGCCTCTGTGAAGCGGGATCCGCCTGCTCAGCAGGGGATCTCTCCGCTAATCCCTGGTTGACAGGTCCGACACAGCCCGCTCTCGTCTATGGGGCAATCAGATGGAAACGGACTGCCTGTCCTTTTGCATTCCATCCGATCTAATCCGTCTGTCTGTTTTTTGGCGGACAAGATCAGATGGCAGCGGGTGTCAGCGGACATGTGTTCGATGATATCTGCTGCTCCATAGAAGTGACTGGAGGGTCCGATCAGGTCCGCCTGAAGCACTGACAGGCGGAACTGATCAAATCGCCCATGTGAAAAGGTCTTAAAACTCTGTATTTATCATGCAGGCTAATGTGAACCGGCCTTTACTTGTTACACAAGTCAGCCAGAATAAGCAGTAGCTGGGACTCACCATTCTGGATCAAACACTTTGTACCAGTTTGGAGGAAGATTCTCTATCCGGGTTGCCTCATAATCAACATTATCGTCGTCATAATCCTCTGCGATGACCTCTTCTGCGGGTTCTAAGTGGATATGGCAGACAAGAATTGAGTGAGAAGAGTCTATATAGTGTCAGGAGTAGATAATAAAAAGGATACAAGCAGACATCCACTCACCTGATTCCACATGCTTCAGAATCCCTCTCTTGGCTAAACGAGCCTGAAGAGTCAATGGAAGGGGCATTCTGGACCACTAACCTGCAGAAGAAAGAAACATTCGCTGAGAGATTTCTCTTTTTAGACCAGTGAGCAAAGCTCAGTGTTAGCTAAAGTCTTACATTGCTTTTGGGAAAATATAACTCGGGTCTTATTCTCTTCCAAGGTCTTTCAAATAGAGAACAATATTTTGTATTGGTATGTTTCAGCCAGAGAACGGAATGAAATAAAATTGAGAGTCTTGCTGCAGTACAAATCCTGTGATTTCACATATAAATGACGATCATCATAACTATATTAAAGTAGATCCAAGTCCTGCAGCAGGTTGGCACAGCTGAGCAAATCGCCATAGCAGACCACGTGTCCCCGGAGCTGATGCGTGTGCCCAGCAGGCGCGATGTCCGCCGGACACCCGCGATCTCTTGTGACAGAATGAGAACAGGGATGTGTGTGTGTGTAAACACACAAATCCGGTTCTCTCAGGGGGAGAGGAGACAGATCGGGTGTTCATACTAAGTAGAAACACAGATCGGTCTCCTCCCCCAGTCAGTCCCTTCCCCCCTACAGTTAGAACACACCTAGGGAACACAGTTAACCCCTTAAAGTGGAGGTTCACCTGCAAAAAAAAATTAAGATTAGATTCATGCTCATTTTGTCTAGGGGAATCGGCTATTTTTTTTAAAAAAGAAGCAGTACTTACCGTTTTAGAGAGCGACCTTCCCCCGCCGCTTCCGGGTATGGTCTTCGGGACTGGGCGTTCCTTCTTGATTGACAGTCTTCCGACAGGCTCCCGACGGTCGCATCTATAGCGTCACGATTTTCCGAAAGTAGCCGAACGTCGGTGCGCAGGCGCCGTATAGAGCCGCACCGGCGTTCGGCTTCTCGTGACGCGATGTATGCTTTCTGTTGGAAGCCTGTCAATCAAGAAGGAACGCCCAGACCCAAAGACCATACCCGGAAGCGGCGGAGAATATCGCTCTCTAAAACGGTAAGTACTGCTTCATTTTTAAAAAAAAACTAGCTGATTCCCCTAGACAAAATGAGCATGAATCTAATCTTAAAATTTTTTTTGCGGGTGAACTCCCGCTTTAATCGCCTCCTAGTGTCAACCTCTTCTCTGCCAGTGGCATTTATACAGTAATCAGTGGCTATTTTTAGCTCTGATCGCAGTATAAATGACAATGGTCCCAAAATAGTGTCAAAAGTGTCCAATCTGTCCACCATAATGTCGCAGTCCTGATAAAAATTGCAGATCACCGCCATTACTAGTAAAGAAAAAATATATATTTTAATAATAAAAATGCCATAAATCTATCCCCTATATTGAAGACGCTATAAACTTTTGGGCAAACCAATCAATATACGCTTATTGCGTTTTTTTTTACCAATAATACGTAGAAGATCATATCGGCCTAAACTGATGAAGACATTTTTTGGGGATATTTATTATAGCAAAAAGTACAAATTTTTTTTTTTTCCCCAAAATTGTTGCTTTTTTTTGTTTATAAGCTCTATTTATATAGGGGGGGGAAAAGGGACATCAAATTTTGTTTGGATACAGGGTCGCACGACTGCGCAATTGTCAGTTAATGCAACGCAGTGCCGTATCACACAAAATGGCCTGGTCAGGAAGGGGGTAAATCCTTCCCTGGCTGAATGATTAAAGGATCAGGAGACCTCCAATAGGAAGAAATACATTGAACAACACAGAAGGAGCTATTAGAGCGCCTCTAAGGACTCTCTATATAAATGCATGCAGCTGAATTATTTCACATTGTATTAGAGTTTACCACCATAGGCAGAAAACCCCTTCCTCTACTAATGGAGAACTACAAGTAGTAGCACTGACCTCCCTCCGTGTGTACCCGGCGGGCGGACTATGGACGACTCACCAGCTCCCACTCTGCAACTTCCAGGACCTGAAAACCCGGAGACGCAGCTTGATGACATCATAACCCAACACAGCGTTCCACGCCTCGCTCCAACATCTCGCCCCCCTCAGTGATTGGTAGCTGGTTCGCCAAACAGAGTAAACCTTCCACGTCACGTGAGCCGCTTTCTTAAAAGGGCAATGACCGCAGCTTTACTCCTGTCCTGACAGAATGGAGGAATATGTTCGGGAACCATGGTAACGTGGGCATTATGGGAGGTTATTCTCTATTTTGTACTAATTCTGGGTGCTGAGAGATGACTACCCAGCTGAGCTCTGCGGGAGGTTGTGTGTCAACATGGCGCACAGCATGCTGGGAGGTTGGCTACACAAGCAGAGGATTCTGGGAGTCAATGCATTCTATAGGTTAGGGGCAGGGCATGCTGGGGGATGCTATTATGCTGGCCAGGTGTGGACAACATGGTTGGTGACCCCTCCAGGAATCCCCCACCCACTGGTTAATAGAAGGCTGCTGGGATGAAATAATGGGAGCCGCCATTGCTGGCTTGTTTTTATGGTGCGGTCGCCCTCTTCCTTGCTTGGTGGATAGATAAACCATTGTGAGGCCCGGGCAATTTTTGTTAGAGGGCTGCCCTTTTTTTCATTTTGCATATTTATTTTGCTTTCTACCTGTGTCGCCTTGCGATTATACTTTTTTATCCATACCTACTTTGTAGGGCGGGGGTAGGGTTGCCACCTCATCCCTTTAAACCCGAACCCGTATGAATTACACAGGTTCTGAGGGTAATTTCATGCAGATAAGGCACCAATTTTTTTTTTTTTTTTAACAATCAAAGGTGCTTTTATTGTTGTCAAATGGGCAAAACAGAGTATGCAGATTAACAAAGAACAAAACCATACGATATGCTTGGAGTATACACAAGAGCAGGGAAGAAAATGCAACCATAATTGTATAAGCAGATACATATAGATAAACACTATTTGCCATGTGAAAAGGCGAAGGGGGGAAAACCTATAGCCAGTGCATATCTCCCCTCCCTCTAGAGGCTCCTAGGCACTAGTCCTGGGGGCCCAAACCTTGTCGTATTTCCATTGGCAAGCCCTATTATTTTGGTTATTCTGTACGTGGGCAGGGCCGTGTCTATCAAGGCTTCCCAGGAGGAAATAGAAAGGGGAGATCCACTTCAATAGAATCTCTTAGCAAAAGGTAGGACACCCACAGTTTGAGATGGTACGGTCGCTGTGCATCATCATGAACCCCTAATTAAAGGGAATGTGGGAGGGGCAGCTGCAGCCTAAGATTCATTTCACTGAAGACCTCTGACCAAAACAGTGTTACAATTGGGCATTCCCAGAACATGTTAAAAAACTTACACCTGGGGCACAGGGGGTCTGGGAAAATGCGGTGCAGTTTCTGGGGAGTATAGTAAATCCTGTGCAGGAATTTTACCTGAATAATCTTATCCCTAGAGGAGATAACTAACTTTGGGCCCTGCTCTAAACAGTCATCCCAGTCCTCCTTGTCAAGTGACGGTATGTCAGTCTGCCATATCCTCCACAAACCATCCATCTTGGGAAAGTCAGTGCCCAGTAGGGCAGCATATAGAGTACTCAGGGGATAGAAGGTCCTCAATAGGGTCGGCCTGAAGGATTGGTGGTTGGGAGAACTGCACCAGCAGCATGTCGCAGCTGCAGGTACCTAAATTTCATCCATTGGGGGTGGTAGCGTGGCTTACCTGGCTCAGGTGCCTGATGAAACTGTAAAATTTCATCCATTGGGGCAACGGGAATTTGTGAAGTAGGTCAGTCATTGGAAGTAAGACACCATGACGCATAACATCACCCAGGGTGAGAAATCACGTCTGGCCCAGACACTTGCGGAATTGCGACCTTCAGGTATGCCTTCGGGCCTCTATATACAAAATTCGGTAAATCCGCCAGGGAGCCCTAGCTAACTGCCTCCAAACAGGTGTCTGCATTTGACTTTGAGCCACCACTGGACTGTCACCAACACCACAGCCCAGTAGTAAACTCCGGAATTTAGAAGAGCCAGGCCTCCCAGGTGAGCTGGAAGCCACCCCGCCAAAGAAAGGATCCCACACATTGCTCGATATCTTTAAAGAATGAGACCGGAATCCAAATTGGGCAATTACAGAAAGATAGGAGGTTAATCCGTCCCAGTAGATTAAGGGGAAGATTGGCCCAGGAGGTACATTTGGCTTTCAAGGTCATTAGTAAGGGGAGAAGCTTCTTTTCCATAAAATTAGCAGCATTCCGTGTCGCAACACCCAAGTAGCGAAATTCCTCCACCCAGCGTAGTGGGGATGGGGCAGCAGTTTTCGCAGCATCCGTATCCAAAGGGAACAGAACTGACTTGGACCAGTTTTATTTTGATACCCGAGAAGGTGCCAAAGTTGTCAAAGAGGAGTTGACGGCCACTAACACACAGTTCTTTTCTCTATCTGCAACATAGTAAGTGTCCTGACTCTCCTGTAGTCCAAGGGAGGGGGCGAGCACGACACTCCACACCAGGGAGAAAGCCTCACATTACTGTGTGGAGTTACAGACAGAAGAACAGGAAGTGAGGATTTCTCAGAAGAAATAAGGACATTTAAAAGCAAAATGTAAGGATGAGGTAAGTGAAGGAGGACTGTACTAAAGTAAAGGAAGCTATTTAGGGAAAACAAAATTGTACCTTTACAACCCCTTTAAGGCGTCAGTATACCAAAACATTTTGGACAAGTTCATGCTCCCAACTTTGTGGGAACAATTTGGGAGTGGCCCCTTCCTGTTCCAACATGACTGTGCACCAGTGCACAAAGCAAAGTCCAAAAGACATGGATGAGCAAGTTTGGGGTGGAGGAACTTGACTGGCCTGCACAGAGTCCTGACCTCAACCTGCTAGAACACCTTTGGGATGAATTGGAGTGGATACTGCGAGCCAGACCTGATCTCCCAAATCTGGTTCTGGAAGAATGGTCAAATATTCCCATAGACACACTGCTAAACATTGTGGACAGCCTTCCCAGAATGTGTGTTGGCGTGTAATTTGTGGTATGCATATGCTGTGTGTGAGAAATAACCTGCTAATATGACAATTTAGTGAACAAATAAAAAATAAAGAAAAAAATCTTGATTTTGCAAAGAATTGTGGGAATAAATGACAACTTCAAAAAACTCACCATGCCTCTTTCTTAATACCTTGGAATGTCTTCTTTCCAAAAAGGGGTCATTTGGGGGGTATTTGTACTTTTCTGGCATGTTAGGGTCTCAAGAAATGAGAGGCTGTCAGTACTTCAGGTGTGATAATTTTTCAGATATTGGCACCATAGCTTGTGGACTCTATAACTTTCACAAAGACCAAATAATATACACCAATTTGGCCAAAATTTATGAAGAAAAATTCATTTTTTTACAGAATTTTCAGTCTTTTTTTTTCTTTTATAGCGTAAAAAATTTAAAACCCAACAGTGATTAAATACCACCAAAAAAAAGCTCTATTTGTGTGAAAATAAGGATAAAAATGTCATTTGGGTACAGTGTTGTATGACTGAGTAATTGTCATTCAAAATGTGAGAGCACCGAAAGCTGAAAATTGGTCTGGTTATTAAGGGGGTTTAAGTGCTCAGTTGTCAGTTGGTTAAGCACTGAACCTTATAGTGCTACAATTTGTTTTTATTTTTATTATTCATGAAAGTAAAACCACATTCTTTATTATTATTTCTCTTCTCTTCTGCAGCCCATGGAGGATTGTGGATGATTGTGGCGGGGCTTTTACTATGGGCATCATTGGTGGAGGCGTGTTCCAGGCAATTAAAGGTTTTAGGAATGCCCCAGTGGTATGTATTTTTTATTAATTCTTTTTATCAGTGATGTTTATTCAAATTGAAATGGGTGGGGAACCACAGATATTCCATGTTCAGCATGTTCTTTGCTTGTTAGGGAATGAGACATCGGTTTCGGGGCAGTGTTAGCGCTGTGAAGATTCGCGCCCCTCAGATCGGAGGTGAGAGACACGATTTGTGTAAAACTGAAATGCTAATCCTTATAAACTGTAGACTGAAATGACTGTTTATTACAGGTATTTATATAGTGCAGATAATTTATGCAGGAATTTACATACTATGGGCCAGATCCACAAAGAAGTTACGTCGGCGTATCTATTGATATGCCGCGTAACTTCTAGGATGCGCCAGCGTATCTTTTTTCTGTATCCAGAAAGCAAGATACGCCAAATTTTTGCTTAGATACGACTGACGTAAGTCTCTTATGCTGTCGTATCTTAGTTGCATATTTACGCTGGCCGCTAGGAGGCGCTTCTGTAGAATATGCAAATTAGGCCGATTCACGAACATACGTGCGCCCGGCATATCTATATGCGTCGTTTGCGTAAGGCGTCGGACCGGCGTAAAGTTACCCCTGCTATAGTGAGGCGTACGCAATGTTAAGTATGGACGTCGGGACAGCGTCGAATTTTCCGTAAAACGTTCGCGAATAGGGCTTTGCTTAAGTTACATTCACGTCGAAAGCATTGACTATTTGCGACGTGATTTCGCGCATGCGCACTGGAAAACGTCCACGGACGGCGCATTCGCCGTTTGTAAAAAGTGTCAATTACGTGGGGTCGTGCTAGATTAACATACAACACGCCCACTCCAAGCCTACTTTGAATTACGTGGGCTTACGCCGGCAGATTTACGTTACGCCGGCGCACATATGGGAGCAAGTGCTTTGTGGATACCCTACGAGCCACTCTGAGTTACGGCGGCGTAGCGCATATGAGATGCGCTACGCCCGCCTAAATATACGCCCGTTTTTGTGGTATGACCCTATACATTCACATTCATCTCTGCTCTCAAGGAGCTTACAATCTATGGTCTCTATCTCGCATTCATACTGTAGGAAGTATTGGGAGGCCTGCCTTTGCACGCACATCCCAGTCTTAGTCCATAGGGTTCAATATTGAGTTGGCCCACCCTTTGCAGCTATAACCGCTTCAACTCTTCTGGGAAGGCCGACCACAATGTTTAGGAGTGTGTCTATGGGAATGTTTGACCATTCTTCCAGAAGCTCATTTATGAGGTCAGGCACTGATGAACGAGAAGGCCTGGCTTTCAGTCTTCACTCCAATTCATCCCAAAGGTGTTCGATCAGGTTGCAGGCCAGTCATGTTCTTCCACCCCAAACTCGCTCATCCATGTCTTCATGGATGGACCTTTTGCTTTTGTGAACTAGTCTAAATAATTTAGTGGAGGGGGGTTATGGTGTGGGTTTTTTTTTTTTTTTTAATGGGTTGGGCTTGGCACCTTAGTTCCAGTGAATTGGACAATTTCATGCTCCCAACTTTGTGGGAACAGTTTGGGAATGGCCCCTTCCTGTTCCAACATGACTGCACACCTGTGCACAAAGCAAGGTCCATAAAGACATGATGAGTGAGTTTGGGGTGGAGGAACTTGACTGACTCGCACAGAGTCCTGACCTCAACCCAGTAGAACACATTTGGGATGAATTGGAGTGGAGGCTGCAAGTCAGGCCCTTTCGTCCAACATCAGTACCTGACCTCACAAATGTGCTTTTAGAACAATGGTCAAACATTCCCATAGACACTCCTAAACCTTGTGGACAGCCTTCCCAGAAGAGTTGAAGCTGTTCTAGCTGCAAAGGATGGGCCAACTCAATATTGAACCCTATGGACTAAGACGCGATTAAAGTTCATGTGCATGTAAAGGCAGGTGTCCCAATACTTTTGACAATATAGTGTATTTACAACTTTGCTATCCAAAGGTAACTTTGTCCTAGAGTGCTGCCAAGTCTTTGCACCATGAGAGGCTGTTGCACCTAAATTGGTTTCTGAGGATGGCCTGTGTTTGTACACCCCAGCCTGCTGCCAACTGGTAGTAGCCCTGTAGATGCTGGGAGCATTGTTAAAGGACAACTTCACTTAGACAAAGCTGTCCTTTGTAGCCCCAAGTGGGGCATGGGCAAACACGTACAAGGGGGCCTAAAGCTCCACCTGGTGACTTGAAGTAAGTATCAACACTTTTGCAAAATTTTTCAGCAAGGACAGGGAGAATGACATGCAGTTCAGTGTCTCCTGCATTTTGTGCCTGTGACAAACCCTTGTCCTCAACAGGACTATGTCCGCCGTAAATGCTTCCTCTGTCCAGAACCAGCACTATCCAAGGCCCCTTAGCTCACCCAATCGCCAGCCTTAACACAGTGTAGGGTGAACAACAACATCAAAACTGCTTTAATATCACACATGTACACAACAGATATCCAACTCGGGACCATCACCCCCTCCCCTTTGGAATTCAGGACAGGGTAAACTGTCCAATCAGAAATAGACACACAGGTCAGGTGTATTCAAACTTCTCATCAGTAAACAGTCTTATCAGCAGGGGGGCTGCTGGAGGAGTCGCCCTCCCTCTTTCCTCACAGCAAACACACTTGCACATTCCAATAATATTTGAGGCAGACAGCCACAATAGAATACAGTCGCACCCCAAACTATCACAGCAAAGAGTACACAACAAAATGAGACTATATATATATTAGGGGTGCAACGGATCGTCATTGATCCGTGATCCGAACGGGTCAACGTCCGTGGAATGGCACACCACGCGATTCGGGGATTGAGCCCATAGGAAAGGCCGCGGCTTCGGCCTAGCTCCAGAGCAACGGCCATCTTGGTACACCCGGCGGGAGCCTAGGTGAGCTCCCCAGAGCGGCACACTGACGGGGGAGATGTGGACATTACAGTGGGGGGAGAAGTGCGCTGCGTAGCGTATATTCGATGCGCTACGCCGGCATATATATGCGCCGATGTATGTGAATCCGGGCCAAAGTTTCCAGAGCTCTCCAAGGTAAGCTGAGTTGCACAAACCCCCCACCCAAAGTGACTCCTGTCACAGTGCCTAATACTGTGATGCCATTAAAGTTAAAGGGGTTGTAAAGGAAAAATGTTTTTTCCCTAAATAGCTTCCTTTACCTTAGTGCAGTCCTCCTTCACTTACCTCATCTTTCCATTTTGCTTTTAAATGTTCTTATTTCTTCTGAGAAATCCTCACTTCCTGTTCTTCTGTCTGTAACTACACACAGTAATGCAAGGCTTTCTCCCTGGTGTGGAGTGTCATGCTCGCCCCCTCCCTTGGACTACAGGAGAGTCAGGACACCCACTAACACACAGCTCCTTTCTCTATCTGCAACGTAGAGAGCGTCCTGACTCTCCTGTAGTCCAAGGGAGGGCGCGAGCACGACACTCCACACCAGGGAGAAAGCCTCGCATTACGGTGTGTAGTTACAGGCAGAAGAACAGGAAGTGAGGATTTCTCAGAAGAAATAAGGACATTTAAAAGCAAAATGGAAGGATGAGGTAAGTGAAGGAGGACTGCACAAAGGTAAAGGAAGCTATTTAGGGGGGAAAAACATTTTCCTTTACAAACCCTTTAATGTACGTGTAAAGGCAGCCGCCCCAATACTTTTGATAATGTACAGTACATACGCACACATACTAGGGCCAATTAACCTACCAGCATGTGTTTTGGAGTGTAGGAGGATTGCCATAGTAGCACAGGAAGAACATGCAAACCCTATGCAGATTGTGTCCTGATTGGGATTTGTTGCACATTTGCAGTTCTGTAATTTACTACTCCCAGTGTCTGCACCAACCCGACGAGGCATCAATGGAAATTTTAAAGCAGTCCTGAGCCCCTGTCCTTGGGCTTGATAGAACCACATGTATCTTTTCACAAAAAAAAGTCATTCTGATCCTTTGGCTTCCAAACTTTGAGTTTCTGCCCCAGAGCATGTATGTAAATCAGGAGTTCTGATTTTAAAATGTAGTGTTTTTTTTTATTTATTTTTTTATCCCCCTTCTGGATAACAGATGGCAGCTTTTAACATCCCTTTGTGTTTTGTTATAAATAATGGGCTACTTATAAAGCAATTGTGCAAGTTGAACAAAACCTCACTTTATATTTTTTCTAATAGATTTGTATTTGTATCATTTAGTTCCTTCTTGTGGACAAAATAGGGCATAGTTTTCTGAAATGTCTCAATGAGAAAAATACCTAATTTTGGCCACTAGTTGGCTTGTGATGCAGGAATTCATCTATTTGAAAAAGTATAAGAAAATTTCATTCAGCTTGTGTGAATGCTTTTGACATTTGGCCAATGAATTCAATGCTTTTTTCATTAAAATTTCCTTTCACGTGGTTTCCTTACTAACTAGCATTTTGTGTTCTCTAACAGGCAGCTTTGCGGTTTGGGGGGGCCTGTTTTCCACCATTGATTGCAGCTTGGTGAAGGTACGAGGGAAGGAGGATCCATGGAACTCCATCACCAGCGGAGCACTTACAGGAGCCATACTGGCCTCTCGAAGTAAGAAAACCAAACTTATGGGACATTTCTAAAACTTGTACGGCCAAAACCTTTTTTATTTTGAAATCTACTTTTTTACTTTATAGCAGGCATGTCCAAGCCACAAAGATGTATATGCCTTGGAGGACAGGGAGGAGGCGGGAAGACCCGTCTCCGGCGCTGCATTTGGACAACTGTTCTGTCCATCAAAGAAAGCGGGACTTTCTATTAAAGAGGCCGTATGTAAACAGGAGATTCTCCTGTAGGTAAACTTTGGCGCTCGTGGGTGCATTCCTGGCAATGGTGGGTCTGCCGATGGGCACCTGTGAGGCTGCAGATGGGCACTGACCCTTATTTTGCTTCACAGCTCTTTATTTAAAAATTAAATACATTTTCTGAAACTTCGCTCTTAGGCCCCGTACACACGACCAAACATGTATGCTGAAACTGGTCCGCGGGCCAGTTTCAGCATACATGTTCGGTCGTGTGTAGGCACGAGCGGGCCGAATTCCAGCAAACATTTGCCCGCCGGGCCTTTTCCCAGCAGACAAATATTCCTGGACGTGTTTTAAAACCGTCCGCTGGAATCCTGCCCGCTCGGACATGTACGGTCGTCAGTACAGACCTACCGTACATGTCTGAGCGCCCGCCGTCCCTCGCATGCGTCGAATGACTTTGACGCATGCGTGGAAGCCTTTAAATGGCAGGCCCGCCCACGTCATCGGTGCGGCGACGACGCGGACACGCCCCGCGTAGTGTTTACGCGCGGACTTCTGTACGATGGTTCGTACAACCATCGTACAGAAGCCCTCTGGCAGGCATGTACGGTGAAAACGGTCCGACGGACCACTTTCATCGTACATGTTTGCTCGTGTGTACCGGGCCTTAAAGTGAAGGTGTGTGTTATACGCCAATAAATACGGTATATCCAAATAACACGCCCGAGCTTATCTCTTTACTCACACAGCCACAAGGGCAAGAGACTTCTTGTTGGGCAGTGTGTTAGTGCTTGAACGAATACTCTTAGACCAAATTTTTATGGTTCAAAGAATGTCAGGCAAAATGGTCAGCCCTTGTGCATGTTCACTTCATCAAATCTGGTCCTCTTTGAAAAAAGTTTGGACACCCCTGCCTTATAGAATAGTAAAATCTTGAAATGAGCAAAGCCTTCAACCATTTGGTTCTTTACGGACACCTGAATTATGTCAGTATTATCTCATAGCTGCTCTCCAGTAGCTCATGGCTGCCATAAGGAAGCTGAATTCCAGAGCACAAGATCATTTTCCGGCATCCTGATGATGTCAATCCACGTACTTCTCACTAAGTTTGCTTGTTCACTGGCTTGTGGCTGGTGCAGAATGATACATCTGCACCACAAAAATTAAAAAAAAACATGAAAACTGTTCCGGCCCGCAGGGAAGAATGAGCGTTCCTAAAACCCCAGTTAATGATCTTTATAGGAGCTGGCCAAAACTCTTTGTAGCTTTGTATAGAGAATACAGTAAATCCTGTGTCACCTTTTAATTTGTCTGTGACCCCATCAGCTAGAATTTTTTTTCTTCGTTTCATCTACCTGTGATATTCATACAAGAAATGGGTAGATTTGTATGTCCACTCTCAGGCATTAAATATATTCTAAAGAAAAGGCGCACGCACAATATCCTGATATCAGTTAAATGGTAAACTTTTGAGTGTTGTGGTATTTCATTGTCAGTGCATGTCGCCATAAATGTGCATATAAATATACCTTTATATCTGTGCATCATCCTACATGTGATACGTAAAAAAAACGGGTGCAAACAGTACTGTAAACATGAACGTGGGAGATCAAAGGAATAGCAAGTTAGTGTAAATGCGAATGGACGATTTGGCCCGGTGAGAATGACCGCTGCAATGGGCACCTGTGAGTGGCTAGGTGTGGCTGCCAAGCCTGTACACTTTAATGACAGGTCAGCGGATTACCTGCGGTGATCACTGCTAGGCTCACTTTGTGGAATGATATTTTTCACAGCCATTTTCATTGAGGAATAGACTTTTGTTTGCTATATCTTTTAATCTTTCATGTTAACAGTATTTTTTGCACTTGTTTTTTGCTTTTTTATTTTTGAGGTATGATAATGCACTAATCTAAAGGTATATTTATATGCACATTTAAGATGACATACACTTTTAAAGGGACAGTGAAGGCATAGCGCTAAAGCTTTTCATACATATCGTACACATCCCGTGAGCATCTCCAGGACAGGAAAGCAAAAATCTCTGTCAGAAGTTCTAAAGCTTCCCAACTCTACTAAAAAAAAAAAATATATATATATATATATATATATATATATATATATATATATATTTTGTATGAGTCTGTGTCCCCATTGGAAGTATTTCCTGTGTGTGTGTGTGTGTGTGTGTGTGTGTACATATATATATAACGCTATCTAAAATGAAATAAAGGGTTTTTGCTGGAGCTGGGCTTGAAATAATCTTGGCTCATGTAGGCTTTATTACTGTATAAACAATAGTTCTCTCCGTCCCCTTATTTAGCTGTACCTATGCCCCCAATCTGAAGGTCGGACTAGATAACAGAATCAGAGGTCGCCGGGGGTTTGACAACTGCTGCCTTGTGAGTTGCCTGACTCCACAACGGGGGGGGGTGGGGTTAGTCTCCCAGCTTCTAAGGGCTCATGCACACTGCAGCTGAAAAATGGGCCATACTGTGCATGGACACATTGGCTAACATGGGGGGGCATTTCTTGGCAGAAAAAATCAAAAAAGCTCAATAGAAGCCCGTAGAAGCTGCAGTATGCATGAGCCCTAAAGTACCATACACACCAAATGTCGGGAGACATCAGCCATTTTTTTTTTAGCAGCCAATGTCTCCCAACATTCGGCTCAGGTGTATGCCACCCTGTTCGACAGAAGCTAACTGGCTTCTGTCGAACGAGCATGCTGGAAAACTGTCAGCCAACCGACTCCCGATCAGTACTCTCGGCCAATGGTAGAGATCCCTGATAAGAGTGTTCTGGTGGGGGGGGGGCATTGTCAGAACACAATAGCTTAGCAAGGGAGATGGATGTACTAACTTCACATAGTTAGTACAGTAGATAGGCTTAGTACAGTGTACTAGGCTTAAGGCTGCATTCGCATGGGCGTTTAACTATGCTGTGAATCCAAACGACAAGAGTCTACTGATTTTTGCGGCTGGGATTGCCAGCTTGGTGCAGAGAGCTGCAGCCTGCACATTTAAATAACAGGCTGTTGGCAGCAATAGCGCCTTGAAAATGTCCCAAATTTGGTCATGTTACAACCAAAAACATAAATGTATTTTATTGGGAATTTATGTAATAGCCCAACACAAAGTGGCACATAATTGTGAAGTGGAAGGAAAATGATAAATGGTTTTCAATTTTTTTTTACAAATCATTTTGTGTAAAGTGTAGTGTGCATTTGTATTCAGTCGATTCTTTGTAGAACCGCCTTTCACTGCAATTACAGCTGCAAGTCTTTTTGGCTATGTCTCTACCAGCTTTGCACATCTAGAGAGTAAGGCCCCGTACGCACGTCCGAGGAACTCGACGGGCAAAACACATCGTTTTGCTCGTCGAGTTCCTTGTGAAGCCGCCGAGGATCTCGGTGAGCCAAGTTTCCCCATTGACTAACGAGGAAATAGAGAACATGTTCTCTCTTTGGCTCGACGAGTTCCTCGTCGGCTTCCTCGGCCAAAAGTGTACACACGACCGGGTTTCTCGGCAGAATACGGCTCTGATCGAGTTTCTAGCTGAATTCTGCCAAGGATTGGGGCCTCAGATTTTTGCCCATTTTTCTTTGCAAAATAGCTCAAGCTCTGTCAGATGGAGAGAGTCTGTGAACAGCAATTTCTTGCAACAGATTCTCGATTTGGATTTAGGTCTGAACTTTGACTGGGCCATTCTAACACATGAATATTCTTTGATCTAAACCATTCCATTGTAGCTCTGGCTGTATGTCTAGGGTTGTTGTTCTGCTGGAAGGTGAACCTCCACCCCAGTCTCAAGTCTTTTGCAGACTCTAAAAGGTTTTCTTCTAAGATTGTCCTGTATTTGGCTCCATTCATCTTCCTATAAACTCTGACCAGCTTCCCTGTCCCTGCTGAAAAAAGCATCCCACAACATGATGCTACCACCACCATGTTTCACGGTGGGGATTGTGTATTCAGGGTGATGTGCGGTGTTAGTTTTCCACCACACATAGACTTTTGGTTTTAGGCCAAAAAGTTCAATTTTGGTCTCATCTGACCAGAGCACCTTCCACATGTTTGCTGTTTCCCCCACATGGCTTCTACCAAACTGCAAACGGGACTTCTTATGGCTTTCTTTCAACAATGGCTTTCTTCTTGCCTCTCTTCCATAAAGGTCAGATTTGTAAAGTGCACAACTAATAGTTGTCCTGTGGACAGATTCTCCCACCTGAGCTGTGGATCTCTGCAGCTCCTCCAGAGTTACCATGGGCCTCTTGGCTACTTCTCTGATTAAAGCTCTCCTTGTCCGGCTTGTCAGTTTAGGTGGACGGCCATGTCTTGGTAGGTTTTCAGTTGTGCCGTACTCTTACCATTTTCGGATGATGGATTGAACAGTGGTCTTAGGGATTTTCAAAGCTTGGGATATTTTTTTATAATCCAACCCTGATTTAAACTTCTCCACAACTTGGTGTGTTCCTTGGCCTTCGTGATGCTGTATGTTTACTAAGGTTTTCTAACAAACCTCTGAGGGCTTCACAGAACAGCTGTATTTATACTGAGATTAAATTGCACACAGGTGGACTCTGTTTGCTAATTAGGTGACTTCTGAAGGCAATTGGTTCCCTTAGATTTTGGTTAGGGCTATCCGAGTAAAGGGTGCTGAATAAAAATGCACGCCACACTTTTCACATATTTATTTGTAAAAAAAAAATTAAAAACCATTTATAATTTTCCTTCCCCTTCACATATATGTGCCACTTTGTAGTACCTGTTCATGACAGATATCCGCTCCCACTTCGGATCAGATGCGCCGCGGCGATATGGGACTGAGGTCCCCCCCACTCCTCCTTCCATCGCCGCCTTCTGGGACACATCACACATTTCACAAGACTATGGGACCGTAAGGCTTCACTGCATGTTGCCCTTACTTGAGATGCCAGTGCCTGGACCCAAAACCAATTGAAGAATCGGCTCGGGTGCTGGATTCGTGGACAGGTAAGTGTCCTTAAATTTTTTTTTGGGGGGGGGGGAGACTGGAGCTTCTCTTTAACTTCAATATATTGAAGAAAAGTTTACCTTCAAAATAGGGTAAAGTGTGTTGAAACAAAAAGCAGTTTTGTGACCTTTTTTATAGGTCAGTTAAGCTTTATTTATTTATTTATATATCGGGTTTTTTTTTTTTTTTTTAGGTGGCCCTCTGGCAATGGTGGGCTCAGCCCTAATGGGAGGTATTTTGTTGGCTCTTATTGAAGGTGTTGGGATCCTCCTCACTCGATACACAGCGGCACAGTTTCAAAACCGTGAGTATACTACAAATATGCATTTGAAAACATTAGCCAAGACCTTTAATATTACAGGTATGCAGGTAGTAAACATTTTTGACAAATAAGATCCTATAAATGTAGTTTGTAAAGTGAGCCCAAACTGCCACCCTGTATGTGCTGTTAAAATAGGGAACATTTGATCACCTGCCCCCCCCTAGCATTTGGGATCTTGGCAGGGAGGTTTACATCTTGCTCCTAGCAAAGCTCTGACGAAATCAACTTGGCTTTTTTATTAAGCTACTACAGTCATTAGGTAAAGTAAGTTCTTTATATACTCCTGTATCCACTAGATGGCAGATGATGCATGTGTTTTTTAAACTCTCTAATGGATTTTCAGTAGGGATACAGTACAGTAAAATCTTGGTTTGCGAGCATAATTCCTTCCAGAAACATGCTTGTAATCCAAAGCACTTGTATATCAAAACATCTTTTTTACAGGGTATAAAAGAGAAGAAAGGCACCCCTAAGTGTAGCAATAAGTTGGTAAATGTTGTACCTTCATTAAATGGAACCATATTGCTACACTTAGAGGCTCCTCTCTTCTCTTTTATACTCGGTTGTGACATGACGCTACTCTTATATCAAGACATCACTTGTATATGAAGGAAAAATGTATTAAAATATTTAGCTTTTCTTGCAAAACGCTCTCAAACCAAGTTACTCTCAAACCAAGGTTTTACTGTATATGGGAGAACTAGAAGATTAAAGGGGTTGTAAAGGATTATTATATTTTTTTTAAATAACAAACATGTTATACTTCCACTGTGCAGTTAGTTTTGCACATAGTGGCCCCGATCCTGCTGTTCTCAGGTCCCTTGGCGGCTGTCTTGGCTCCTCCCCGCAATAGCTAACCCCCCTCTGGGAAGCGCTCTCCCGAGGGGGTTAGCTTGCGGGTGCGCTCCTGTGTCATACACGCTGCGTCCATAGACACCGAGTGTTTGACTCTGTCCTGCCCCCCGGGGGGCGCATCATTGGATTTGATTGACAGCAGCCAATTGCTGCGCTGCAATAAATCTATCCAATCGACGCTGAGAAGCAGTGGCGAAGAGGATGCCGGGGGATGCGCACAGCAGGTAAACGGGCTCAGGTAAGTAAAATGGGGGGTTGGGGGGCCTGTGACAGCGAGGTGTTTTTTCACCTTAATGCATAGGATGCATTAAGGTGAAAAAACATGAACCTTTATAACCCCTTTACTATCACTCCCACTTTTGTGAGAATTATATATATTTATAAAAATATAGCATAGACAATTGCTACACAAACAATATCGTAATTTGATGATGTTAAATAAAAAAAAAAATCTATTTTAATCTGCAGTTCTGTGGTTTTCTGTAAAACTTGAAGCAATATGCTAACCTGGAGGTGTTCTGTACACTATTGGTGCACAGAATGCCTCCAAAAAGTATTTTCCTGCTTGTGTGAAGATCTCTGCAGGTCAGACTTTAGGCATCCTCTACAACAATGTCTTTAGTGAGATATTTCCTACGTGTTATTTACTTCTAAAGGGGTGCAGTGCAGACACTACCACTTTTAGAACAAAAAGTGCATCAGCTGATTTTTATGAACCATACGCTTCCATTCAGAATTACTCTGCGCAGGACTTGGTCATACAAGTAGTAATCTGCAACAAAATTGTAGATATTCTTTAAAGTCTAGTGCCGCAATTGGCTTAGCTGGAAAGCCTGTCTCAGGCTGCCATGGCTGTGCTGAAGATGGGAAGGATATCCAAGCCAGGGTTCAGAGTTGTGCTAGCCATAGAGAGTTGAAAGAGCTGACTGATGAAAATGTATCCTACAAAATATTTTTCCATAAAAATGCACAGCCCATACAGGTGGCTATAGATGGATCGAAATTTGGCCTGTCTGGCAGGGACTATATCGATCCATGTGTGGCTGCTGCGATTTAACAGAAGTTGATCTACTGATCGACTTCTGTTCAACTGCCCTGTCCGATCAAAGCCACTCGATCAGCAGGTGTAACCAATGGCTTCAGCGCTGATCTGTGTATTAGGAAATTGAGGGGGGGCAGTGGAGTTGGGAGTCTCCACGCTGCCAGAATACAATAGTGCAGTGGGGAGGACTCCCTTATCCACCGCAAATGTGTGATTGGGGGAATCCATTTTTATTTTTTGGACAAAAAAAACTGAACCAAGTCTGGCCAGCTTTTGTGTACTGGGCAGATTCCTTTTGGTGTCAGCCTTTTCTGAGTGGAAAACAATGTTGGTCAATGTTGGGCAACATTCCTGATTGGTTTCCAGTCTGATTTTTATTTTTGCATGGACAGAGCCCAATCTTCTGATGTGTGGATAAGGTCATACTGTATATATTACAATCTATGTGCAATATCTGTTGGCTTTACCAAAACGACTGTTATTAAAGTTCCAGCCTACCAATATACTCTATTAAATTTGTATCGGGTCCTTCATTATACATAATTGTACATAGTTCTAAGGCAGGGGTGCCCAACCTTTTGAAGAGCAAGGGCCACTTGAGCGACTTGGTAACGGGTCGCGGGCCACAATGAGCAGAGCAGGTGGATGGCAGCCCACTCGGCTCTATAGAGCCCACTCTTCTCTCAGCACACGAAACTGTCAGGTAATCAAAGTCTATGGCTCAGTGCAGGTAACCTGCAGGTGCACTTCTCTTCACCTGTGGATCAGTTTGAACGCAGCCCAGTAACCACTGCAGAACACATATGTCCATATATACTGTGATTTTAGTAATAAACTTACCTTTAATAACCGTATTCTATTCTATTTTATTCCATCCCAGAGCAGGAGGTCGTGGGCCACATCAGAGGGCTCCGTGGGCCACATGTGGCCCTCAGGCCACTGGTTGGGCACCCCTGTTCTAAGGGAATGTACATGTAGCTTGTGAGGGGTATGGTCAACATTCGATCTACTACCAACATTTCTAAAAATTGTATCTAAACATTCAATTTAGTTTATATTCCATCAGGCAGGTCCTCAGATTACATATCCGTTGGTAAATCTTACCATTTATGTTGCATTCTGTACAATCTTTTAGATTTGCTAATGACTATGCAATATGAGGACCTACCTTACCATACATCCAATCTGTGTTCAGTCAGGCAAGTCTTTTCACTACATAGTTGGTAAGTGATGGTGAACACAATTGTACTGCCTGGTTGTATATATGGCCAAAACATTGCTGAGCTTTCCACCTACTGTATGTTACAATTTGAATGTGCAATCTTTTTTAGATGTACTAATCAGGGGCAGACTGACCATTTGGGCCCTGTATATATGTGTGTGTGTGTGTGTGTGTGTGTGTGTGTGTGTGTGTGTGTGTATATATGTATATGTATATATATATATATATATATATATATATATATATATATATATATATATATATATATATATATTAGTGCTGTCAGTTAAACCCGCTGTTAACGCAAACCCATGTTAACGCCGTCAATTTTTTTATCGCGCGATTAACGAGGCGTTGTTCGGGGGTTATACCGGGATGATGCCTGCAGCCGCAGGCATCATCCCGGTACCGTTGTTTAGAGCGGGCGATCGGCTATCCAAACATAACAACCGATGCGGCTAAAAGCCGCTCGGTTGTTATGCCGGAGGAGCGGGAGGGGACATCCCCCCCCCCCCCTCCCGCCGTCTTTCACCGCTCTGACCGGGCCTCCCGTCCCACCGGGAGACCCGATCCTAGATCCGCCGCCTTCTGTGTCCAAGTTGGAGACTGACACTAAGCCGTAAGCAGCTTTGATTCACTCTCCGCATTGAAACCACGGAAGCGGCGTCATGACGTCACTTCCGGGTTTCTCGGCTGCCAATGGCGCCGGATTTAAAAAAGTACACAGTATTCAGAATCGCCGTTTTCGGCGATCTGAATACTTTGAAGTGCAAAGGAGGGCTCGGAGGTCTTTTAGACCCCCGATCCCTCCATAAAGAGTACCTGTCACCACCTATTGCTGTCACAAGGGATGTTTACATTCCTTGTGACAGCAATAAAAGTGATCAAAATGTAAAAAAATAAAAAAACACAATTTAATATTATAAAAAAAATAAAAATAAATAAGAAAACAAAAAAAAAAATGTTTTAAAGGGTGAACCTCCTTAATCGCGCGATTAATCGTGAGTTAACTATGACATTAATGCGATTAATCGCGATTAGAAATTTTAATCGCTTGACAGCACTAATATATATATATATATATATATATGTGTATATATACTGTGTGGCCCCATAATCTCCTATTTCTCGGGGCCCTATGAGTTGTCAGCTCACCCCCGGTAATATTAGTTATGTAATGTGGGCGCCTACCTGATTAGCTATAACTGGAATGGAACGTTTGAGACGACCTATCAAAACATTGTTGTTGGCAAATTTTATAGGAAGTTTCACAGTAATTGTACATTCATATAACGTGTCGCATGCCATAAGCCTGGTACACATTATCAGTTTTCTTAGTTTTTGCCAACAGATTGAACGAAAAAAAAAGACGGCTCAAGTCGGAGCCGCTGTAATAACTATGCAATGTTAGTACAGCAATCTCCCCGCTGAACTATCGGCAGAGAACGCTGATCTGGAGTCGGTCAGCTGCTGGTTTTCCAGCATGCTTGTCTAACAGAAAGGCCAGCTTCTGTCGGACCGGCTGCCATACACAGGGGCCGATTGTCGGACATTTTTTAATTGAACTGGCATTTGGCCCAGGTGTACTAGGCTTTAGAGCAGGGGTCTCTAACTGTTGAACTACAATTCCCATGAGGCATTGCAAGGCTGACAGTTAAAAGCATGACTCCCATAGGCAAAGGCATTCTGGGACTTGTAGTTCCGCAACAGCTGGAGGGCCGCCAGTTTGAGACCCCTGGTTTAGAGACAGAATCCATTTCCAAAAGCACAGTTTTAAAGCCGTTACTGAAATAACATGAAACCGGGAACAATGGGAAAAGGTAAATACTATCTTTAAATTCCAACTGTCATTTTAAAATCTAATTTCACCAAATAGGTGGACATGCGTGTTTGTTCCCAGTGTATTCTTTTAAATAGATTTGTATCTGCTGTTCATCGTACAGACATCCTGCATGTGAAATATGGCGCTTTTCCCTTCATGTGTCACTCTCTCTGTTCTGCAGCCAACCCTTTTGGAGAGGAGCCAGGCAATGTACCACACTGATTGTGACAGCATGTACAGCGGCTGCTGAAGACCTTACCGCGGCACTTCACCATCCCTGCTGCTGGCGGAAGTATGGAGAGGGTGCTCACCAAATGTTCCTGTTCTTTGTTAGAAATAAACAATCTTCCTCGTAAAACTGTGAGCTTTGTACTATGTACTGCTAGAGGCTGTAACACTACATAGCTGCACATACACAGACAGGCGTCTCCAGAATGTCAACAACCAGGCTTCTGCTTTGATGTCAGTTTGATGCTTTTTTATTGCATTGCTCACAGCCCAATTTCTGAAATATATATATATAATATATATATATATATATATATATATATATATATATATATATATATATATATATATATATATATATATATATATATATATATATATATATAATATTTTTTTTTTTTTTTTCTTCCATTATAACGTGAAAGATATAAGCCGCTGTCTGGTTTTTATTATGGTCTGGTTCCTATTTGGAGAGATCTCCTTGATTTCCTGTCTTGCTGACCAAACAGGTTCTCAGCCTTCCTTACTCTTTATGTTCTACTACTCTCTGGGGGTTGATGTACTAAAACTGGAGAGTGCAAAATCTGGTGCAGCTCTGCATAGAGACCAATCAGCTTCCAGGATGTTTGTCAAAGCTTATTGACCAAGTTTTAGTTAGAAACCGATTGGCCACCATGCACAGCTACACCAGATTTTGCACTGTCCAGTTTTAGTAAATCAACCCCAATGTGTCTATTTTGGAGACCTTTTGGTTACTTCCTGTCTTGATGACCTCACAGGAAGTTAGGGAAAATATCTTCAAATGGCAAAACCATTTTTTACCCTTTTTTTTTTTTTTTTTTTTGGCTTTGTCCAAAAAAAAATTGGCTGAAGTTTAAAGTAGTAATAAACGGCTCAGCGCTTAGTATCTTAACCCCCTTGGCGGTAAACCCGAGCGTGACTCGGGGTTGGTTTTTCATGTTAAGATCGGTATCCCCGAGTCACGCTCGGGGTGGACATGCAGAGTGTGCAGCGGCGCGGCTTACCTTCTCGCTGGATCCACAGGCAAGTTACTTGCCTTGTCCCTGGATCCAGCGATGCCACCCCGCTGTGTGAGCGAGCGGGTCCTCCTCGCTCGATTCACAGTGTCCCCGTGTGCCGCCGATCTCCGTTCCCTGCGACGTTACGACGCACGGGAGCGGAGAACGGCGCCAAATTCAAAAAAGTAAACAAACACTTTACTTACAGTATACTGTAATCTTATAGATTACAGTACTGTATGTAAAAAATACACCCCCCCCTTGTCCCTAGTGGTCTGCCCAGTGCCCTACATGTTCTTTTATATAATAAAAACTGTTCTTTCTGCCTAAAAAAGATTGTCCAAAAGTGTCCCTTTATGTCAAAAATGGTTTTAGATCAGCTAGAAAACAGTGATAATAAATTATAATCACTTGCAGAATTGTGCGATAGCGATTTGTGGGGAAATTCATCATAAAAAATAAATAATGACAGCGACAATTCTGCAACTGAGAAAATGTCAGTGATTTTGAGTTGATTACGTTATTGAATAATTTTTATTATAATTATATTATTATTTGTTATAATTTATTTATAATTATTTATTATATTATAATTTTATAATTTTGTTTTAAAAAAAAAAATCATACCCGGGATGCCTACAAGACTCAAGTTATTTCTAAAAATTACAGGCCTACAGTATAAAACTCCAAATTTCCATGCAAAATAATTGTACTGCTTTTGGTACGTAATTCCAGACAGAATCATACCGCCAGGGAGGTAATGCTTTCCAGGAAAGCAGTAAAACATTACCTAGAAAAGTTTTTGCTTGTATTTTGGCCCAACACCTTATGCTATGATGTTCATTTCCACAGCTCCAGGTGGCACGGAGCTGCTTCCCTGAATTTTGAGTAGGGGAGAGTAGCCTTGTGTACTTTTTTTTTTTTTTTTTCCATTAAGATTTAAATTAACAAGAAAAAAAATTGTTAAGTAACACAAAATAGACCTGATTGCCACAGTTATGTAACACTTGCAGGCCTTGGGGCAGATTCACGTACAAATCTGTTACGCTGCGGCGGCGTAACGTATCCCATTTACGTTACACCGCCGCAAGTTTACAGCGTAAGTGCCTGATTCACAAAGCACTTACCTGTAAACTTGGGGCGGCGTAGCGTAAATCTGCTTGGCGCAAGCCCGCCTAATTCAAATGGGGCGGGCACCATTTAAATTAGGCGCGTTCCCGCGCCGAACGTACTGCGCATGCTCCGTTCGTAAAATTACCCGACGTGCATTGCGCTAAATGACGTCATTGGTTTCGACGTTAACGTAAATGGCGTCCAGCGCCATTCACGGACGACTTACGCAAACGACGTGAAATTTAAAATTTTGACGCGGGAACGACGGCCATACTTAACATTGGTTACACCACCTAGAGGGCATGCTTAGTTTTACGCGACGCATCTCTACGGAAACTACGTAAATTTAGAGCGACGGGCAAAGCGGACGTTTGTGAATCGGCGTAACTAGTCATTTGCATATTCTACGCCGACCGCAATGGAATCGCCACCTAGCGGTCGGCCTAGAATTGCAGCCTAAGATCCGACGGTGTAACACAGTTAGACCTGTCGGATCTTAGGGCTATCTATGCGTAACTGATTCTATGAATCAGGCGCATAGTTACGACAATCGTATCTCAGAGATACGGCGGCGTATCTCTTTTGTGAATCTTGCCCCTTGTCCTTTTCCCAGCCTGTGACTGGACAGTGAAAAGAGAAGTGGCAGACTGAAGAGCTCATCTGTTACTTTGCCCTCTTTTCCTAGCAGCATGCTCCTTGCAACTGATTGGCTGAATCTCCCTTTTCTGCTCTAAGCTGGTGCCATACAGGAACTGCTGGAGACTAATACCAACACAGATTGGAGAACTTGCACTGCTTGCATTTAAGAAACAAAAACAAATTTAATGATGTATTCATAATACAGAGTTGCGTTATTTTGTGTGTGTGTGTGTGTATATAATTTTTTTTTGTTGTTGTGAAGATTTGTGCATGTACCGGCTGCCACTTTGTTTAGGTGCACCTGCCCTCCGGACACGATAATAAAACAACCCTTCCCAGCATTCAACATGGATTGACTGAAGTGTGAATGCATGACAGGAGAGAGGAGGCGTATCCCAGACAGATGGCACATAACGAGGAGGCTTGCATCGCCATGTATGCTCGTAGTTTGAACGGATATCCCGTTATCCAATGAAAAGTACAAAAATTCATTGGTAAGACATCTACTTACGGCAGCAAAAGCATGCATTCCGAGTCGCTGGAAAAGTACAGTAGCTCCATCAAAAATGCAATGGATGGGGAGAATAACGGAGATTCAACAAATGGAAAACCTGACCATGATATTAAAAGAACAGGAAGGGAAATATCAAGAAGTATGGTCACCATACGAGGAGTATAAAAAACAGAATCCATAAGGGGGAGGAGTGGGGACCGGACCTCGGGGGGAGGGGTGTCTGTTTTTTTTTTTTTTTTTTTTTTTTGTTTTTTTTTTTTTTTTTTTTTTGTTTTAGTTTTGTTTTTGTCTGTTTTTATTTGTAGTTAACAGCTCAGGATAAGAAGGGTGCGGCTGAGAACAGGGGGGCTCAGTCGGAATGGAGGAAAAAGGTTTTGTGTTGATAATATAGAGTGATAGTTGAGGACAACTAATGGTAAAAAGGTTAGGGTTAATATAAAGAATGTATTAAGCCAGAGAAGTAGATGAAAATTGTAAATTGAAATACTGAGATGTGATTGTATATGAATGCAGAAGGTTGTTATGATTGCTGTTAACAAAATAAAGAATAAAAAAAAAAAAAAAAGAAACAAAAACAAATTTAATGATGTATTCATAATACAGAGTTGCGTTATTTTGTGTGTGTGTATATATAATTTTTTTTTGTTGTTGTGAAGATTTGTGCATGTACCGGCTGCCACTTTGTTTAGGTGCACCTGCCCTCCGGACACGATAATAAAACAACCCTTCCCAGCATTCAACATGGATTGACTGAAGTGTGAATGCATGACAGGAGAGAGGAGGCGTATCCCAGACAGATGGCACATAACGAGGAGGCTTGCATCGCCATGTATGCTCGTAGTTTGAAGCAGGAATGTCCCCTCCTGGGTGACACTGCTGCTCCTTTAAACAGACTGATGTCACCCAGCAACAGAAGGAGGGATAAGCTTACTGCACAATGAGAGAAGAGGTGGCATCGCTGCAAAGAACATCACAGGCAGTTTACCACGCATTCACCGAATTTGGAGACAATATAGTAGGCAATAAATTGTAGGTTTGAATAAAAATAAACTGGAGCTAAAAGGTGCACTAAAGACTTCAAGGGAGCGATTCAAAGCCTGATAAAGGTGCTTCAGCGAAGATTCAACATGTAGGGGTTTATTTATTAAAGGCAAATAGACTGTTTACTTTTCAATATTTTTTAATACTTATTCATAATAAAAATGTGTGTGTTTGTGTGTGTGTGTGTATATGTATGTGTGTGTGTGTATATATATATATATATATATATATATACACCGTATTTATCGGCGTATAACACGCACCCTAACCTTAACGCAGGCACAGTTTACCCTCTATTTTCAGGGTAAAAAAGTGAGTGTTATACGCCAATAAATACAGTACCTTGTTATTGGGTACTCTTTGCAAAGTGACACTTCACCACGAACCCTAAGCTCTGGGGAAATTTCCCTTGCAAAGTGCACAGCCTATTTGCACTTGGTAAATCAACCCCTTAGCTTTTAGCTATTTAGAGGACTACTTGTCCACCACTCCAGATGGTCATCTTGGTGTTGGCCACCCTTCACCCTTTGGTTGGTAATGTGATGATCTTGGAACCTACCTTCTGGTGCAATAGGCCACCCTGCCTGCTGATTCTCACATACAGCAATCGGATCCAAACCTGTTTTGAAGAGTTCAATGTGATTGGTAATGCAGAGAGAGAGAGGGGCTAAGTCGCACAGCAGAGGCTTCTGAAGTGCACTCCCACTGGCCCTGTGAGGTGATCTGTGTTTGGTTTGGATTACAGAGAATTTCCAGTAGCTTTTCTATCTATGAGCAAACTTTTATGCCCTGTACACACGATCGGTTCGTCTGATGAAAACGGATCGTTTTCATCGGACGAACCGATCGTGTGTGGGCCCCATCAGTTGTTTTTCCCATCGGTGAAAAAAAAAATAGAACCCGTTTTAAAATTTTCGTATTGGTTAAAAAAACGATCGTCTGTGGGGAAATCCATCGGTCAAAAATCCACGCATTCTCAGAATCAAGTCGACGCTCGGAAGCATTGAACTTAATTTTTCTCGTTGTGTTTTACGTCACCGCGTTGGACACGATCGGATTTTTAACCGATAGTGTGTAGGCACGACTGATGAAAGTCAGCTTCATCGGATATCTGATGAAAAAATCCATCGGTTCGTTTTCATCAGACGAACCGATCGTGTGTACGTGGCATTAGGCTTTTCTTCTCACATGGTAGACTTGAATTGCAGATTCTGTGTGCTGCACTTTTAGTAAACCCCCCGCTATATGTTCATCAGCCAATGGAGTTGGCTGATGAACAGAATTTAATTTGCTCAGATAAGAAACTCCTTGATTTTTTTTTTCTCCTTTAACCAATAAAAAGTCAAACACACGTAAAGACAATCAAGTCCCGAAAGTACTTTGGAATAATGCAATAGAAATAATGTAATGATCACATTGTGCTGACAACCATCCCCTTTTCCTAATGCCGCATACACACCATCACTTTATGTGATGAAAAAAAAACGACACTTTCTGTGAAGTAAAAAATGACGTTTTTGAAACTTCAATTTTCAAAGACGAAGTTGCCTACACACCATCGTTTTTCTCACAATGTTCTTGCAAAGTGAGGTTACGTTCCACCACGTTTTACCATTGAAGTAGCTTCTGGGCATGCGTGGATGAAAAAACGTCTTACAAAACGACGTTTTTTGCTACACACGGTCAATTTCTGTGAAGTAAAAAGTGCACTTTTGAAAAACGACACATAAAATTGAAGCATGCTTCAATTTTTTTTGGTCGTTTTTTACAAGACATAAAACGACGTTTTCCCCCACACACAGTCAATTAAAGTGACGTTTTTAAAAACGTCATTTTTTTTCATCACATAAAGTGATGGTGTGTACGGGGCATTAGTCTGAGCAATAAGAGTCTGAAAATGTGTCCAGATTAGTCAGCTGCTGTCATTTAAAGTGTTACTAAACCCACAGCAGTAAAATCAGTGGGCCAGATTCACATATAACTGCGGCGGCGTAACGTATCGTCTATACGTTACATCGCCGCAAGTTTTCAGCTCAAGTGCCTGATTCACCAAGCACTTGCGCGTAAAATTACGGCGGTGTAACGTAAAGGCGTCCAGCGCAAGCCCGCCTAATTCAAACGGGGCATGTACCATTTAAATTAGGTGTGCTCCCACGCCGGACGTACTGCGCATGCTCCATTTTAAAATTCCCACCGTGCTTTGCGCGAAGTGACGTCATTTTTTTGAACGGCGACGTGCGTAACGTACTTTCGCATTTCCGGACGTCTTACGCAAAAAAAAAATTGAAATTCGACGCGGGAACGATGCCCATACTACTCGTCTAAATTTAAGCCATGTTAAAGTAGGCCTAACTTTGCAACGGAAAAAAACGACTAGCGACGACGTAACGAACGCGAAAACCTTTGTGGATCGCCGTAAAAGCTCATTTGCATACCCGACGCTGGAAAACGACGCAAACTCCACCCAGCGGCGGCCGAAGTATTGCATCCTAAGATCCGACAGTGTAAGTCAATTACACCTGTCGGATCTTAGGGCTTAGCCGCATAGATACTCTCAGAGATACGACGGCGTTTCTCCTGATACGCCGTTGTATCTCTTTTGTGAATCTGGCCCAGTATGTATATGCAGTAAATCATGCTTGTTATACTCACTGTGGAATCTAATGGGTTATTCCTCTGCATTGTGTAAAAATTATGTTTGATCCTGTCTTCTCTGACCCTCCCCTTTTTCCACTGTCTCCAATCCATCTCCTGATAGAACAGAGCCTTGGGGGCACTCTGCACATGCTCAGATGGGTGTGTTTTTGCTCGAATTTTTTGTTTTTGTTGGGAGGATGCATGTGATCCGCACTGTCCAGACAGAGCGTTGGGTCATGCAGCCTCGTAGGACAATCAAAGCAGATTGAAAACTCCTCCTTCAAGCTTTAACCAGACTCTGATAGAAGTGACAAGACTGCTATATACTGCTGATTAGAAAAGGTATTTAGCAGTTTATATTTACTAAAACTATTGCATTTCCATGTTCTGTGGGAGACCAGATATAGTAAATGCAGGGTCCTGGGTTTAGTAACACTTTAAAGTCAAAGTCCAGTAAAATGTCTCAATTAGGGAAAACCCAATTAATTTGTTTAAATAAATGAAAAAAAAAAAACAGGCATTCGGGAAGCAGAAATATCGCCTCCTGAATGATTTACAGCTGAAAAGCAATCTATCCTGGACCACTCTTCAGAGACCAACACAGGTTTAATGAACGATTAGGGATTACGAGAGATCATATAAAAACAGATTCAGGTACTCTTTAAATGTTTTTAATGAATACATAACTTGGTAAAAAATAATTATTTTATTTCTTTATTATGACCTTGTATATAATACTGTTAGTGGAGTACCCTGCAATCTACTCATTTTCTATCCATTCCCCTTAAATTTTACGTATAACCAAAATGTTTTTTTTTTTGTTTTTTTTTTTTGTTTTTTTTTAAAGCAGGGAACTATTACTATTATGTTTTTCTGTCTGTGTCCCAGTGGGGAGATTTTCCTGTAATGAAATTTAAGTGTAATGAAATCTCCCCAAATTGAAGAGAACTTCAATCTTGGTTATAGAAAAACGTTGTCAGATTTACCCTCAATACCTAGTCCGGTGACAACTCCACACTGTTGGATTTCCCTTCATTTATTATCTCAGTGACAGTGACCACCAGGACAAAAAGAAAATTGAATCTCCCCAGCAAGGGCAAAGACAGCAATACAAACTTGATACAAAATAAATAAATAATGATTTAGGTATCGCAACCATATATGTAAAAAGAATTGTACTTACAAAATATATTCATCGACTATTGACCAAAAAAAGACAACCAATAATTTAAAAACACACAAAAAAAAAACAAAAACATAACAATCCAAATAAACTTGCATGTAGGACGTTATATCTTTGTCTGTCGCAGACGATCGCAGGTAGGTAAGCATAATGCATAAATCATACTTTCAGGATTCCCAAAGGAATTTCCGTCATTCCCAGTTATAATATCAAGAGGCAAATATGCAAAGACAGCACATAATTAGTTCCAATGCTGCATTTTTTTCCCTATCAAATGGCAAATCTTCACCTCTTGCGTGTAATACCAATTACCGTATTTATTCGAGTATAACGTGCAAAATTTTATACCCAAAAAAAAAATCAAAGTTTGGGTGCGCGTTATACACGAGGACTGGGGTGGGGTGGCAGTGGCGTTCCACTTTAAACCTAGCCTTTTGTATCACCTTGCCCCCCCCCCCCGCCGCTACCGGGGGGGGGGGGGTGTGTGGGAGTTGTCCGGCCACTGTGGGATAGACCTGTCATAGTGGGCCAGTCTGGATGAAGTCCAGGGCCAAATTTTTGTCCCATTCCAGCCCTGGCTGGACATACAGGGACATGGCTGGTTATACAGGGGACATGGCTGGACATACAGGGGACATGGCTGGACATACAGGGGACATGGCTGGATATACAGGGGACATGGCTGGATATACAGGGGTCAATACATTGTCAATAAATTATTTTATACCGATTTTTAATCGAAAATTAGGGGTGCGCGTTATACTCTAATAAATACGGTATATAACACAATTACAGTGGAACCTCGGATTGCGTTTACAAGCTTTTCGCACTACGAGCTATTTAAAAAAAAAAAAAATCTGACTTGCTTTGCGACCGTTGTCACGCAAGACGAGCAGAATTCAAGCCGCTGGGGTGTGCAGTACTGCATTTGGCCAGAGGTGCGGGGCACAGGTGGTGCTTGGAGACACTCCGTTCCTGAGTGGTCTCCAAGTGTTTCCGAGTGTCTCTGGCCACATGTGGTACTGCATAGACAAGAAATGGCTGTGGAACAGATTATCTGAGCTTCCATTATTTCCTATGGATTACAAGCATTCTTCTGGAATGAGTTATGCTCTTAATCCAAGGTTTTACTGTATGTTAATTATTATTAAATTATAAAAGTATGTCTAAGTTTTGTACAATTTTTCAATTCACATCACTCTTCATCACCCAACTGCAGTTCTTTTGAAATAAGGTATTACGTGTCCCAGTGCTAAGGTCTAGATATGCATCATCCAAATGTGGTGCCTAAAAGAGCAGAGATTGCCGCTTCTGTAATCCCTGGCGCATTCAAAAGGCTAAAGTAAGGCAAAAGAAGCACTATGTGTATAATGGTTGTCGCTGCAATGGAAACTTTTTCGAATAACGGTGACTGTTGTGTTCCCAAATTACCTTACGAACCATGAACGGAAGATTTATACGTTAAACGTATCTACTTATCAACTAAGGAGGTATACAGTCATCCACAGTCATTTCTCCAAAGAGTTTAGTATCAGGGGTGAATCTGAATTAATTTAATATTGTACAGAACATTAAATGGTAACTCCACTTTTTGTGGAGGGAAAAAAATGGCAAATAATAAAAAAAAATCTAGCATATAAAATTGCTACATAAGTCATAACATTGTAATGGAATGTTATTAAAAAAAATCTCTTTCCTATTCAAACTGTAGCTCTGTGATTATTTTTATTTTTTTATACAATGGAAAGCAATATGGCAAACCTGGAGGTGTTCTGTGCACAGATGGTATACAGAACGCCCCCAGAAATGTCATTTCCTACATGTGATTAATGTGCTGATTTTCCAAGAAGTCTGCACTAAGGCCTTATTCTCACCTTGGCGTTTTGAAGCTCAAATGCTGGAGAGGAAAGAAAAAAAAATCTTTATGGAGTTGGTTCACATCTCCACCCAAGTCGCCTAAAGCCATACGCCTGAAGCTCAAAAAAGTTCTGGAGCTTTTTTTTTTGTAGCTTGAATCGGGCAGATTTGAGCGTTTTTGGCGCATTTTTTTTTTATTATTATTCTCATCAAAATGAATGGAAACGTGCCATTCGCTATTTTTTTGCACGATTTTCTGCTCAAATGTAAAAAAAGTAAAAAATTGAATAGTAATAATATATCAATAAATAAATGTAAAATAAATACACAAATAGCTAAAAATTATTATAAATAAATGAATATGTAATAATACACAAATAATAATTAGCCCCTAAACTTAAAAAAATATAAAATATTAAATTGTTATTATTATTAATAATACTACTAAAATAACAAATACCCAAACCCAAAAAATATATTCATAATTATTATTTAGTTATTGTGTTTTGTTTTTTGTTTTTAAGGGGTAGGGGTTAATTATTGTTACTTAGTATTAATGTATTAAATACATTTTTTGTTTATGACTTTTATTTATTTGTGTATATATTTTACATTTATTTAGTAGTAGTAATAAATGACCCTAATTCTAACCTAAACTGAACTCTAACCCCTTACTCTAATAAAAAAAAAGCATTTTAATAAATGAATAATAATTATAAAAGAAGAGATGAAAGCTAATGGAAAAGCTAAAAACTCAAAGATCCAGCAACAAATGATGCAACAGATAATAGTTTTCTCTATTGACTAATAAAAAAAATGAAAGTCAAGTGGTTAAATCATTATTAAACCCCAAAACAAAAATGTAATTGTGTATATTGCAGAGCATTTATTCTTAGATGTGGTGTTGTGTTAGTTTTTTTTTCCTTCTTCTTCTTTGTTTAGCTGTTGATCCTGACCATCTGTTTACACACACAGATCCCAGGTTCTC